>NW_027464605.1:3737500-4097500 GCF_043290135.1 Rhipicephalus microplus
GTGTTATAGGGCGTTGAGGGGAGTCATGGAAGTAATGAAAAGAGGGCGTAGTCTGGAGTGGTACATATCCGTAATAGATTTACCCACTTTATATAGCACACAGTGCATATCCGGAATAGATTTAGCCTTTTTCTATGGCACACAACTGTTTACGATCTACGACGACGCCGGACATGAAAGGGTCAACTAAGAACATCCTCGTTGATAAAAAAGAGACCCCCCCCCCCAAAAAAAAAAATAAGGAGGGAGATAGCCGTTAGCATTTTTACGCCTGTGAAGAGCAGGGGTGGGCAAGAGCGGAGAGAAATGTCAGTCGTGTTCTGCAAGTTAATGGTTAAGACATTCGCCTGCATAGAGTAGTCGTTGCTTCACACACTCAGCCAAGCCCTTCTCACTTGGCAGCCAAATCTGTAAAAAGACAAAAGTGGTAGTGGCACAAATGTGTAGTGACTGGATGAAATGAAAATAGGCTTCATTCGTATCTCGTAACGTAAAAAAAAAACGAGCAAATACGAGCTCTATGTTGCACCAAATGACAGCATAGTACGCTTTTAACGTGAAAAAAAAAAAACGTTCAAGAACTAACTTTATATTGCACACGACGGCTGCAGAGGCTAGCCACTAGGAAAAAAACACCAGGGGAGGATGATTTCGCATGGCTCACTAAGCGACATCTGTGCTATCTGGCCCCCGCAGGTGTTTGATGGCTGGGAGAACAACGGCGAGTATTTTCCGAGCCAGGAAGACCACCCGAAGTCGATGGACCAGCGGTTCTCGGAGTTCTGCGGACCCATCAAGCCCTGGAAGCCGTTCGTCACGTCGCAGAACGTCGGAATAGTGCTCTTCAGGGTGCCCACACGTGGGAACTACTTCTCCGTCCTCGTATCGTTTAGGAAAAACCCAAAGCGTGAGTGGCTCGAGTACATCTATGCGGAGAAAATGTACTAATGAAGATGGTGAAACGTAGTATCGCAAAAGTGTCACAGAATGTTCTACTTATAGTACAAGATGGATACAAACTACGCATTTAGTGCGCAACGGTACCATAAGTATGTCAATTTGAACCTTCGCTCTGTACTCTCAAGTTTCACTTTTGCAAGAAAACCAAAACAATCCCATAAAGTTATACTTTTCGTTCTCTATAACGCATAAGGACGGAAAATTAAATGGACAAAGTTCATGTCTTAATATCGGTGAGCCCTCTTTAAACAATGGCTGCCTGATTCTGGTGCTTATGTGTACTGAAGTTACGATTTACAATAGAGTTCGTAAGTTGAATAAAAGACAACAGAACATGAGGTGTTGCTACGATTGAAAAAAAAAATGGCCACCTATCCACGGGGTGAATGATGGAGAGTGGGGCGAAGCATCCATCCGTCCATTCGTTCTTGCTTCCGTCCGTCAATGCATGCGTTTGTGTGACCGTCCATGCGTCCATCCGCCCGTCCATGCGTGCGTCTGTTCCTGTGTCCGCACGTCCATCCGTGCGTCCATCCCTGCGCCCATTCATGCGTCCATTCGTTCGTGCAGGCATCCATGCGTCCGTCCATGCATCTCTGTGTGTGTCCGTTCGTCTATCTAGTCAACACTCCAAGTACCACCATTGCACATCTTTTCATCATATAGGCGTCCATCCGCCCGTCCGTGCGTGTGGCTGTTCGTGCGTCCGCACATCCATCCGTGCATCCGTCCCTGCGTTCGTCCATGCATCTGCACCTGCGTCCGCTCATGCGTACATCCATCCATGCAGCCATCCATGCATCCGTCCATGCATCTGTCTGTGTGTCCGTTCGTCGATCTAGTCAAAACTCCAAGTACCACCATCTCGCATGTTTTCATCATATATTTCGCATATAGAAGCACCGCCATCCAACGGACATTCCAAGGCCTAAACGAGAGGTGGCACACGCACACTTTCTTACGGCTTGCGCTTCGTGTCTATACTTCCCACCTTTAACCATCTCGAGTTCATGGTATATACTAGTTCACTGTATTCCTGGCACTGCGGCCCAACGCTCGCTAAACCTTTCTAAAACCAAGGACGTTACGCCCAGCGAGTATAACCTAGCAATCCTTTCTTGTAAGATAGGGCTCAATGTACATGCCAATGGCTGCTAATTGGGAATGAGAGAGTGGAGAATTCGTCTTTTAGTGAACGCGCACGCTGCGAATTTTTTATTGTTCAACAACGCCCAGGAGAAATATCCCACCGGCACCACCTTGCAGGTCAAAGCGTAAAACTGGTTACGCACTAGGACTACGATGAGGGACGAACGGGTGCAGCTTAAGGAGCTTCACCCCTAAAAGTGCGCACAAGGGGGAAAGCAAAAAAGAGCACGAGCATCTGTCACTGTTTCCTACTTTGGCTCTTCCCAAACACCAGGAGTCCCTTTATACTCAGCTACATTTAAATATATACTTTGTGATTCGTGGCCACAGTAGTTATAATAAAAGTAAAAAAAAACATGTCAGACTCTTCATTTTAGGAATTGTTATAACACGAAATTGAAACGTGTTTTTACCGACGTCAAGCGTTTATTGTGCGTTGTTTCGACACAAGGGGGAAGAAATGAACGCTACAACCATTGATTTTGAGGTCACAGAAAAAAATGGCAAACAGCTGAGAACTTACAGCGTGTTGCTCAAGCAGAAAGCACGCAACGAGAGAGAGAGAGAATAAAATGAGGGAAAGGCAGGGAGGTTAACCAGAAAATGGAGCATCCGGTTTGCTACCCTGCACTAGGGGAAGGGGAAATGGAGAAGAAAGATGGGAAAGAAAGTCAAGAGGGAAATAGACGCGCGCTAAAAAAAGAGAGGGGGGGGGTTGGGGTGCTATAGTCTATACAATAGGCCACTGCCACGCAAAAAGTTCAGTAAGGCCTTCACTGATTTTCTGTGAGCACACAAATCATGTCACCTTTCAAGCACTGATTGTTCAGACAACGGTCTGTCGCCAAGGCGAGCTAACGCAGCAGCTAGTTACCGTCTTTGCACGCTGTAACGAGGGCAGTGACAGAGAAAGTGCTCTATAGTTTCATCGCTGCCACAATGGCCGCAAGCAGCACTGTCTTCCATGCCGATTCGGATGGCGAAAGCTTTGGGGAAGGTGACACCATGCCATAGTCGGCAAAGCACCGTTGTCTCGGGTCGAGAGAGTCCAGACGGAGGCCGGAGTCGGCGAAACGTGTCCAGTCTTTGCAGTCGCGTGTGCCGTAAGCACTCGGCATTCCACAGGGATTTTAATTCTGCATTAGCGATTTTTCGGATTGTCATTGCAGCATCAGTCCTTGAAAATGGTATAGATTCTTCTTCACCGTATTCGTGTGCTGATCGAGCAGCTGCATCGGCATGTTCGTTGCCCAATATGCCGCAGTGACTTGAAAGCCACTGAAACGTAATTCTGTGTCCTTCGTCGAAGAGGTGGTGAAGCAGCTCTCTAATTTCCAGCACTAGTTGTCCCCGGCGTAAGGCGAATATCAAACACTGTAGTGCTGCCTTAGAGTCTGTGAACACGCTCTATTTCTTATCTTCTTGGTGTTTAATGACTTTAACTGCGCTACGTAGAGCAGCAAGTTCCGCAGCTGTCGATGATGTCTGGTGGGATAACCGAAACTTCACCGTTGCCCCTGTTGCAGGAAAGATCACCGACCCTGCAGACCCATCCATTTTAGTTGAAGCGTCAGTATATAGATGAGTGTGCTCACTGTACTTCTCATATAACAAGAGAAGAAAAAGATGCTTTAGCGCTGGAGACGAGGGCCGGGCTTTTGACCCTATGCCTGGAACCGTGAGTTCAACATGTGCATCAGTCATACTCCATGGGGAGTTGAAATTCGGGATGGAGTTGTATATCCCGTAGGAATGCGTGTGCGATATGACAAGACTGTCTGGCAAAATGAGGCATGAGGTCGGTCTTCTGAGAGTGAAGGGCAGGGGCGCGAGTAAGGTGCCTCACGTGTGCTCTGAGCACGCAACGAAATGACCACACACAAGATGAGCGTGGAATAAAACTGTTACAGCTCCACACTTAAAGCGCGTTGTTCAAACAGAAAGAAAGACGCACGAAACGAACGCATAAGTATGCACGGAACAAGCGCAAACAGTCACAATTCTTTCTCCTTTGTGTGTGAGCACAGTGCTCTTTTTGTAAACGCGGCCATGGCAGCGAGTGCAGTGGCCTCTGTTTTCTACCAAATAGCAGGTCGATTAGCGCACACATCAATCAGGGGGGACCATGCTCCACGGAGGTGCGCACTCATCGCAAAGCGAGAGGCGACGACCTTTATAGTGCGCCCAACGCGAGTCCTTCACGCCATCTCGTTATTGACGAAGAAAGCGCGCTAGGGTTGTGGAGTTTTGAGGACCACCAGATGGTATGGTGTATATGAAATATAAATAGCTTCTCGTTAACAATCTCGACAACGTAGCCTTCGTGGGCGAGGGGTTCGCACCACGTACTCTCGTTTTTAAATACGATAGTCTTGCTTGGGGATCTTCGACGCAACCATTTTGGCCTGCCTGCCTGCCTGCCTGCCTGCCTGCCAGCCTTTCTGCCTGCCAGCCTTTCTGCCTGCCTGCCTGCCTGCCTGCCTGCCTGTCTGCCTGCCTGCCTGCCTGTCTGTCTGTCTGTCTGTCTGTCTGTCTGTCTGTCTGTCTGTCTGTCTGTCTGTCTGTCTGTCTGTCTGTCTGTCTGTCTGTCTGTCTTTCTGTCTGTCTGTCTGTCTGTCTGTCCACTGTTAACGGCACCATGTACTTGAAACGGCTGAACCCATCCGCAGCGCCCACCAATGTTGCCGAAGATTTAGCGTTCATACTTGTGCAATTGTCAATTAAAAACTATCATTGCACATGTATGGGGCGCCATAACAACACGTATATATTATGCATGTGCGTCGTTTACTAGAAAAGGCATACATAAGTAGTTTTAAAAACCGTAGCATTAATCACGCTGCGATGACCATGCAACGCTGCCACGAAAAGGTGAGTGTTTGCAACTCTTTGCTAAGACAAGACGGTGGTGGCACCTACCAGTCGCATTACCTCTGAGATGGGCCGCACACCCGTCTCAGAGCCACGCACTTTGTTTTCCAAGAAACTGCCAAGTGGCGCTCATGTCTCACGTGTGACGTGACCCGATGCGCTCGTTCGCCTCCGCTCTGCACTCGAGGCACTCTAACGCAGTGCCTCCAGGATACCATTGACCGATTTTCTTTCACAAAGTATCAAATAAATCTTTTGTTCACTCTCTCCACACGCAACACTATGGTCTTTTGACGACATTTGCTGATTAACATGCCGATTCGGGGCCATTTTTTTCTGTGATTTTCATATCTGTGACGTAAATACTCAAGCGGAGTTTTGGTGGACCCCGGCATGAAACCCTTTCGCGTAAATGAAAGTGAGGTATTGATAGTCGAGCCTGCCACGCTGAAAGAACAAGAACGTATTCATCTGAACGAGCCGTTTGCATGCTTTTCTCTATGTAGTGATTGCGAGCATCTAGCTCGCCCAACTTGACCCAGAGTTCGTGTCCATTCTCTCACGTCTGCTGCGCATTTTTTTAAACTCTTTGCAGCCTGTAACGTAATGCTGCTTCCGCTGTCAGACAGCCCCATTTACACGCTACGCAACTACGGCCGACGACTGAACTGCAGTGCCGCATTCATCTACCCCATGAACTTTCGTATCCTCGCCACCAGCATTGGCTCGCAGTCGCTCCACGGAACCGGAAACGTCGAGTTCGAGACAGGGCTCATCACAAAGGTAAAGCTTGAGCTAATAATAATAATAATAATAATAATAATAATAATAATAATAATAATAATAATAATAATAATAATAATAATAATGCTATGATGGTGTGGGGTTTTATGTGCTAAACCAGAATAGTTGGGAAAGCATTTTTGAAGACTTTGAAAATTTGAATAAACTGATGACCTTTAACGTTCCATGACCTCCGAGAAGTGCACACAGCATCGTAGCACTTAGCCTCCATTAAAGTTAGACCATTACGGCTGGGATTGATCCCACGACTTGGTGGACAGTATCCCAGCACCACAACCGCTTTGATACCGAGGCTAGCTCACGAGCCAGTACGGTCACTCTGAACTTGAATCTCGTATAGGCATTTGTTACTGTCCTCACTGGCAGACGGCCCTTATGTGTTAACATAAAACCGCTAACTATAGCTTCATCTGCACAGTTGTTTTTGGAATTAATGAAATGGAGAGCACATAATAAAACTTTTTTCTGCCTTGTATTGATGGGATGTGGGGCCAGTCAAACTGAGTTTTTTATCGCAGCTTTTTTCCCGCACTCCACACCACACATTGTATGGTGTAACACTGTGGGGAAGTAAACTTCAACTTCAACTTGAAATGGCAGTCAGAAAAAGATTTTTATGAAGTTTAAACAGATAGAATAATATTCTCACACGATATTTTCGTAAACTACTTTCAAGGAATTCTCAAAATACAATAATGATGTGAAATAGAATAATGATTTTTCAATATTTCACGCCGAAGCAAGAGCTCAAGCCCGTCAGTAGTAATTGGAGAAGGTTGAAGTATTACTTTCTTTTTATTTGGGTGGTTGCGCAGTGCTAAAAAAAATTTCAACCTGCAAAAATTGTATTTTTGGACTTCTTATGTTGCTTTTCTTTTTTCTTTAGTTTTCCTCGCTGTTGAAGCACTTTCCCGTGGACATGAATAGTATTTTTGTTTTCGGTATAGGTGAGGCGTTTACCTAAGCAGCTGAGATTTCGTGTTTTCGTTTTCCACACTTTGCTTTGGTTTAAAAAAGTTATTCACTAAATATCGAGGGCTGTGGACACCTCTTAATTAAGTGGTCATTGAGCTTTCACATCAATTCTTGAGATTCCATGAACTCTTTGCTCTTCCACTCAACAAATAGAATCAAAACAAGTGTTCTTATTCTAAGAAGCCTACTCTGGCAACATTCCTCCCAGTATGCGATATGTAATTGAGATCGGAAAGCATATCCAACAACTCGCATAACTTCGAAGAATGTGTCTGTAAACATGTACCCTGGAGAAATAACACTGCGCACTCTCACATGAACCTAATAAAAAGTTAGTTACGCAAAGCTAACAGGTTGCTACCACTTCTGGACGGTTACCAAGTGTTTACTATCCGTTTATTGCCTCTAGTAACTATCTAGTGGCTACATTCAAAGAGGCTCTGAGGTTGTTTCTGAAGCACCAGGTATTCGCTAAGCTTGTTAGGTTTTCCGTACTCGAAATTACAAAAAAAAAACAACTGAACATTGTTGGGTACAATAAATGTTTTTTGTTTTAAGAATGCTGAGAACAATGCTTTTCGTTTTATGTGTTTGTAGTTTAGGAAAAGTTAGCTTCAAAACTTTCCCTGCATGTCATAATAAAACTGAAGGCATGGTCCACAGCAAGGCGCACATGTCGTGGTAAGATTAGGAATACCCAGAAATCCAACGTCGAAAGAAGAGCACAGGGTAAGAGAAAGCAGAAAAATAAAGGGAAACCAAAACGGCACTCTTTTTCCTATATACTGTGGCAGCAATCTTCGCTCCAGTGAATGTTCTCAATAAGTTACGAATGACGCCCGCTCAGACGCCCTTTCAGCCAATTGGCGCGTGTCGGCGGCTTTGGCATTCCCAGATCTGGCGCCGACATCCCATAGAAACCAAGGAGAAATAATGGTTGTATATAGGGGGATTCGCTCAGAAGGCGGCTCCTTATCTCCGTGAGCCCCCGCTTTACCTCCGTGCTTACCTCCGTTAGCCCCCGCTTTATTTTCTCGATCCCCTGCCTGGGCACAACCAATCACTGTTTACCCGCACCTGTTAGTCGCGCCACCTGGAAACAGGTGGCCCTCTTCTATGCGCAATCTTTTCTTTCGCGTCATTTCTGACCGCGTCTGTAGAACCTCATCCACGCGACGATGGTGCCTGTGAAAGCGGCCTCTGCATTCTTCGGTGTTTCGGAGTGATCAGATTGGGGAGTTCGAGGAAAATTGCGTTAACCCTTCGATCGGATCTTCGATTCGGGGTCCGCTGTGCTTCCTGGCCTGTGTGCCCGCTAATTGGTGCCGGCAAGTGGCACTGATCCGTGCACGCAGAGCCACTGTAGATACGACGTAACCCAAACACCAGATTTTTGTTGTTGTGAAAGTGGAGTTTGTGCGTTCGCAGCGTGAAAATGGTGCTTTGAAATAGGTAATTAGTATTGGCAATCATCGCCCAATCTCGTGTAAATTTCTTTCGGCAATAATTTTTTCAAGAGCTCCTGAATAAGGCATAAGTGACAATATTTCAGTTTATGCAGTCGGTAATTGTGAATTCTGTTACGTTCACTACTTGATTTCGAGCGTGTGTACATAGATATATTATTTTCTTTGGCTTATAAATTACTATATAATCGATCAAAACTAACAGACAATATTGCTACGGAAAGTACGGGGATGTTATTAGGAGTAACTGCAATGTAAATGTAAAGGTGAAGAAAGAAAAGTGGACGAAAAGGCAACTAGCCACTGGTGGAATCCAAACCTGCGACCTTCCAATAACGCGCCCGATGCTCTACCACCAAGGTGCGGTGCTCTACGACTGAGCCCCACTTTCCTTTGTTCCCATTTACATTACAATTGCTCATCCCCTAAACCTTCCGTGACACTTTTGTCTCTAAGTACTCATTAGTATTTTTTCTAACGAAGAAAACAAGCCCTGAAACTTACACTCTCCTTTTTAATTAATCACTGATTCTAGCACAATGTTTTTCTATGTCATGTTCCGCAAGTACAACATAAGTGACAAAAAATAAAGAAAGAGCAGTCTGTTGCTGTACCGCATCATTTTTTTTTATGAATCGCCATTATGAAAAACATGAAGTAATTAAAACAAACGCACTAACGAATGCACTGAAAATCTTTGCAAACTATATGTACGAGTCACAAGCCATTTACTACACATTTAGAACATCTATCCTGCGTAGTTGCATATATTTTTTTAATTACCATGCGGCACGTAACACCAGTAACAGCGCTACTGGAGATGGCATGCTAAATTGCGAAATGGCCGCAGAGTACTGAAAACGTGCTAGTAAAGTGTACACTGTAATACTTGAAATGCAAAATTCATGACTCCTCATGCACACTGGAAGCGCATTGGTAAAAGTTCCCTATGTGTGCTCTCATATTACCGAGCAGCTCAACATACATAATTGGCACTATCATGAAAAGAGTGCGCCCGTTGAAAATAGAGCTCAGCAGAGCCGAAAAAGTGCCTGGTGATCTGTTTTGGTGAACACCTTCAGTGTTCACTTTTACAGCAAAAATATCTTCCGGGCACCTTCTCATAGCCCTAAACAGCTAACAATTGGTACATTTGAGAGCTTCTAGAAGATTGTCGAGGTTGAGAGCGTGTGTGTACGCGGTGAATGTGTGTACGTGTGTCATTGAAGCTCACGTAATCGATTCTATAGAGTACCGCAAGTTGCTTCATTACCCGATGCTGTTATGTAAAAGGATGGAGACACACAAGGGATTACAGGCTCACGTAGCGCTTAAAAAGTGTACGCATTGAAGATTCATGCGACAGGAAATCCCAGCCTGTCATCCCCACGTTCACCGTGTGGCAATACCCTGGCTTAATGACTTAGCTCATTAAAAGGTCGTTAATACAGGAGGGGGGATACAAACCGATCATCGGTAGTACAACGCCGGTGTAATGATGGAAACGCACAATGAACGTATTCTTCGGGGATGCACGAGGAGGTGCGCGCTTTGCATAAAGCATGATTTTGGATTGCCAAGAATTTTCCATCGCTTTCCAGTAGGCCGCCTGCTTCAGGTTTCGTAAATTAAATTTATTGTGTGGACAAATAAGGCACAGCTTTTCACATTTCACAACGGCGCGCTCCTAAATGAACTGATGCCTCCAAACTAAAGTCTCTTCATTAACTGAGCAGGCCAATCATTAGTTCCAGTGAGAGCAGTGAACTGTCGTATGCGAAGGTATTCTCGGTTAGGTGGCGCTATATAGGACGTCGCTTACGAAGAAAAATCACAGTGATTATCTGGAATCTATTTGAGATGTACCGTGATTTTTTTTTTTTGCACAGCTCGTTTTTGCTGATTGTGTGGACATGTATATTTATATCCCTGAACGAGGAAGATGCATTGAGCTTCCTCTGAATCAACATCCGGTGTAATAAACGTAAATTCAAATGGCTCTATATTGCAGTCTACTTTTGCACATGACAAGTCCCCCGATGGCAAACCATGTTGCATGAGTCGTAGTGCACGTCACTTTTCGTGAGGCACATAAAAAGTATACTTTTGCTTTGCTCGAAATGATTATCTCGCAAGACGAAATTTCACTATATCTTTTTAGCTTGAGCTTTGAATCAAATTGTACAAGAACTGGACATAAATGAGATCAGTATATACAGATATTTATACATTTATTTAAAGTAATTCTTTCAGAAGACGTAACTAAGTGTATTCAGGCATTATTTTTGTTCAAGTAGAACATTGAATGCCTAGAAATTATGTATATTTTGAATTCACTCACAAACAGTTCTCCATAAATCACGTATAAAAAGTTAAATATCGCATTTCTGGCCACATCCATACAAAGACAACGCTAAAGGTTTTTATTCTTTGTTTCGGTGTCGTCATTTGTGTGTGGTTCCGCCTCTTAGGAATGCAGCATATGTGAGTATTTCCACGATGTGTTTAGTTTGCGTTCATCTCTACACAGTGCAGGAAACGCGGCGTGCGAGATTACGCCGAATTCATGGGTGGTACTGGCCTGGGCATGGATGGCATGATGGTCATACAAGATGTATGCGGCCTTGACTCGCTTCCAAGTGAGTTATCTTGGCGATATGTCGTCGAAGTGTCTGTGTGCGTACGTTGTTTGCAGACATATTGTCTGATTTATTTATTTACTCATTGACTGACTCATTCATTCATTGGTTGATCGATTGAACAAGCTATTGATCGATTAGTTGGTCATTTAAGGAAAGGTAACTTTTCAAAGTCACTCTAATGTGGTTAGAGACACCGCGAAATGAAGTTATGCCTATTGACATTTCGGCCATGGGGGTTTTTGTAACATGCTCTTAATCCTGATGGCGATTTGCTATGATATGATCATTTAACACACCTTAAAGTTGAGGGAGTGACCAGGGCGCACGCATAACACTAATATTAAAATATAAAACCCCCTTTTCTTTTTCACCAGGCCGAATTGATTCAGTAACATAAAATGGCAAGATGCTGTTATGAATGGAGTTGAAGCTTTACTAGAGTAATTTTTTTTAAAGTGCATCGCTGTAGTGGTGTTCCAGAACGTAGCAACATGTCGCCCGTGCAAAGCTACCTCGTTGATTTTACGGAACAGCAGAGCCGCTTAGAAGGTGCCGTGGTGTCCCGCAAGGCATATCACAAATTAATTGTAATTATCAACGGGTAAACAGACACTAGATTTGAAAATCAATTACAGAGGGCATACCAAAGTTTCTATGACTGTCAAGACAAATCATGCCAGCTTGCGCCTTACTTGACCGAGCTAAACATGGTTTCGACATTGTGGTGTCATGGCGCAAATGTTTCCGTGCCATTCTTGCTTTCCACTTCACTTTATCTCGGAGAAACAAACTGAACGTGACGCTGCAAGTCGGGCAAGGTCACGCAACCCACACTGCAGTGGCAGCGGAGCCAGATTCACAGCAGACATGTTGGCAGTGCTTAATTCAAGCAATGCCCATTACCCAAATTGGTTTCTGCCGTTCTACAGGGATTACGCCGTTAGTCGGTACTCCAACTCTAGACGTAAATTAGTGCCCTAAATGTACTGATATTCGTATTCCGGAGGCACTCTACTCATTAAAGACCTTCGGTCGAGGACTTCGGAGAAGTGTCCATCTCAAGGTGGGTAATACCTGAACGATACGCACGCTAGGCCTCCAGCCCAGCGCTGCGGTTCAGTTAATGCAAGGCGTAGTTGCAACACCAGGACACGCTTCCTCGAGCCCGTTGGCATTGCTGGATTGATTGACGCGGTAGATTTCATTAAGCATGAGCTGACGTCAAGAGAGCTGGCCTAATGGACCCTTAGGCGTCACGCAAACTTGTAATGATGGTCTTTGGGGCATTTAAGTAGACGCTTCTACTTTGCGCTTTGAAGCTTCTTACTTACTCGCCCGTCTGCAATCCAAAATCTTATAGCCGCTCCCTTGCACGTTCGTGGGATTGGCCGCAGGAGTGTCGTCAATAAATGTTCGATTAAGCAACGGTCCTGGTGTCTTCTCGTAAGCGTTGGCCACAGAGGCGCGTGAAGTAGACAGTCGTGAAAACTTTTCCAGGAGCAGACGAAAGTTGATATCGCCAATTAGGCTTAGTTTGAGATCATGAGGCTGGTAAATTGAGTCTGACGAACGCAGAAGGAACACCTGTACCCAACCTGACCAACAAAAGCTGTTCGCCAGCGTAATTCACGGATAGATATGTTTACAGCTATCGACATTGTATTGACATGAAGACACGTGACCTTCTAAATTTATCTCGTACGATCACCGTTAGAGCCTTCATTTTTTTCTCTTATCAAAGATGCGCCTCTTCCTCAGATAATGTAAAATCCTTTACATTTATTGTGCATCACCAACTTCAGCAATTCTTTACATAATGACCAATGTACAGGGCTTAATGTGGGCAATTATAAATTGCCGATCTAAATGTGATATCGACATAATTATGAAACATCCTGCAGAAAAAAAGTCAAACTTGCGGATGCAGGCCTTTCATTGGTGGCCCGCGGCTTCGTATATGGAATTATTTTATGACGTTGCTAAATAAATGCATGCGTATTATTTTCTCGCTTATATCAATAAATAAGCTTAGTTCGGGTAAGCTGCAGAGACGCGTTAGTAATTAAGCATTTTTTTTTGTGAGGCACGCCAGTATAGGTGGTCTCTATAAGTCGAAGTATCATCGTGGAAGGAAAACATGTGTGTGTATTTGTGTCTCCGTGTGTGTGAGCGTGAAAGAGGGAAGTTCCCATTTAATAGATTGGTTTTCTTTCTTAGACCACATATATTAAGGAGATTTAAAAGAAATTAGAAGAACAAGAACAACAATAGAGAAGGCAGGGAGGTTAAGCAGACACATGCCTAGTTTGCTATCCTACGCAGTGGGAATAGGAAGGGAGAGTATAAATATGAGAAAGAAAGAGGAAGGAGAAGAGAAAGAGACAAAAAAATTGTCAGTCAATGGGCTGACGCGTATGCAGTGGTGGCATTACACAAAAGTTAAAGGCGTTCACATAGCCCTGTAGTCCTCAGAAAGAGCAAGATGGCTTCGACTGTTTTTTGAGCTGACGAAGGACGAGGACCGTGCTCGAGCAGAATCTGCACAGAGAGTGGCCAATCATGCAATAGTCCCAATGGATGATAAAAGTTGTGTCTCTCAGAGGCAAATCGAGCGAATTGGGATAGCAGATGATCGATGTCTTCTTCGGTGCCGCATACGTCGCATTCCGCACTGTCGGTCAATCCAATGAGAGTTGTATAGGCTTTAGTAATGGCAACCCCCTATCAAAGCCGACGAAAAAGCGAAGCGTCACGTCGATGAATTCCAGATGGAGGTAGAAGTTCCAGTCGAGCGTTTATTTGGTGGAGCCTCGTATGTCATATGCTTGGGGTGTTCCACTCCGGCAGACACAGACTACGAGCCAGGTAATGAAGTTGCTTTGCAGCGTCTGTCCTTCACAAAGGAGTCGGAAGGGGGTGCTCTTCTTGGTGGGATGTGCGAGCCGCGTTGTCTGCGGAATCACTGCCACTGATCCCACAATGACCAGGTAGGCACTGAAAATTGACCTCGTGGCTAGCTGTTTCTGGGACATGGTGAAGGAGCTTGACAGCCTCGTACGTTAACTGCTGGTGGAAACTTCGTCGAAGAAATGACTGCATGGCTGGTAAGGCCGGTTTCGAGTCGGGAAACACGGCCCATTTTTTTATTTTCTGGGATGTTATGTACTAGGGTGCCACGCAGAGCCGCAAGTTCTGCTGCTGTATAGACGTAGTGACATGTGACAATTTGATTCGCAGGGCGATTTCTCTAGCTGGTATCACCACCACACCACCAGAAGAAGACGCTGTGGGTGAACCATCGGTGCATATATGCACGTGGTTGTTAGACATTTTGCACAAGAAGTGCAGGCTCAATTGTTTTAGGGCTGACATAGGCAAATTTGATTTTTTCTGTATTCCTGGAATCGTAAGACGTACTTGCGGAAGGACCAGGCACCACGGAGGATACAACAATTTTTCCACAGGCGTAAAACGTTGCACGATGCACACAGACAATCGCACTAAATTTCGTGCGGGGCCTCTCGGTAGCGCGGCTCACCACTTGGTGAGAAGGTTGCCTGAGGTACGTAAGCATCGTTTCAGGGGTTATATTCGTCATGATTGGGTTGTCCTGTGCAACGACAATGGTTTTAGCTATTGATGCACAGCGGGGTAAACCAAGGCATACTCTAAGAACCTGTGCTTAAATGTTTTGGAGTGTGTGCAGGTTTGTTTTTCATGGGCCAGATATTACAGGTAGGATGTACCACAGGAATGCAATAAATATTACCTTTTACAGCTGTAACATAGAGTTGACAGACGCTTCCCAAGTTTTTTCCGGCAAGGAACCTGAGCAAGTGACAAATGGCGGTCAGCCGCTTTTTCCCGTAGTTTACGTGTGGGATCCAAGACTGGTTTCAGTTGATTATGACTCCCAAAAACCTGTGACTTTAGCTGCATGACATCAATTGCCCCTTGATTGATATGCCATAAGTGGTCATTGGCTTTCTGGTGAACACCTCAACTGCACACTTCCCACTTGCGATTTCGAGCAATCATACCAAGGAAAGTATAAGGGATGTTATTTGAAGCAACCGTAATCTAAATGTTAAGAAAGAAAAGTGGGCGGAAAGATAACCTGGTGTGGGTAGGGACCGAATCTGCGACCTTCGAATAATGCGTCCGATGCTCTACCAATTGAGCTACCACGGCGGCTATCCCCCGGTCTCCTCTACGGAGTATATATGTGCACCAAACGTGAAAGCATCAGCCAGCGCCGCCAATGACAGTTGCGGCGAATGCGGAACACTATTTATCTGCCTATTTGGCGCCACGTAACACGTGAGCTGATTACAACTGGGCAGCTAACCAACAATCCCTCGTATACTACATGAAGGCACCAAGTCTGCATGAACGAGACCCTCGCTATATATAGAAGGGCGCTTCATGGGTGGATTACCCGGGCAGTATGAGTGGTTGGCTAAACAAGGACATAATGTGAACTTGATAAAATATGCAGCTATAGGAAATAACGCCTCAGAAGCCCATTTCTTTCAAATTACACTCTACTGCCATGCCTTTGAAGATCCATTCGATGATAATTCCTCACGGTGGCTTTTTATGAAAAGCAGCAACGAAGAAAACCTCACGAATACCACGAAAATTCAGCAGATCCCCCGTACCTAGGCAATCGATTTTATGCGAAGCAAGCGGGGATTTTTTATTGAGCCACATGTTATGAAATCACGATAAATATATATATATATATATATATATATATATATATATATATATATATATATATATATATATATATATATATATATATGCATATATATATATATTGGTAGTACGCGTTGAGCGTTGAGTCCACGACGCGTTTGTTATGAAAACGAACACAGGTCAAGCACTCAGAGATCCGAATCGGAGCTATCACTAGCACGAACCACGGTCCTCTTCCTCGTCTTTTGCAGGCACTGCTAATTGCACCCTATCCTATTCATACTACGATATATATATATATATATATATATATATATATATATATATATATATATATATATATATATATATATATATATATATATATATATTATTACGACGTGTATGTGCCGGATTGATAAGAGGGAATAGAAGTGTGGACTTGGGAAGAAGAAGATCTCTCGGCAGTTTTATCCGGTGCGGCCTCGCCATCCCAGCTTCCGTTCAATAAACCCCCGTACCCCTACTTCAGGCGTAACAGAGTGGTGGAAGGTGCTGGGTACAGTATACGTCGACGAACCACGGAGCCACAGCTGTTCGAACTTCGCCGGAGCCGTCGTATTGCCGGTCTGCCACCGACACCAACTGCCATGGCCGAGAGCGAAGGTCACGCCTTCTCAACCACACAAAGGTCAGTGCCAGCTGCACCTCGATATCACTATATGGAACCCCGCCCGTTCGCGGGAAGAGCAGGAGAAGATGTGGATGCGTGGCTGACACAGTACAAAAGGGTGAGCCGGTACAACTGCTGGGATGCCACCGACCAACTGGGAAATGTCGCGCTGTTTCTCACGGAAACAGCTCTGATGTGGTACGAAAACCACGAAGATTCCTTAACAACGTGGGATCGTTTCACTGAAGAGCTCAAGAAATGCTTCGGCGACTCTGATTCAAAAAAGAAGAGCGCGGAGCGCACGTTGGCTCAAAGAGCTCAGACTCCTGGAGAAACGTGTACCACCTACATAGAGGAGGTCCTGATGCTCTGCAAGATCATAGACCCGTACATGACTGAAGAGGACATGGTCGGCCACCTTCTGAAGGGTATAGCAGAGGACGTCTACAACTTTTTGATAGGCAGGGAAGACCTCACTTCCGTCTCCGCCGTCCAACGTCACTGCCGTACTTTTGAGAAGCTAAAGACCCGTCGTATTGCCCCGAAATTTGGTAGGCTGGCAAATGTAACAACGGTCGCCAGCGTCGACGTGAGCCCGCCCGCCGACCTTGCCGCTACTATCCGGACAATAGTGCGGGAAGAACTACAGCGACAAGACACACTGTTCCACGACACCATCCGCCATACGCCTACCTGTTCATCCTACTACCCGGCCCCGTTCGCTCCTCTGCCACCATCAGTATGTGTGACAGACGTTCGCGAAGCTAGGGCTTCGTGGCCACGCCGAGACTCATTCGCGTCTGACCAGCGGTATGACCAACGTCTTCGTCCCGGCCCCGCCCCACAGAGGCGCGCAGCTCCCGTTCAGCAATCTGCTCCACCCCGTTCGGTTAGGCGACCCTACACAGCCCAGCGCTCTCAGCAGTGGTTCGGCGAGCGACCCCTACCCATCTGCTACAACTGTGGCGTCGAAGGCCACATTGCCAGGTACTGTAACTACCGGCAGCCGCCGAGGTACGACTGGCCACCGAGATCCCACCTGTCCGACTTTGCACAAGCACCAACGTTCCCTGGAAGCGCATCTTACGAGACACCAAGGCCGCTGCGAAACCGTTCTCCAGCCTCTGACCGCAGTCTGACACCCCCGCCAGCCCCTCGCTCCAATCGGTCGCCGTCTCCTAGGCGCCGCTACCCTTCGCCGCCTCCGGAAAACTAGGCAGCGCGGCCGCTGGGGGTGAGGTCGCTGGTGATTCGCTGCAAGAAGAGATACCTCCACCGGTGCTTATGTTTAAAAACAAAGTGCAAGTTTTTGTTGATGGTGTACATACGATGGCTTTGGTGGACACTGGAGCCGCCGTGTCGATCATGAGTGCTGCGTTCAAAGCTCGTTTGGGAAGAAAGGTGACCTTTTTGTTGGAGAAAGCGATAACGTTCTGTGGCGTGGGCGGCAACTCGTTGTGTCCGATTGGTGTTTGTACCGCGGCAGTGTTACTGAGTGATCAAGTGTTTGTGACAGAATTCACGGTTCTTCCGCGGAGCACTCATGACATCATTCTAGGCATAGATTTCTTGCGAATGTGCGGAGCCACTGTAGACTGTCGAAATGGCGAAGTTATCATAAGTGACGCTGTTCCTCATGGACTTATCGAGAATTCGGGTACGGAAAGCGGTGCGCTCCGAGTCTATGAAGATACCGTTATCCCGGCCTTCTGTGCTGTGCGCGTTCCAGTAGCTTCTTCGCATATTAACGACAATAAGACCAGTTTCGATGCGCTAGTGGAGCCTTTCCATCTAAGTTGTATAAAGAAGAACACGTTGGTACCCCACAGCATAGTTTCAGTGAGTGAAGGTCGTTCAGACCTTTGGACAACGAATTATTCAAACGAACCGGTGCTGCTACCAGGAGGACTTAAGCTAGCGTCGTTTAAAGAATACTCGCCAACAACAGTAGCTGTCCTCAGTGACGTTCGACGGGATGAACAAGTGACCGCCTGCTCAGACAGTTCGAAAGTTTTACCTATGGTTGATAAGGCGCTGACTGCCGACAAGCGCAGAATGCTTGTGGACGTTTTGTTAAAGTACTTGCAAGTTTTTGATTTCTCCCAGAGTGACCATACGCCTTCCATTCCTCCATTTCGTATACGCCATAGGATAAATACACAAACAGCACAGCCAATCCGACAAAAACCGTACCGAGTATCGCCGTCCGAGCGCAAGATAATAGACAATCAAGTGCGTGAAATGCTCCAAAAGGGCATCATTCAAGAATCATCGAGCCCTTGGGCAGCTCCTGTGATCCTTGTGAAAAAGAAAGACGGTACCTGGAGATTTTGTGTCGACTATCGCCGTTTGAACTCCATCACGAAGAAAGATGTTTATCCTCTTCCACGAATTGATGACGCCTTGGACTGTCTCCATTCGGCGTCATACTTCTCGTCTATCGATTTACGTTCAGGCTACTGGCAGATTCCCATGCATCCAGCGGACAAGGAAAAGACTGCTTTCATAACTCCAGACGGACTTTATGAATTTAACGTGATGCCGTTTGGATTATGTAATGCTCCTGCCACATTCGAAAGGTTCATGGATACCATTCTGCGTGGCCTAAAATGGAACGTCTGTATGTGCTACCTAGATGACATCGTGATCTTTGGGCGCACATTTCGTGAGCACAACGAACGCGTGGACATTGTTCTGGAATGCATTAGAAACGCTGGCCTTGTTCTTAATTCGAAGAAGTGTCATTTCGGCGAGCGACAAACCTTAGTACTTGGGCACCTTGTGAACAAAGATGGGATCAGGCCTGACCCGAGCAAGACAGCAGCTGTGAAAGCGTGCAAACCACCTCGCTCAACGAAAGAGCTTCGCAGCTTCCTAGGCCTGTGCTCGTACTTTCGCCGATTTATTCCCGCATTCGCCGACGTTGCCTTCCCCTTGACCAGTCTGCTACGTCAAGGTACTAGCTTTGAATGGACACATGACTGTGAGACGTCTTTCAACCAACTCAAGTTCTTACTCACATCGCAGCCCATTCTCCGACACTTCGACCCTTCGGCGCCGACCGAAGTTCATACTGACGCCAGTGGCATTGGCATAGGTGCAGTTCTAGTACAACGACACAGTGGAAAGGAACATGTCATTGCGTATGCCAGCAGAACTTTAAGTAAACCAGAACGGAATTACACAGTGACTGAGCAAGAATGTTTGGCACTCGTCTTCGCTGTACAGCGATTCCGTTCATACCTGTACGGTCGTCCCTTCCAAGTGGTCACAGACCATCATTCCTTGTGCTGGCTTGTAAGCCTCCGAGACCCATCTGGCCGCCTGGCACGCTGGGCCCTCCGCTTGCAAGAGTATGACTTCACGGTGTCATACAAGAGTGGCAGGAAGCACGCTGACGCTGACTGCCTTTCGCGGATGCCGCTTACTACAACACTTTGCGATGCCGACAATTTCGATCACCTAATTGCGTCAGTGACTCCAGTATTCCCGGACAAGACCACCTTTGAAAATGAACAGCGGAAGGATGTCAGCTTGGAGCCATTATTTGCTGAAGCACGAGCGTCCACTTTGGCCGGACGCTTTTGCGTTCGTGAAGGATTACTTTACAAGAGGACCTTCTCGGCCACGGGTTCCCGCTTCTTGCTGGTGGTGCCGCACACACTCCGTTCCTCCATTCTGCGCGCCATGCACGACGACGCAACTTCGGGTCACCTGGGAATGACGCGAACACTCCTTCGTACACAGGAGCGATTTTACTGGCCACGCATGCGCCAGTCAGTTGAGCAGTACGTGGCCAGTTGCACTCAATGCCAGACGCACAAATCAGTCACGACTGCTCCGGCTGGACTTCTACAGCCTGTGACGCCTCCCAGCACTCCCTTTGAGCAAGTTGGCATTGACCTCGTGGGCCCTTTTCCACGCTCGGCAAAAGGCAACCGTTGGATTGTAGTGTGCGCCGATTACCTGACCCGCTACTGCGAAACGGCCGCCCTGCCATCTGCGACTGCTGGCGAAGTATCCTCCTTTCTCCTGCACTCTATCATACTGCGCCACGGACCTCCTCGCGTCATAATAAGCGACCGCGGCCGTCAGTTTACGGCAGACGTTGTTGAGGAACTGCTCCGTATGTGTGGCTCGGAACTTCGTCATTCGACACCTTACCATCCACAGACGAATGGCCTTACTGAACGAACGAACCGGACACTGGTGAATATGCTTTCAATGTACGTGGCGTCCAATCACAAGAACTGGGACGACGTCTTACCGTTCATCACGTATGCCTTCAACACTGCCCAACACGAAACCACCGGCCACAGCCCTTTCTTCCTTCTTTACGTTCGACCCCCTCGTTATACCCTGGACACTATCTTTTCGTTTTATGACAATGACGATCCTTCATTAGCTGAAACACTATGCCTTGCAGAAGAAACTCGGCGTCTTGCCCGCCTGCGTACTATAGCATCGCAAGACCGCTCAAAGCTCCGCTACGACAGCAAGCACCGCCACGTCACATATGAACCGGGAGACCTTGTAATGGTGTGGAAGCCTATCCGCAAGCGTGGCTTGTCCACAAAACTTCTCGCCCACTACACTGGCCCATTCGTTGTCCTTGAGCGCCTCAGTGCAGTAGATTATAAAATAGCACGACTGACAGCTAGTGGGAGACGATCAACCAAGACCGAGGTTACCCATGTGGCTCGCCTCAAAGCTTTTAGACTGCGGGACGATGCATGAAACGCGCGGTGCGCTTCGTCTGCGAAGGGGGAAATATTACGACGTGTATGTGCCGGATTGATAAGAGGGAATAGAAGTGTGGACTTGGGAAGAAGAAGATCTCTCGGCAGTTTTATCCGGTGCGGCCTCGCCATCCCAGCTTCCGTTCAATAAACCCCCGTACCCCTACTTCAGGCGTAACAATATATATATATATATATATATATATATATATATATATATAGGCAGGCATGGTGGTTGAGTGGCCGTAGCGTTGCATATAGTCCAGTAGATACTCCGTGAGCGGTGACAACGTGGTTTATTTCGACGTTTCGGCCTAGAGTCTGGCCTTCATCCTGATGAAGGCTAGACTCTAGGCCGAAACGTCGAAATAGACCACGTTGTGACCGCTCACGGAGGATCTACTGGATATATATATATATATATATATATATATATACACAGATATATATATATATATATATATATATATATATATATATATATATATATATATATATATATGTGTGTGTGTGTGTGTGTGTGTGTGTGTGTGTGTGTGTGGTGAATACCTGCAGATGTTTATATAAGCAGTTATTTGCACTTGCGCAACGATGGCAACAGGAACGTGAGAATAAGCAACGTCGGAAGCAACAAGCTTACATGAGGCGATTGTGCTTGCGAGGATGATTGCCCATGAAACTGCTATATCAATGAACCTCAGCGCAAGGCACTTAGCTACGATTGACGTTTACTCGACGGGACGGCTAAGCCATAGATGTATGCATCCGTTTATAAAACTTGATACACCCCCCCCCCCCCCCCGCTATCCAGCACTGCTATACCAGAAGTGACGCTTCACGAACATTAGGGTTTATATTAAAGGTAGTTCCGAGACATGGCTTGGCTCTGTGGTAAATTGCTTCACTGCCACGCATAATGCTTGAGGTCTATTCTTGCTGAGACTAGAACATTTATTCTTAGCGTTAGTCGGGTCAACGCTGCCGATATCAGGTTTTTTATTAAACCTCACGGGTTAAAATTTCTCATGTGTGTTGCCGTGGTTCCAGGGTAAATACTGTCAATCGCGTCTGGCACATACCTGCATGCCAATGGCATACCCGCTGTGGGTATGTGCCACTGTATAGCGGGAAGTGTTTGACGACATACGCGATGGAATTGTGACATTCATGTCAGGACCAGCGATTCTTATTAGTCAAAGAATCTTACCCTTCCTATACTAATTTCAACTCGCACCAAGTTAAAGGGATGATCACGAGAGCACCCAGACGTAAGTGGATGGATAGATAGATAGATAGATAGATAGATAGATAGATAGATAGATAGATAGATAGATAGATAGATAGATAGATAGATAGATAGATAGATAGATAGATAGAGATATGCCAAAATGATTTCACTACGCAAAGAAATGCTTGACATTTTAAAAGTGACGCTCACGAAACTTTCGGACATGCTGGCATAGTGCATAGGTACACTATTGTGACGGTACAAGCAGCACACACGCGGGCTGAAAGGCCGCGAATCTGCACGCATTGAACAGCTACATGAGACGCGTTTCTACGATTCATGTGACGAAACAACAAACTGACAATTTGAGATTGAGTGAGAGCGCAATCTTTCGGCGTATAGACTTCGGTAGAGAAGCAACCCAAACAAACTTCATTTTTGTTTTACTTTTTTTCAGAGAAGAAAAAGCAAATAAGAACCAACCCTGGGTCTCCAAGGCGATGCCACAGCAGCAGGCAGTCCCGAACTCAATTTTCGCGCTCATCATTCCTCGTTACTAGCGCCGATCGTGTCGGCTCATGCAATAAGTCCGTGAGCTTAGGCGCTAGAAAATAGCACTGAGCGGCTGCCGGCGGGCGTTGGATACCCAGCAAGACGTGCAGTCTGAGTTATGCAGAGTCAGTGACGTCGAAAAAAAAATGATCGTGAAAATTGCCTACAACGTAGTACTAATGAAGAAATGCGTAGGCACCGTGACTTACTAGATGCCTCATAATAAGTGAGGTATGACTGTTCTTTAAAAAACTTATCTCGCGATCTAATATCACTAGAGGACGGCGAAAAAAAAACATGACGGAAATGCGCAAGGAGTCTTTGTTACGGAGAGATGAAAGATGCGCGTAAAAAATATTTCTGATAAACTTTGCCTAAGGGGAAAGTTCTATTCGATGACTTTTACAATGGTACCCCATGTGGTAGATAATAAGATTATGTAGAGGCAAACGAAACCTGCAGGCCTTTCTAAAAGCACATGCTGTAAAATAATTTATGAGCGTTCGTTTGCAATTGCCCATGCGCTCTGTGTTCATACGCAGCAAAGTATAGCAACATTTACTCAAATGAAGTTGTCTTGACACATTTGTCACCGAATAATATGAACAAAATATTTTTTTTCAAATGCTAGCCTGAGGAGGCAGTACACAATGCCTTCATGAGAACAAGACGAAAAATCCATCTAGGTGCTGTGAAGCAAGATACGTTCATTCATGTTTGAGTGGTTATTTATGGAAGTTGACTCGGCGTGAAAGGCGTGCTTGTTGTGACACTAAAGTGCAATCAGTTAAACTTCCCTCATAAGCAGAAGCGTATTGTGGCGCAAATTTCCATTTATTATATGTTTCAAACCCTTTTTTTCTGCTAAATATGTCACTCTCAAATTTTATACCCGAAAATATCATATGAATATGCACGTTTGGGAGACCGGAAGAATTGTGACCGTGAGGTTCTTTTTTTTTTTTTGTCGAGCACATAAGCTCAAGTGTACGGGTGCATACGCACTTCGGCCCCATCTAAATGATCCCAGCATGTCAAGGGATTCAAACCCGCACCATAGAGCACAACTGAGCTACATATTATGCACTGAGCTTAGGCCAGGTAAATAAATAAACAAATAAATAAATAAATAAATAAATAAATAAATTGGGGCAAACCTCCTTCAACATTGGGGGCCCTGCACTCTGCCGTTCGTATGTCAATTTGCGTTTGTTGAGTTAACGAGGCTACGCGCGTTGCGGAGGAGGAATTAGAGGTCACTTAGAATGAAGTACGTAGCTGAGATTTACCTTGCCAGATGCCGCCACTGTCTGAGCTGCTCACAATATTTCGGCTCATACCTGAACGATTAACTTTTATTACCTATCCTGACAGTTTATTGATATATTTTGAGTTCAGTTGTGCTCCGATATAGTACTTATTTAACATTATTCTTGACTTAACAAGACCACTTGATCCATATCTTTAAAGATTTTTTTCAAAAATATTTCTAAAGAAGGTACTGATTGCTCATCCGAGCATGTTGGGATTGATTGATATGTGGGGTTTAACGTCCCGAAACCACCGTATGATTGTGAGAGACGCCGTATGGAGGGCTCCGGAAACTTTGACCACCTGAGGTTCTTTACCGTGCACCCAACTCTGAGCACATGACCCTATGCAGCATTTTCACTTACATCAAAAATGCAGTCGTCGATGTCCGAATTTGTTTCCGTGACCTGCGGGTCATTAGCCGAGCACCCTAGCTGCTAGACCACTGCGGCGGGACAACCATGGCACTAGTACGATGCTTATCTAAGAGGCAAGGTACCATGAATTTAGCAGCGTAGGGATTTAGCAATAGCCTAGATTGTAGATTATTCTGGTGCAAATTCATTTCCCTTTTCTTTGGCAGGTAAGAAAGCCATAGGGATTCCGTGCGGAACGACTGCCGTTCGTCTGGTGTCCACCGGCAGCTTTGAGGACTCCATCACTTTCGGTTACGAGCCCATCATCGAGAGAGAGCGCGTGCGTCTGTGTTCCAAGGCACTGATGACGGTGTGACGATGCCGGTGAGCACGCAGAATGAATAGTTTTTCGTAGAAGCACTGTGAATGTAACGAATAACTAGACATGCATGGATGCAGCTGCTACTGCCATCTGGGCAGATAACACGGAAGATACTCACGAACGGAATCACTTCATGCATTCCCGCATCATGCACACGAGGCCAGCTGTTCAGAATAAGTAATCCAAGCTTGACAAAAGTTTGAACGTCAGTAGCACTATGGGCGATCTTTGCACGCAGTTAAACAGAAGCAAATGGCATTCGTTCATAAAAATGCGGTGTAACAGAGCACACAAAGTATTTATATGTTTGCATAGCGGAAACGTGGACTACACAGATTCATTAATGTATTCTAGTTGTCAGAGCAAATCACACTTTCAGCAATCACATCACAAAACATCATTGCGAAGGACCCGAAACCCATTGTCACGATTCTTCTAAGAGCAGCAAGTTCAGCCCAGTCTATATAGGGTTACCAGGTATACTATAATAATAACCGTGATAGCCTGCATGTGCGCTCTTACATTATCTACTTCTGTCATTATTTCACCTCGCTCTTTTTGCTTGCTGCCCCCAAGTCTAGGGTAGCAATTATACTGACAACAGAGCAATAAAAGAGAAGAGGCAGAGGTAGAAACAAAGATAGGCACTGCATTTCTTCCTAGTCTCTTGTCAATTCTTGCACTGTTGTCAATCTTCACCACGCTAAGTACATGTCAGCGGTTTGCATATGCCGGCTATATTCCATGCTTTTTAATAGAGTTCTCTCTCTCTCTTTATCTTGCGGTGTTGTCAGTATAATGAACCCCCAACTTGCCCAGAGATATCTACTGTTAGGGTAGCAAACACAGTATTAAAGACGATAGTCTTTTAAAGACGATAGTCTTTCTTGGGAACCTTCGACGCCGAAATTTTGGTCTGTCTGTCTGTCTTTCTGCCTGTATGTCTGTATGTCTGTTTGTCCACGGTAACGATTCTCTTTATGGCACCAAAGTGACAAACGATACCTCAAACGGCCAGCCCCGTCACCAGCACACACCAATATTGCTCAAGTTTCAGCGTTCATACTTGTGTGATTCTCAATTAAAAAGCAATTATTACGAATTTCTGAGGCACCATAACAACACGTCGATGTTTGGTATGTGTGCATTTTACTAGAGAAGGTACACGCAACTAATTCTAAGGACCGTAGCGTTTATCACGGTGCGCTGACAGTGCAACGCGATGCTCAAAAAGGCAAGTGTTGCCAACGCTTTGCTAAGACTTGAGTAACTGCATGTGGTTCCTACGGGGACCATATACAGTTACTCTAGCTAAGAGGACACAGTGATGGTCCTTGCCCGTCGCTTTGCGTTCTACTCCTTATCACCTCCGAGACAGGCACGCATCATTCTCCGCGGGCGCGCACGCCTTCCTTCATTTTCAAAGATAACTGCCAGATGGCGCTCGTGTCTAACGTGCCTCGATGCACGCATCGAGACTCTCTAACGCAGCGCTTCCAGAATACAATTAACCTATTTTCTTGCACAGAACATCAAATAAACGTTTTGTTCTCTCTCTCCACACGCAAGCCTATTGCGTTTCGACTACATTTGCAGTGAAACATGCAGATACGGGGCAATTTTTTTTTTTTATTCCAGTTCCCTCTCTTCCTTCATCTTGACAAGCTCTGCGCGTGTATGGGCCGTCGTAACTTCTTTTCCAAGCTCTTCAACTCATGCTGCTTGAGTTGTCGATAACCTTCTTTATATTTCGTTGATGCCCAGAGCCATTGTATATTCTTGGTATCCAGATTTAAGCATTTTCATTAGATGCCGCGTAGCGCCTTCAATACGTCCCATCACGCTCCCGTATACAAAATTGCTCACTTTCATATATTAAGCCTTTACCATCAAATTTCTTCACTCATATGAGTCGCAAGATGGAGGAAGGAAGAAAAAAGCAGAAGTACGGGAAGGTTAGCCGATTATTAGACCAGCTGGATAACCTTCACGGGCGAAGGGGGTAAGGGGAGTAAAAAATGGTGTACAAAAGGAACAGCAAGAGAAGGAAAGACAAATGATAGAATACGACATGGCTTAAAGGCTGTCTCCGAGACAAGTTCTCTCGGGTGATGATCCAGTCTATTGAGTGCATCAGAAAGTTTGTCTTGGAGCATTTAAACGGGCACACTTGCACAAAAGACAGGAGGTTGTTTCTTGATAGGAGGCTGCAGTTATTGCATGTAAGATAGCTGGCTAATAAAAAAGAAAAAAATTACGGCATATTCACGGGGTGAATGATGATGAATGGGCGAAGCTCCGGAGGGATTCATCGGTAAACTGTGAATCTTCCGTGTAATTCGCCCAGTCGATTATCATGTAAAGACGTGAAAAACGCTGTGTGTGTATATACACAAATCAACTTTTATTTGTTCTTAGACGATGGATGGCTTGCGATGTCCCTTGCCTCGCGCGCTCGCACATCGGGATTCTGTCTGCGAGCGCGCGCTGCTGCCGCCTTGCGCTCTCTCCGCTGTGCAGCCTTATCCATCCGGCGACTCCGAGCGCGCGCCAACAGCGAACGGATTTTATTACAACGCTCCCCCTAGCGTACGTCGCCGCACTAAATCGAACGATTGCCTTCAACCAATGACACGCGCCATATGTGACATCATTCCTATTTTATAAGATCTCGCGTCTTTCATCAACTACAAGTACCGCTTTCTAGTTTATAACATCTTGCATCTTTTCATCATCAGCTACAAGTACCACCATCTAGTAAACACTACAAGAACTGAACGAGAGGTGGCTACATACAGGAGACGGTACCGCCATCTAGTGAACACTGCAAGAACTAAACTAGAGGTGGCTACATACAGGGGACGGCACCGCCATCTAGTGAACACTGCAAGAACTAAACTAGAGGTGGCTACATACCGGCTACAGGGGACGCACAGCCCACGCCCTAAGGAGCTTCGCCCCTAATAAAAAAAAATATGACGCATTTGTGATGGCCCCGCAACGTAGCATGCGGCAAGGAACTGTCTCCTTAGCTCGCAATATTCCCGATGGAAGACAAAGCTTGAGATCTGGATCGAAGTTATGTAGACGAGCGTTTATGAATTCCACCAAGTTCCACTATGGGAATGCGAGGTCATGCGTCAGCGAACGAGGCCTTGTAGCTGCGTCGATTCTTGAGAAAGGTGTGGATGGGTATGCTCACAGCCATGTACAAATCAGGCGGCCTCTATCTGCGCTGTCATTATCATATATATTAGTATATTCAGGTATGCACTGATCTCCTAGGTGAATGCGAAATAAAGTTTTTTTTTTGATTCTGGGGAACACTATCAGACAACCTCGAAGAGGGGTACGTACCCAGTTTCTGGCCGCTCCCACGCCTGTATGGGAAGACCATGGCCCTACGGCCGTGCAGGAGGCCTGCGCTTGGTCATGTTTTTCAATTGAGTGATAGTGAGCCATTTTTTAGACGGCAGTTTACTGGGAAAGGCCGCGCCGTGTGTGTGTCCCTAAACAAGGTGCCTTGTTTTTTGGCCTCTCATTGCAGGCCTATGACAGAGGGAAGATGGACAACTGCTCGAGATGGACAATGTACACGTCTGAGGCGCAACTGCACCGGGAAGAAACCGGAGAAGGAAAAAAAATACAATGCCTGCGACATCGTTCTAAGCAACGTCTCGAAGTTCCTTTTGCGCTTAAGTTACTAGGCTTACGTCTTGTGACCTCGTTTGTTCGAAGAGAATGTAAATAATCTGCTTTTTTTGGGGTGTTTTGTTGTCTGTTTCCTTTTCGTCAGCTTCAGAAGACAGACTATTTACAACAACCCTGCGCAGTTAAACATACATGTACTCGTTCGCAGAGCGATCAGTGCCCATTTAAGCTCATACTAAGATTCGATTCAGAAACAGAACTTGGGAAATTTTCATGAAAGTTTTGTCAATGTTTTGCATGCTCAACTCGCTTAATTGATAGCATCTTCAGTTTGCTATGTAAGCAAACTGATAACTTGGGGTGATGGTGTACGGTGTCCTTTAGGCACATACAACAGGGATGGTCAGAAAGCCCCAAATTATCTTGCCCGTAAACTGATGAACACGGAGTGCCAATTCATGCCAAGGTAGCCTGTTTTTCACTCGTTATAGGCGTTTTTGACAAAGTGAAAATGCAGAACGAAAATTTTTCGTATGCACTATATGAGCCATGTATCGACAAAAACAATTCACTACTTCGGCTGCTCGTTCTGTCGCTATTGAATGTGCCTATGTTCTTTGTCATTTTTAGGCATACAGTAAAAAAATGCTTCAACGTTTTAAAAAAAGTGCCGACAAGATGTTTCAAGGTATCTTGAAGGCACGATATCAGAATAGATGCTTAAAATATCCAATTTGTCTACATTTTGAATAGATTACTTGTACGTTTGATCTATGTACACGCAGTAAGGTCTTCAACAGCTCAAATAGGGCAAAGAAAACATGATGGCAAGATGTTAGCCTCGAGAGAAAGAAGGCCCGTTCGCTCAAACTGAGCCCAAGAACAAAGAAAGTAAGGCGAATTGTCTTTGTTTTGAGCATGATCACATGTGATGCCTCACTGCTCTAAAAGTCATGTGACATAAACAACTCACGTATGTTTCTTCGCAAGGTTTTGGAAGTAATACCGTGTGATAGGCTAGCTTACAAAATAGTGCACCTCTCAATGAACCCCTCGCGCTGTTGACGTGAACACAAATTCCTGGAAAGGTGCAGTCATTTGTGCATTGCTTAAGAGCGTAGGACATGAATGACATTAACAGACACATAAATAGAGTGATGTTATTAAAATTCCTGTTCCGTGGCTTTAAACTTTGCCCAAATAGCTAAACGATGCCTTTCTACCAGCTAGCCTAAACCAGTTCTATAGAAAGTTATGAAAGATTGTGAATCTAACCGCCAAACGCTGTACTTCCTGTCCTAAATGTTTGTAGGTTTTATGTTTACTTTTGCTTCGTTACTTCTAATCATTTTGCCTGAAAGATGAGTTCTCTTCAGCATGACTACACCTTCCAATCGTGTGGCTAATGCTCTTTAGTGCATTTTTTTGTTACATTGCGAGCATAACGATGACGGCGAAACAGCATAAATGAATGAACGACACTCAATCCTCGGATGTATGAGAGGTTGACATCAAACATCGCATGACGCTCATCTGACCCGCCGGATAACACTACTAAATGACGACCAAAACTGCTAATTTACACAACGTGAAGGAAGTTTGATTGCGAAACCATAGAAGCCAAATAGAACACAAGATTATTCCCACGGAAACAGTGGCTTCAAACACCGACACAGCTGTAAATTACGTTTGGCGGTGTCCGAGCACTGTACGAATGAAAAAAATCCCCATTCTTTAAGCACGACAATCTTAACCGGGGTTCTTTTCTGAACCATGAATCCAGCGTCCAAAAATGGTTCGTCCTTAGATGATCAACCATTAGTATTTCACCCCTCACTTGTGTTGGTTTGATCTGTGCTTGACGATACCTACGAAATGAAGTTGAGAGCCACATAGCCCATGCGAGGATCTGAGCTTTCTTCAGACCTCAGTGACTGTTACTTGGTTTAAAGGCTAGGCTCTTTTGCTTTATTTTTTTCGACAGCAACGAAGGAGTCTAGAAGCCTCCTCAGTCTATGGTTAGTTCAATTACAGCAGCTGCTATGATATAAACTACATAATGTTTTGAATGATTTGTCGTAGAGCTTGACGCGATCGTTCTGCAGTATGGTAGCCACGAATCTGGCCAAAATAACTGGACAAAAGACCAAAAGAAAGTAACTTTACGTATTTTTTTGGCCTCCTTTATATTTCCTAATAAAAGTGATTCAATTATGGAGTCTACGCATCACGAACGCTACTACAATTTGTATTAGAAGAATATGTTAAATTCAACGCGTCAATAGTCTACGCCCACGGACAGTTTTTTTTTCGTGATCTCTGAGCTCAGCGTCCACGTCAAGTGAGCCGACATGTCCAAAGGCCGCGTTGTGTCGAAATCAGCGTTTATACGCTCATCGCCTCGCTCAACATCGACGTAGAATCACGCAAATTACAGAAACTAGCAGAGGCGCTAGTGCCTAGACTTGTCCGGTATCGGTAGCTTAGTGACTTTGCTCGAAATTGATGCCATTCTCACGCAAAGAGAGCCGATGTTTGCGCATTAAGTTGTTCCAAACCCTCCCTGTAATATAGTGGTAAGGTCATTGCTCGAGTGAACCAATCCGCATGCTCCACCGTTTTTGGAGGGTTGCCATTGGCTCGCCCCATTCAACCATTTTTGCGGCGCTGGAAACGCGGTGTATTCAAAGCGGGCGACCAAAGCTACACTGCGACTAAGATCAGCGGAATCATATATGACTGTTGGTGTTTCTGCTGGCATGACCGGCAGATGGATGCACATTTAGCGTTAAGAAAGCAAGTCCTAATAGCGCGTTCATTTTTATTTGCTTGTTTGTTTTCTCGAAGCGTGTGTTAAAACGAACCACACATTCGCGAGCACCTGCATCAGTTCGATTCACGGGAACGGGGAAACCCGCGCTCAATCGGGGCGCGCTACCGTTAAGTGGTGACTGCCGATGGGGTGAAACGCCGTGTATCCATGCCTATGAATACCTGTGCAAGTCACGTGTTGTTGGTGACGTTTGGGCTTGTACTTATGTTTTCCGTAAAAATGACGCGAAAGACAAGAGAGATGATGGGAGAGAGGGCGACGAAATATACTCTGTTCCTGTTGTGTGTCCCCTTTGCTCCTTTTATTCATGCACAGCGAGTGTTCACAGCGCACCGATGGTGAAACCCGTGTGACTATAGCTCTTTCGAAGACGCAAGAACAATGTACGAATAAAGGTTTCCTAAACCATGCCGCAAATATATAGTGTCATGTGTGCATACTTCGCCAGGGCCAGAGAGCCTGGTACACCACGTAAAGTAGGGTGGGGTGAAATGCATCATGGGGCAAGAGGTGACATTTTGACTTTGCCGGCTTCTGTCGCTTATAGAAAAAAAGTACTTTTCTTTCTTTCTCTATTTCAGTGATAGGTGCCGGTAGCTGTCTATCGTTTTATGTGTAAAAGTTTGGCATTGCTCACAGCGCTCGCGTAGGAAAAATTACGTGATGGGTGCCGGCATGTTCGTGACCCGTCAGAAAGGGGCGAAATTCTGCTCAGCCAAATTTCTGGATCCGTGCATGAAGCTACCACAACGTCAGTACAACTTACGTATTTATTTTGTTACTTTATACTACATTTACTTACTACCAAAAGTTCGCTTCATTTGGTACAAGATGCCAAAGCAGACTTTTTTTTTTTAATTTGGTCATGCGGGTGGGGAAAACGTAACAAAAGGGCATCAAGATTCCTTAGAGAGGTATTATGTATTATATTATAGTATAATAATAATGAATATGTATTATATTTTTTGTTTAGGAGGGACAGAACATAAAATAAAATATTATGTAGAGCTTCATGCACAAAAACAACAAAAAATTTGGCAGCTCCGACGTACCTAGGAATCGACATTATGCGAAGCATGCGGAGGGAAGGTGACCGTGTTGCAAATTTTTTATTGAGTGACACGTCATAAAGTGACGCAAAATATATGTACAAATTTTTGCACGCACAGACAGATGTTGAAGAGTTGCAGATGTTTACATAACCAATTGTTTGCACTTGCGCAACGATGCCAACTGTAACATGCGAATTAGCAACACCAGAAGCTGACATCATCGGCTGATGCTCACGAGGATACTGGACCTGGCTGCTGCTACATAAATAAGCTTCAGCGCATGGCAACTAATCACAATTGGTATTAATCCGACGAGACGGCTGTATCAAAGGATTATATAAGTAACGTTTATAAAATTGGGTTGGCAACACCAAAACCGCTATTATCGTTTCACGAAGATTAGCGTTTATTTGAAAAGTAGTTTGGAGACCAGGCGTAGCCATGTGGTAAAATACTTCATTGCCACGCAGAATCCTTCGGTTCGATTTCAGCTAGAACCCAGACATTTATGCCTTGCATTCGTTGGGTCGACGCTACCGATGTCGGGCATTTCTTAACGCTCGCGCGTTAAAATTGCCCACGTCTGTTCTCGTCGTTCCTGGGTAGATACTAAGTGTTAACAACCTGTGGCACTTACACGTAAACCAGCGGCACATACCCGGTCGTGGGTATGTGCCACTGTCTGGCGGGAAGTGTTTGACGACGTACGCGACGGGATTGTGACATTATTCGTATCTTGACAGGCACGTCATAATTTGCAAACCATCTTACCCTCCCATGCTAATTATGGTTCATGCCATGTTAAGGGGCTGACCACGGAGAGTACCCAAACGTAAGCGGCTAGATATATAGAGATAGATACGCTCAAATCGCGGAAGGTTGCCAAGAAGTGCTTCGCATTTAATAATGGCAAGCGATACGAAATCCGAAATTCATCGCCTCGCAGAGCCTGGCTTACTAAGTTGAAAGCCACAAAATGCCCGTGCAGTTCTGCATCAAAACGGCAAGAAGTGGCGAAAAAGATGCATGAGAGCATATCTAGCCACTAATCATTGAATAATCTGATAAGGTGCACGCGTTAAACAAAATACACTTTTAGCACGAAGAAAGAATGGGGGTGCTTGATCTGCTAAAAGTTTTATAGCACCACAGCGCCGGGTTCTGCCTGTATTTGCTGCGTGGAGTGCTAAGAGTTGGCGCATGAAGATTGAGGGGGGGGGGGGGCATGGGACGTTTTTTAGGTGCTTCTACTGCCAAATTTTAAGGAATAAAATTTTTTCACACAGTCTCGTTGTGCCTCACGCTGTGTTTCAGTTCCCCCACAGGTTGGGGCAAAATGAAACATCTGGTGATTTTTTCAGTTATTTTTAAAACATCCCTTTTAACTGTGGTAACATGGTCATACTTATACAGCACATACGTTGTACCCCAAGGAACGTTTCTGCATTGGCATTTAATGGCAAACAGAGAAATTAAAAAAAAAACAATATTCACTAGTTTCAAATTTTTGTACCATGTTACCCCACCCTACGCTGATTGTGATCAAGCTACCCTACTCCCTCCAGGTGTCGATCTTCCATAGTCAATTTAGTTCCGCCAGACTACTCTCAGTTAATGCAAGGTAGCAAGCCAGTTGCAACCTCACTAATGTCCATGTGTCACCGTCACTATCACTGTTCGTGCGATTGCTAGAAATATACTCCATGCTACTGCCTGAGCAGGCCTCAGAAATATCAAGTAATGAAACTACTCCTCTGTAACTTCAAAAGGCCAGTTATTATTTTCCGCCTTCTACTTATTTACCAGACATTGTCAGGTCACATCCGGCGTAACTGAAATGGCGCATGATTTTTACCACTTTGGAAAAACGATTGACACATATTACCATAGAACAGCATAATTTCAGTCTCACGCTGTGTATCCCTTAATTATGACACTCAGAGCGCTGAAAGTACTTACATATTAGCACTGGTCTAATCCCTTTATGAAGGACACCTATGTATTAGATAAATTGGTATAAGAGACACCAATGTGCCTACATTAAAGTAAGGGTTGTTTAGAAAATGTATACGTAGACAACTCATTAAATAGACAAAGACTGTTTCCCGGAGCATGTCTCTCATAATGGGGTTGAACTGTGCCGAAGAAAACTTCAGAGAATCAGAGAATAAATACCGCTCCATTCGAAGAGTGAAAATGATGACTTTACCTGATGTAATTGAATTTTACCTGCGAAGCTTTGGTCGACGTTTTCCCGGGACTATCGGCGTAATGCGCTTCGTAGCTCCTAGCCGGTACGGGCCACATAAACATGGAAAGCACCACTGTTCATCTCCGACCATCTAAAAATGGAGACGCTGCCTGTAGTTAGCCTCAGCGTCCCGAACACCGTGTACTATGCAACAAAAACACTCGAAATGCGCCGGCAGGAGGTACGCGTATCTGATACGGGAGTTCAGCGGTCTCTCTCGAATGTTCTGCTATGGCTAAAGTCATTCGCTCACCTCAAGAAGCGGCCTGTCGGGAGAATCAATAGGAATTGACGCATGACCCGCAATGGTGACGTCATTCCCGTTCAAGCACAGGCGATGCGCTCCCGTGCTGTAAATGGCGAAGTCAAGCGCAAGCGAATGGCAGAAAAATCCAGAGCTTCCCGTAAAAGAAGCTGACGTTAAACGTGAACGCTTAGCATCGCAACCTGAGCTTAAGACAAAGCAAGACGAAGCGATGGCGAACGCTTCCCTGTTTCATCAGCATTCGCGTTGTTAAGTCAGTGAAGCCAGGCTGACATTTTATAAGCTATTTTTATGACGCGAATAAATTTGTAGGAACGTCGAGTAAATACTGCCAAGTGGTTGTTGCGATCCCCGCACTGATAATGGTATAGAGCAAGTTTGTTGGCGCAAAGAGTGACCATTGTATAGTTACGTTTTACGATCATAGCAAGAATGGTGGTAATGTTCCACTATCTCCTTTCTTCCTATATCCTAAAATATCATATATACGCTGTTAAGTTAAGAGCGTATCTAATATTTTGGGTGCTGGAAGTTTTGCGAGTACACAAGCAAAAATGAAATCGCGATTGCTCATGCTTGAAGCTCATAGGCAAGGAAATATTAATGTCAAGCAATTAAAGGATTTCATAAGTGACTTAGATAAAGCTGAGCTGCTGAATTCGACGGTTAATTATAACTGATGTTTTTCGTTTTTGCGCACTGAGGAGTTCAGAAACGTAGTGACAGGAAGAAGAACGAGGGCTCTTTTTCCTTCCTAGTCAACCTCTAGCTATCGTTACCCTGATAAAGCACATATATGCAATATCAACACCAATGCTCGATGCTTAGTGCCCCCATACTCAAGACGTCTGCCACGTGTCAGCCTTGAAGACGAATTTATTGTTAACGGTGTTTAACGCTCTATTAGTAGAAATCACCGCTTGCAAACAGCACCAATTCCTTTCCTTCAAAATGATTCCCCGTTTAATTTCGAACTTCTCTACGTAACACTTAGTGGCAAGAGCGTGTTTTATGTTCTGCAGAACCGTTGTATTGCTACTCTCAGGAACGTTGTAATAATAATATCGTTGTATTGATCCTCGTAGGTTACGAGTCGAAGCGCACTTTTATTAAGTAATCAGGTGGACACGTATTTCCATGCTGCAGTGAAAACGACCGAAAAATCACGCCTCCGAAAACTTGCGTCAATTATCGGTCCTAGTACGTCTAGTGTGCTCATTCGCTATTCGTTCCGACTGTGAGATACAGTTTAGAGCAGGGGTCTCAAACACTTCGTTTCACACAGAATAAAGTTTTGTCACTTTGCTGAATAGTACTCGAAATATTTTCTCGCCTATTGCAATTTATAGCACGTTGTTCAGGTGGGCTTTTTCAAAAAGGCCAGACTGATAACAAGTTTTTTGAGGGGACGCACCTATATATGGTCACTACGCATTGAAATATTAACGTTAAACGAAAACTGTGTTTCAAAATCAGCGTCAAGATTGTACTAATTGATGAAATCAGTATCGATGGTTTTTTTTTCAAAACTTCACGCAAAATGCTCTTCAGGAATGGTGATAAATGTGCACAGGGTTCTCCGTCAGGGTGGCTAAAGTGTCATCGTAGCTGCTACACTGGCATGTCTCGGGAGCATATACTACTTTTAAAGAAAAGGAGGTGAATTAAAGCAAGCGCATGATAATGACGAGATACTTCTTTGGCTCTATGAAACCACTCTGCTCGTTTGCAGTTTTTCACGTAACCTACCTTTCATTCCTCTAACTTGCTTAGATTCTTCGCTTACGCAGGCGCGATCAGCTTCGCAGAATTTCGTCTTACTAGCACCATACAGTCATCAGCAAACTCAACTCTAACGCTCGGAAACCTAGTTTTGACTTTTCTGACTGCTGCCAGCCGAGAGGCGCTGAACACTGTTGCCGATTATCACAAACAAGCGGTCAAGAAAGCGTGCGCCTCCGATTTTTAACAACCACGTGAAGACCAGGTGCCAATCAAACGTGACAAGCGCGTGCAACAGAAAAAATTACGCCATCTACCACTAAAGGGAACCACGAGTAAATGTGAAGCAGCGGCCGCTAACGCTTACTCTGGCGGCGGCGCTCACGCCGCGCTCATCGCGGTATTGCGCAGAAGAGAAACCCGGGGAGGAGCAAAGCGTGTTGTGATGAACCGGTGTTAATTGGCAGAGAGAGGCACAAAACTCCGGGTGGGCACCGGGACCCACAGTCCACCTTGGCACGGAGACACGGACGGACAGCGTTACACAGGCTAGTCGAAGAGCTGCTTCACATCTAAAACGGTCACTCGACGCCGGTTTATGGCACGAGGTGCGGAAACAACAAGAAAATCTCGCCCTTTACCCAACTGTGGCTGTGCTGCACGCCGACAAAAAGCCCAGAAGGTTCAAGAACCCGTGATTGATTGATGTGTGGGTTTAACGTCCCAAAACCACCTAATACCTATGAGAGACGCCGTAGTGGAGGGCTCCGGAAATTTCGATTACCTGGTGTCTGAGCACATGGGCCTACAGCATGTTCGCCTCCATCGAAAATGCAGCCGCCACAGTCAGTATTTGATCCCGCGACTTGCGGGTCAGCCCCCGAGTACCTTAGCCACTAGACCGTCGTGGCAGGGAAGTTCGAGAACTCAGGGCGAGCGGATCGTCTATCGTCTTTCGACGGCATTGGCAGATTACATGCAGATACGGGGCCAATTTTTTTTAGAGTGAGTAGTTTGTGCCCGTTGTTTTGATTGTAATGGCATACCACGTCCGTTTATTCGTATTCCATGACTGCCGAGTGTGCATGTTTGTGAGTTATTTGTGTTGTTTTATCTGGTATTATACTTTTTGTTATCAATTCTAGCTTCTGACTCAATCTTTGAACGCAGCCAGTGTGTGCTGACGCGCCAAAGAGAACACTAAATTGTCAGCGGTTTAGTGGTGCGTTTTGGGGGGCTGATACGTCAGCCCTTGAAATCAGCCCGGCAATTGCCCCCATAATAACAGGACAAGCGACACCAATATAATCGAGAGTTTTCGAATAGCGTATGCGTCGTTGGGGTCGCTGCCGCTGCGCATGCGTATTAGCGCTAACCATCTTTAGCGTTTGAGGTCCGCCCACTGAGGTCCGAAACAGTGTGCGGCCCACAGAGCTGCTCTGCGGTGACTCAAGCTTCTGTCAGCGTTTGCGGTAGAAAAACGCCATTCGAAAACCTATGTGGCGCCCATACGCAAATGCTACACCCGCAACACCCGCTACCTTAGCGCACGCTATTCGCAACCTCCGTAATACTTCGGTATGCTTCTATAGTATGTCGGCATGTATCGGTAACCTATCGGCAACGTAACCGAAAACTACGCGGTGCTGGCGTCAACCAAACAATCTCAGTACGCGCTGCGGAGCGTTCGGTTTAAGCTTGCTGACAACTGTATACGTGTCGTCCCAAAGGGGCGTCTCCATTTCTAGCGAAGATCGAATCCCACTGCCGTATAGCATTGCGCAAGGAACACGGTAACCCATTAACAGACGAAAGAATTCGAAACACACAAGCACAAAGAGAATGTTAAATAGGCCAATGAGATTAAACATTTCGCAGAACCTCGCAGGTAATAAATGGCAGCACAAAGCACAAGACCAGGTCGATTGATAGATCATGGGAGAAGCCGTTGCCCTGCAATGAGCGTAGTCATTCTGATAACATCATGATTATTGTTATTAATGAAACATAAGCGTTTGCATCTGCAGTTTACACTGTAGTTGTTCGATTGAGTACCAACTAACCCTTCGGCACTGGCGCCGCAGGTATAACAGCCTCGCGGACCCGCCTGATTGTAGTTTGGTCTCCGGTAGTGAACGACCGAGAATACTTTCTCGTTGAACATAAGATGCAAACATGAATACCTAGCGTGTTTTGGTAATGTTCTACTGAACTGATCGCTACAGCAATTGAAAGTGTAGCAAGAGCACTTACCTGCTCTGCTGGAAGACGGGCACGATGTATTCATTTTTTTAAAACATTGAAACAAATCACTTGTAGCACGGCCGTGGAACCAAGGAAGCGAGACTTTCTGCCGCAAAATGCAAACGGCTTGCGCCCGGAAAGTGAGGCACAATGGTAACGCTTGTCTGACATTGCCAACGTTCTCACATGAAGCAGAGTGCTTCGTTTAGTGCTTCCTTAATCACGAGGCATGTCCGGCAGAAGCAGCAATTTCCACTTCCGCGCATGTAAAAAGACGAGAGGAACATTCCTGGCTTTACAGATGCAGGAAGTGTGGTCTGTGTGAGGACACGATATAAAATGATAACGCTTATCTTTCGCCATCATCGGAATTCTCGATGTCGACTCTGTCAGTGGCCAACCGTAAGTGCATGCGTGGCCAAGTTGATTGGACTTAGTTTGTAAGCTCCCGACGCGTCGGCAGAACACATGAAATTTAAAGAAAAGACAAAAAATTTAGTTAAGTTCAGGAGCTATTATTCGCTCAACTTTTTAGGGGCGAAGCTCCTTAAGGCGTGGGTCTGTCCATCCCTTGTATGTATGTAGTAGTACGTAACCACAGGTGGCACATACCCACTCTGGAGCTCGTATGTGCCACAGGGGATGCGAGATGGTAGATGGCGGTACTTGGAGTGTTCACTAGCTGGACGCACGGACGGACGGACAGACTAGCAGACGGAAGGACGGATGGACGCAAGAACAGACAGACAGATGGATGGACGGACGCATGGAAAGACGGATGGGCGGATGGATGTACGCACGGATGGTCGCGCGGACGGACGCAAGCAAGAACGAACGGACGGACGGAAGCATGGATGGGCTGACAGATGCTTCGCCCCGCTCATCATCATTCACTCCGTGGATATGCTGTGATTTTTTTTTCTTTTTCATTTTGGTCCACCCTTCCCGTCCAGCACAATCTGACAATGCTGCAAACAGAGCGGTCTCTGGGTCACTCACGAAGGTTGATAATTATAATTTCTGGGGTTTTACGTGCCATACATAACCACTATATGATTATAAGGCACGCCATTGAGGGCTCCGGATTATTTTGCCACGCCGGGTTCTTTTACGTACACCGAAATTCGGGTACACGAGAGTCTTATATTTACTTTCCATCAAAATTGCAACCGTCGCTCCCGGAATCAAATCCGTGACCTCCGGGTCAGCATCGAGCACCGAAGCCACTGTATCAACATGGCGGCTCACTAACCAATGTTAGTAAAAGTGCATTGACAGAAATAATCGTTGAATTTCTTTCATTATTAAGCCTACCTAATTCATGGTGGCTTCAACCTATCTTTACGGCATTTTTTTTTCAACGTGCAACAAGATTGTTTGGAATAAACATGTATGCACGAATACATTTTAAAATCAAACCATGAGGTAGAACTCTGGTAAGGAAACGAGCAAGAGGTGTAACTACTAGCTAGTCCGCCGCGGTGAAGCAGTGGCTCAGTGCTCGGCTGCTGACGCAAAGGTCACAGGTTCCAACCCGGCCGCGCCGGCCGCATTTCGATGAAGGCGAAATGGTAGAGGCCGGCCTGTACAGTCCACGTTGAGGAACAACAGATGGTCGAAATTTTTTGAGCCCTACACTAAGGCTTCCTGCATAATTGTGTCACTGTATTGCGGCTTTAAGCCCCTGATAATATTGTTGGCGTTACTCAATAGCTCTCCCCTAATAGATTTGAAAGTTAAGCTAGTTGGTGACTGATGATTGTACCATACGTTGAACTAGTGCACTTTTGACGCTAAAAACAGGAAAAGGGAGGTTGCATTTATCAATTATGGGCTTCACTTAGTTATCGGCAAGACACCGTCCCGGAATGTGATTAGTTGTAAGTACATAAAACTGCTTTTGTAGTGCTTTCAATCGTCTTCACTTTCCGTCATGATACCAATTTCGACCTCCATTTGAAGCGCTGTAAGGTTGCAATCCGTCTTATCAGGCTGCCATTCTCGACTGTAGGTATTTATCTATTTTTCATGTGTCTGAGCTGCACATGCGTCGTCCTATCGCTTTAGTGTGCACTAAGTTTGTTATTTGATGGGAATGCTTTTGACTGTTCGTTAGTTTCACTGAGGTGTCCCTCGGTGGCATGTGAGTGCGCATTCTATCTATCTATCTATCTATCTATCTATCTATCTATCTATCTATCTATCTATCTATCTATCTATCTATCTATCTATCTATCTATCTATCTATCTATCTATCTATCTATCTATCTATCTATCTATCTATCTATCTATCTATCTATCTATCTATCTATCTATCTATCTATCTATCTATCTATCTATCTATCTATCTATCTATCTATCTATCTATCTATCTATCTATCTATCTATCTATCTATCTATCTATCTATCTATCTATCTATCTATCTGTATATCTATCTATCTATCTATCTATCTATCTATCTGTATATCTATCTATCTATCTATCTATCTATCTATCTATCTATCTATCTATCTATCTATCTATCTATCTATCTATCTATCTATCTATCTATCTATCTATCTATCTATCTATCTATAAATTTGGGTGCGAGTATCGTGTCTATCTTGTCCCGTTTGTCGTCCTCGTCAGAAGTGTACTACTTCACCATTCGCTATAATGAGCACCCGTACAGTGTTGACGTTACGTACACAAGCCGTGGTAATTTCTATGGTTGGGTGTCTCGATGCAAAGCAAAAGATGCGGGTACGGAATGTATTCAGATTTAGGCTCCGTTAAAGAGGCTTTTTTGGCTGAAACTAACTCGTGGTCACGCCACTACGGCCAGCCTCATAATCATATTCGTGGCTCTTGCACGTAATACCATAGCAATTAAAATTTATTGACGTCAAGCTCGCAAATCATCAGGACATCCGAAACTCGGCCTCAACATGTGTTCGTGATGCAAATTGTTTGGTACCTGCTTCGCAGTAATGACGTTAGAGTGGTGGAAAGTCAACGTTGGATAGCTTTGAGAGCCACTTTCCTAAATTTTAAGTAACTCAAAACTCCCAGTGAATTGGGTACTTCATTACGATTGTATAGGGTGTTTTCAACCACCATTATTTTTGTCCTTTTCATCTAAGACACCTTTCAATGGCTTTTACACGGTTTAACAATTTCATCGACGCAGAACGAAGAGGGACTTCAAGTGGATGGGAGCGCATTGCGAGCCCATAACTATGTGTTGGTAGTAATTATTTCTGTTACATTTTCTATTCGGAATTTTTTTCTTATCTCTCTGCAACTTCTTTTCTCCCCTTCATTCCTTCCCCAGTGCAGGGTAGAATACCATATGTGTGTGTCATTAACCTCCCCGTCTTTACTTTCATCTTTATCTCTCTCTCTCTCTCTTAGTTGGCGTGTTTTACGCTGACAACTGATCGAATCACCAAGTATTCCCTCGCCGTAATTATGCTTGATAGCTTGTTATTTTCTTCAGCAGCAAAGATATACTGACCTATCATAGACTATCTTTGAAACTCATCCCGCGTACGGTTAAGTAGAGTGAAACGACACGCACCTTTTGTAAGTGTTTGGCAACCGCAACCCACCAACAGTCTGTTACGACTTCAGAAGTCAGCGGCGTTTCCTCCTCAAGGGCGGATGCATGCAAGCAAGCCCCAATGGGTGCGTACTCTAGACTGACGTCATGAGCAGGACGGCGCGTCACTCTGTCTTCGGAGAGCATTGCCCAGTGCATGAGCGGGGCTATTTCTTTAGTCGCAGACGGAGGCAGACACTCGGTGGATTTCTTGGCTTACAGTTGCCTCCTCCGCGATGTGCTCTCTTCAACGGCTGATCGGGGCCCCACCAGTGGACTTCTCTACTAATCATCGCCCATTTTATTGCATTTCTTCCTATCTCGTTCATGCCCTCTTTTTCACTTGCCCTGCCAGCTACTGCTGAATTGTTGCACTTTGAAACAGATGGTTGCGAATTTCCCTTTGCTCTTCTTTTCTGGTTTTGAAACCACCACTCAAAACGTCACATTCACTTCAATTCATTACAAATTAGAAGCATTTTTTGCCGTACACGGCAATCTAAAATGCGGAACGCTGTTCAAGGTGTTCCACAATAATTAAGCATGCACTGTCAATTGAGTGAGAGTGCAAGGTAATAACTGGACTCTCACTTCTAAGACGACTCAACAATTCAAGGTTTCCTTTTAAAACATATCTTTATTCACTTGTTCTCACGGTTAGCAGGGGATCTGTCAAAATAATGAGGGGCCGGGAAATACGCCACAAAAAATAATATGAGCAGTTGGCATGTGTTATCTCACCTCCTTGCGTAAAAAAACAGATAACAATTCGGTGGCATCTTGAACACCTAAACAAAGAGAGCATTAGATCAATACTATTTACAGAGAAGGCCCTCTTTGCAAGGCATGCAAGCGCGGCGAATTATTTCCGTGCAATAACGTACGGCCCTAGTATTAGTGACGGCATCCTCGTGAAAGGCTTAGTGTCGGGCTAGTCGTACTTCAACTAAGCAGCTAAGACTCCCAACAAATATTGCCAAAACTTGATTTTCTCAGTTCGTACAAGAGTGAAATAACTATATTGATAGAAACAACACAGTGCAAGCTAGCCGTGACAAGTACTCAAGTGAGAAAAAAAAAACTAGGCATCTTGTAATTACATATGCACATTCCGGTTACATTTATGATACAATGGAACAAGGCAATGATAGTCTATATTATGTACAAGCACTTGCTGACAAAAACAATGGTGCGCGTGTGATCGAATCTTATGGCAAGCCTAAGTTTTTGTAGAAGCAAAACGAAACTGTCAGAAAAGACGAGCACACAGCGACGAGTACAAGCGAGCCGTGGCATGCACTCAAATGCAAACAAAAAATAAACTAGGCATCTTCTAATCTCAGTGGCGCTGAGTTTACAGGTGAGGCAAAAAGAAGGCGGCTGACGTTATAGCGATACTCATTAGATAATTGTCAGCAGGTATCGCAGTACTAGCATCCATAGTCACCTTTGTATGGGACTCTTGTAAGCCACAACAATCACACAAGGAGAGGTTATGAGGTGGGAACATTAAAAAGTTGCATAGCTTCGAGGAAGAACATCCTAGGGCTTGGAAACGTTTTGAGCAAGGCACAGTCGTCTAAATTGGGGCGAAACATATGAAAAAAGAAAACCTCCTCCTATATATGCGAAATTGACACCTCGGTAATGATTCATCGTTAATTAATCTGATTAGGATTAATGTGCCAATCGTCGTAATCTGGTGTATTCGCGGAATGTAGACACGTTCTCCACCGAAGAGTTCTAAAAAGGTCGTGCAACGACATCCGAGTCTCCTGTCGACGAGCCGGACTTGGAAGTCTGCATGTAAGAAAAATGAAAAAAAAAATCTTCAAAAAAGCAAGAACACGACAACAACAAATATGTGAGGTCACAAAGCTGACGTAAAGGTGTGCTGCAGGCATGTTTTCGAATGCACTATGTTAATGAAATTATAGTACAAAGCATTTACGACATACGGGCAATATTATTTAGGCCATTCGTTGCGAGTTGCGTTCCCCTCTAATCAGGCAGCGGCGTATAGGCTGCGAGAGTAGGCGATCTTATCTCAAGTTTGGCGTACAATCAGTCACACTCTTCTGGTGGTCAGACCGCTTTATTTGCTGCCGCTCTCACCCCAGATAGCTACTGCTACTATAGGTATCTATACTCACGAGGGGATGTTTACTCATTAATCAATCATTATCGATGGTCGTTAGTGGTCGGGATGGAGATGCATCGCTAAGCGTCAACATAGATGCATTCGCGAAAAAGGAATTTAGTTCTCAAACAACAACAGACATTCAATAAGCTCTCTTATATCAATGTACCGGAAGCACTAAACTACTTCTGTAAGGAGACGACTTACTTTGGTGTTATACCGATTTTAAGACAAAAAGTGAAGCATGTTATTTAGTTTTTTTTAAATGCATCATTATACACAATTCATATTGATCGATGTCCGGAGAGAGCAAAATACCACGGCAGATAAAAATTACTTAGAGTTAAGAATTAATTTTTAAAGCAGATAGTGAGGAACGAAGGTTAGGACGGGCACGTAGGCCACCGAAAGGCACCGTGCATCAAAGTGAAACACCACCAGTGCTCTAAATATATCGAATGAAGTTGGATCCGAACTCTAAGATGATGGCTGAAACATTCCTCAGATATATTGAAGCAAGGTTTGTTGCCCTCGCTGATGCTACAGCCGTTGTTTTTAGAAACAATGTGTTGTTTTGCATAGTCCCCCGTCAGGGTGGGATTTATTCGTTGCGTATACTTTGCTCTCAAGGTCCGCAAGGGTCTCAGCTAGATACGCAAAGCGTCGCGGATTTCAATATGCAATCTCACCGACTGCGTGTGCCGCCTGGACCGGGCGCATGGATCGTACTGTTGCTCGCGCGTAAGTCTCAGACGCACCGACGAAAATAGGGCACCGAAATGGAAAGACGCTAGAACCGATAGGACCCGAACGGGTTGATGGGAAAACAAGTTATTTACCCTTCGCGTTCTCGAGGCGTCGGCACGAAGACCCTGCATTGGACTAGCTGATGGGCCAACGTCATTTCCGGACTCATCACAGCGGCTGTTTTCCTGAAAAGAACCAGATTGAAATCTTTCCTGTAGAAATCGCGCCACGCTGGAAAACGAAGCATAGAAATGTAGGGGCAGCAGAGAAGTCGACCGCATTGGCCTTCTACGGCCTTGTGTGTGGGTTTTAGAGAGCCGGGCGGGTGCCTTCGATTCAAAGGTGGAGGGTAACAGAGCAATATTATAGAGGCCTTGGCGACTTCAGAACCAACAGCACTGGTCGGCTGCATTCACAACGTGAAACATGCTTGAGGACTGTACATTTTCGTCAGTGCTACAAGAAGAATATTTATTCGAGCGAAAACCTCTTAATAAATCATGCACACTAGATATTCCACAATGCAGGACATACTTCTTTTCTTTATAGATTAGCCATACTTGCGTCAAAATGATAGTATCGAGTGTGTAGCAGCCGTAATGTTTCAGGGAAGCCTATGAACCACAAAAAGCACAATAAAACTCACAATGATGTGTTCAGAAACGTAGTTTTATTTAAAATGGTAAGATGGGTATGTTGGCTCATCAAGAACTTTGAATTAACAGACAGAATCAAATGAAGATCCACAATTCAAGCTCTGGTCACTCTTGTGGTTTAAAATGTTATCCCAAGTTTGGCGCAGTGTTACTTCACAGATTTCTGTTAGGTTAACTTATTTATTCATGTACAGCACCATACTCTTCATTAAATTTAAACAGCACAAAATTAAATTTTTGAGAAATGAACTTCATACAATATGTGCGTATCACTGAACACAGCAGCATAATTAGACCGCTGGTTTCCGAGTGCCCTGGATTAGGCTTTTTTGCTTCACTCCTTGGTGAAAAACTGCCAACAATATTAAGCAAGCTCGGTTTATGCAGGGTTAGCTGGTTATTTATGTGACATGCCTGTAAGTAGCTTTATCTTATTTCGACGGCTCGTCTATCTCTGAGTGTCTCTTTGTTCGGCGTAAATCGTTTTCTTCATAAACATTGGAGATTTATGAAGCTAGGATTCTGCGTATATTTACTGCGCATCAAAAAGAAAAAAAATTAGCCCCGTATCTACATGTTATACTGCAAATGTCATCGAAAGACGATAGTCTTGCGTCTGGAGAGAGCTAACAAAACGTTTATTTAATGTTTTACGCAAGAAAAACGGTGTATGGTATTCTGGAGGCGCTACGTTAGAGTGCCTCGAGCGTGCAGCGGATGCGAACGAGCGCATCAAGTCACGTCACACATGAGACATGAGCGCTACCTGGCAGTTATCTTAGAAAACGAAGCGCGCGGCGTGCGCGCCCGTGTCGGAGGCGATAAGGTGTAGAACGCAAGGCGACGGGTAGGTGCCACCACCGTGTCGTCTCAGCTAGTCTTAGCAAAGCGTTGGATACACCTTTTCGTGCAAGCGTTGCATTTTCAGCGCAACGTGATAAATGCTACGGTCCTTAGAATTACTTATGTATGCATTTTCTTGTAAAAAGACACTCATACAAAATATTGACTTGTTGTTATGGTGCCTAAGATATGCGCAATAATTGATCGGAGCACCCTGCATGTGTGTGCATGATTTTTTTTAGAATTTATTTTATATCTCTCTATATCTACCCTTTTTCCGACCCTTATTTCCCCACCCCTGTACAGGGTAGCAAACCAGTTCTACTATGTTAACCTCCCTGTCTCTTCCTTTTATTTATTTCTCTCTTTCTCTCTAACTGACAATCGAACAAGTGTGAACGCTGAATCTTGAGCAGTATTGGTGAGCGCTGCGGATAAGGTTGGCCGTTTGGGGCTTTGTTAAGGGTGGAGAAGCAGACAAATGTACAGACAGACAGATAGACAGACGTACAGACCAAAAGTTTTCTTCCGTAGAAGGTCGCCAATAAAGACTATCGTCTTCAAAAAACACGTATATGTGATAGAAGGCAATCGTATGGTACCCCACTTCTCAGAACCGGTCCCCTAAATGTGACGAATTGGACACGCCGGTGCCATACGCCGATTATGATTGGGAGGGAGGCCAGCCATAAATACGCGTGTCGAGAAACGAGAAATGAGTAAAAAAATATGTAAGTACTATCCTTCTTTTATGAAAACTTCAAATGACACGCTAAAAAATGGTTATTCGCAGACATTTTGTACTGAGTTGCATGATTTTACGATTGGCTACGCTGTTTAATTTTTAGTCACCTCTGTATCATGAAGTGAAAAACTTCACTCATTTTCACAGTGACGAATTGCTTGCAATAGTTAAAACAATTACGTGTTCTATGCTATCTTGTTTCATTTCTGGCTAAATTCAAATGTTTTTTCTCTCCCTGAACAAGAAATTAGGATATATGTAGTTTCTATAGGGCATGTATCACGTGCCTTATAACACACTACACAATTATTACACATCAAACATTCATACACATCACACACAATACAAATTACACATTTATAAAAGAGAACGTATACAATAAAAGGGCCAGTTTTAACCAGAGAAAAGCAATCGCACCCTGTGTGATTGCAGCATGCTATGAAGCTAATATTTATTCGATTAAATGTTTCGTGGGAAGTGTAAAACTTTGTTTATCAAGGTTAAAGTGCCGTAGTAGATTGCTTCAGGCTATTTGCAACCACCCAGTGTAGATAATTACAAACGAGAAAAAGACGGCGCCAAGAAATGCACAAACACCAAGTATTGACCGAAGGGTCAATTAAGCCTTCGTTTACGATGCCGGATTAACCGCTTCTGCAAATTGGTCGTCGCTCATCGTCTCTTGGCATGAAGAGATTAGGAGATGTCTAAACATCATTATAGCTCGCAAGTTCTAATTCACGGGATACTCCAGGCCTTATTTTGCGAGAGATCAGTGCGACGTTGCTACGAGTGACTGCGCGGATGTGTGGGTGTTGCTTTCTGAGCTTACAGTGCAGATAAAAAAAAGGATGCGCCTGATTCGTTCGTGAAACGCAGCAGTCATCGCAGTAAGAAAATCTTGACCCATGTTTTGCCTTACTGTACACTGATGCTTTTCGTCAAAAGGGATTACGCGAAATTAGTTTTTACGTGCAAAACAACAATGCAAGCACTCAGCACGGATGTTAACCATCGGAGCTGAAACGTCCGGTCCTGGTGTTTATCACAAGCTGAGATCCTTTGAAATGTGTCTTGCTGTAGCTTTTATATTCGATATCAACACATTTTAAGAGATGCATGCTTCCAACGAGTTAGCTTCAATATTGAGAACACGTAAATGACGCAAACTGAAATTAATACTTGACTGAGTGGGCGCTGGATAGGCCAGTGTTATCTTGAGTTGTTTCATGCTAGGTATCACATCGTAGACAAAAGCTTTACGGGGAAGGAGTGGAACGAGAGCTGGAGGAGGAGCAGTGATGCCGTTGACACCCACGTCGCAAACAATGTGCGGTAGGCCTATTTTTGTTTGAATTGCGCACGTGACAGATGTCGCATTGAAGGTCACAATTTCCTTTCGCTATATATGGAGGTCATTTGCCTTACTGTGACACTCAGAGGGTGTCTGAAAGGCGGCCAATACAGCCCTTAATGCGGAGCAATTCTTCAGAATTTGAAAAAGTCTTAATTTATTTCCAAGATATATAAAAGAATTTAAATTTGCAACGCTGTGGCTCACTGTTTATCATTATGGCTCCGCAGCTGAGCGCCTTTTTTGAGAATTTAATACACAGGCCACATTGACTCCATTCTGATAAGCGCATGACGCAGAACCCCTTAGTAGCCGGCCTTTCTGAGCTTCACGTGGCAAGAGTATTTTAAAAACTGCCACACCCCTTTGTGACGTCAGGTGTGTGCGTGAGTGCGCTCCTTCTCTCTATTTTTCCTTTCACTCTCTCTCATCTTTTCTCCTTGTGCAGGGTATTATACCAGTTATGTCATGCTGGTTGGCATCTCTGCCTGTCTCTATTCTGCTGTTTTTCTTTCTTCCATTGCGTGTGATCACCTTATGCGCGGCGTGGGATCCTTCCTTTCTTCCATCACGTGTGATGACCTGCGCGAGGTGCAGAAATGCGAATATTTGACGTGGATTTAAAAATAAGAAAGTGTAAATACAGAAAGGATGTTGACGATTTGCGTCCCGATAACTCAATCTGCACTCTTACAAAGGCGGGGCTGCAAGTTTACGCGCTTCGTTCACATCGAGCGCATAGACACTTTACTCACATCTTTAGTATTGTCCCCGCCTCCGCCTCGTGAAGTGCTTGGCACGGCGTCGTCGTCGGGTGCCTCGGGGGGCCGCAGCCTCTTCACTGCGGGCCGGATGGTCGTCTCGTCATACGAGCGGCCCGCCTCAGAGATGGTGCTGCAACATACATCGTGTATCTTCATGAATTTGCTTGAATTGTATTGTTTAATAATGACACGTAACACCTTCCATTCATTCCTCACTCTTCCTGCATGTTTACCACTCATAATTTGTCTCCATATGAATGGGCAGTCATTTGTATAATAAGGCGAAAACCTTAGATGCCACATCAAACGTGAAAACTGACAGACGTCCGGTGCCATCCGCTCCAACACGAGTGATAGAAGGAAATCGGCATCACGTGATGAAGGCGTCATGACGTCACAGATCCGCTAAATTTGTTACGTCATCGTGACGTCGCAACATGTGACGCATGGCACAGCCGCTTGCACAGAGTTTCTTGAAATTAACTGGAGGGGACTCTGACACTGCGATCGTTCAGTGACCATGGGAATGATGGGTGTACACGGATTTTGCATAGTCTTCGTACTTGCGGGTTTAAAACGCACTAGTGGCTTCTTTTACTCTTGTGACTTGGTCTTGTTTCGAATGATAGAACCAACAGTTGTGAACTTGATGAGCAGATTTGAAATGGTGAGCCTAAAAGGTTGAGGTACTGAAAGGCAACTGGTGAATTTTTTTTTACTTTTGGTTTTTTGGTAACGCAGCTTTAGGCCACGCGAAGCCAACTAGAGCCGCAAGTTCAAAGTTAGGACAATCCGTGTACTAGTTATCATTCTCATGCTTGCTGAAGTGCCTTGCGTTGCGGCTACCATAGGCACTTGCGCTATAGTTCTCTTCAGTGGATTCATAGGAACGGTACTCGGCTGCTGACTCGCCGGTCGCGGGATCGAATCCCGGCTCCGACGGCTGCATTTTCAATGGAGGTCAAAGTGTTGTAGGCCCTTGTGCTCAGATTTGGGTGCACGTTATAGAACCGCAGGTTGTCGAAATTTCCGGAGCCCTTCACTACGGCGTGTCGCATATTCATATGGTAGTTTTGGGACGTTAAACCCCACAAATACATCACTCAATATATTAGGAGGAAAATCAGTGGTCACTTGATCCTTTGTAGGCGGATAACTAAGGCAGTGTGAAGCCAGGTTATGTGCAGAAAGCTTGCAATCACACCGATCCAGGAGGCAACGCAAGCTCGCGTCAGGTACGGAAAATTTTTGATGGTTGGCGCAGCAGGATTAATACATCGAATGAAAACAAAGATCACTCTCGCCTTCGGGTGGTCTTAGGAGAATGCACAAGTAACCCTTTGATTGTTTATTTGTGTAGGCTACCGCTCCGGACCTGGTCCCAGTTTTAACGGACAGCATACTCATTATTTGAGAGGTGTTTTTTCGTCTTAATGCAGCTCCGAAACACACAGTATTCACGTACCTCTTCTTGGTGAATGTGTTGGTGCCGTAGGCATCCTGGCCTTCTTGTTGCTGCGGCTGCTGCGAATCGTCATCGGACGGCCCAGCCACGGAGCTTCGGAACTTGTCCATCTCGCGCGAGAAGGTCGATGGCGGCGAGGGAAGATCGTCATTCTGTCCCCTCTGCTGCTGCTGCTGTTGCTGCTGTTGCTTTTGCTGGACGAGGTGCTGGCGCTCCGCGGCTCGCTTGGAACTGTCGAGCCATCGGGACGTGCCCGGCGTGATTGGCGCGGGCGGCGGTGGCGGAGGAGGCGCTGGGGCGTCGGGCCGGCGCTGCATCGTACCAGTAGCTGGGGGAGTCGCCTGTCAAACAGTCGGGAACGCTTTAGCATTGGAGAAAATTAAGCCAGCTTCGCATTAGCGATGCGAACCCCTATAAGATCACAGTTAGCAGCCATCTTCGTTTCTGGCGCATTTGAGCTATATGATGAGCTCGACCAAGTATTTTAATAAATGTGTTAGTAATCGGATATCAATTAGCTGCCCGTTGGGATGGAGCAGTTATGGTGCTCAGCTGCTGATCTGAAGGTGGCGGGTTCGAATCCCACCTCGGCATTTTAATGGAAGCGAAACGCTAGAGTACTCTGCGATGACAGTGTGCGTTAAAGAATATCAGATGGTTCAAATTCTTGGAGCTTCTTTCTACGGCGTCTATACCTTACTGTATTGGGATGTAAAACCCAAGCCGCTATTAATAATAATAATAATAATAATAATAATAATAATAATAATAATAATAATAATAATAATAATAATAATAATAATAATAATAATAATAATAATAATAATAATAATAATAATAATAATAATTGATTGATTGATTTATTAGTTATTTATTGACTATCACATGGTTTCGACTGCTAGACTACGCTTAACTAGTCTCAATCACGTCCACCTCAATTCGTTGACCAGCAAGGCTTAGCGAATTCTAACTTCAACCATCTAGGCTATGCAAAGACAAGGTGAGGTTTTGCGAACGCCGCACAAACGAGCGGCGAGCCTAAACAGCTCCGGTGCTCAGTGTTGCCGTGTGATAGTCTCTGCTACCTGGAGCGCAACAGTAACCGTGTTTTAGTTACAAGCTTCAACGAAGATGAAATGCGTCATTGGAGACAACGTTTCGACGGGTGGTCTTGTCTTCCCCGGGGCAGCAACAGTGGCTGCACTGAAAAAAAAATACTGCTAGTCAAACCCATGGATCGAGCGAAGTCTATTGTTCAGAAATTTTTCCACCCTTCATGTTTGTCTGAGCTTTGCCAGTTTTCGACAAAATAAATTTTCATAGTACCAGCTACTGATAGCAAGTAATTTTCTTCCAGTTATTGCAATGTCACTAATTTGATGTCACAAACTTAACTTACTTTTGGATTCTCGGAGAAGAGATATCGTATTTTTATCAGAGCCTTTTAATGTTTACAAACACAGTCCCTTAACATCTGGTTTCGCTCCCCTATGGGCCTTCATAGCAACGGTGGACAACAAGAGCTTTAGAAAATAGCCCGCTGATTTTCTACAATTTCGTTCGCCTATTCAGCAGAATATATTCCAATAAATGTTCTTTTGAGCTACATAAAAATTATGAAACATTTCCTTGTATTTTACGCACGTTCCTTTTAAGTGTAAAACGAAAGAGAGACTTTCTTAACCCTTGAAGAGAACTTGAAAACGTGCTTTCAATTCCGACGTCAGGAGCTGGTAAATGAGGTAGGTGACCGGAAGTTTTGGGGTAACGCTTGTGACCTTGAAACGGTAAGCACAATAATGTTATGCTCCCGCGATTTTTTTGTTCTGTTTGTTTGATAACCATTTGAGAAATCACAAAGAAATAACGCCGCTACTACTGCGTAGGAAGCAACACTTATAGCTATGATTTACCCGCATAAGGCAGCAGCACGCTGCAGCTGCAGTGAGCTATTCGTGAATCCCCGTAAATACACTCAACGCACACAACACAAACACGACAAAACTGCGCGTTGTATAATACACTTAACCCGTTAAATTAGACGTCAATATCACCAAGGCAGCGCACCAACTTAAGTGTCAGTACAAATTTAGTCGGTAACATTTGCACTGACAAACGTTTCGCCCACATTCTTTGACCAGACTCAAAAACCATTCTGCTTAGAACTATCTTCAAACGGATATGATGGATCTTTTCTCACTTTCGTTTATTGGAAGCCACAAAATATAAAATCGAGGTGGGTCATGATTCATTGGAAGTGTATCTAAAAAATTTGAACTTTTACTTGAATACGCAGCTTACAAGGGGGGGGGGGGTGAATATTCTTGCAAATACTCAGCGCACGCCTACGCGGACACAAGGAAAGAAGGTACAAGCTGCAGCGCTGACCGGCAACTGCATATATTATTGGAAAACATTAACTAAAAAAGTCACACCTTTCCTGCAAAGGCGTAGCAATGAATGCGATAGCAACAACTTAAAAGGTCACGCGCAAAATGGCAAGCAGATCAAAATTTGCACCGCGTTTCTCACGCAAAAAGGACGCACTAAACGTACTCACAGGTACAGATTACCGCGAATAAGCGTATCAGTTGTTACTTCACTGTGTCTGAAAAGCGCGCCCTTTTTTGCGAACGGAGGCTGTGAAACGATTGCAGTGACCTTTGTGCGCCCGGTAATTACAACAAAATCGTTCCGACGAAACTCGAAGGCTAGCCAAGATGTACAATTTTCCCCGTTGCAAGGCAAGGACGCGTGATAAAACTGTACACCCCCTTATTTTCTACACGGATCAAAGCACGCGTGAGAGCCACCGCGCGCTCACTGTGCCATCTTGCTGATAATGCTGAAAACACGATAGCCCCCTCCCCAACTCGAGATGCCCGCCAACAGCGGTAAGTGGCAGATATGAATAGCTTGCCGTCTAAACGTTGAAGGATTGATTGATTGATTTGTGGGTTTCAACGTCCCAAAACCACCATATGATTATGAGAGACGCCGTAGTGGAGGGCTCCGGAAATTTAGACCACTTGGGGTTCTTTAACGTTCACCCAAACCTGAGCACACGGGCCTACAACATTTCCGCCTCCATCGGAAATGCAGCCGCCGCAGCCAGGATTCGAACCCGCGCCCTGCGGGTCAGCAGCCGAGTGCCCCAGCCACTAGACCACCGCGGCGGGGCCTAAACGTTGAAGGAGGTATCTCTCGGTGGCTCAGTGGTGAACGCCTCGCATTCACGACGCGGAGGTCCCACATTCAATTCCGCGTGCTGGAGTCTTATTCCTGATACTTTAATTCTCTCTGGCGTTTTCATATATGTAGATACGTGTACATATCCGGTGCGTGACATCGACGCCGACACCCACGCTGACGCCAGCGGCGAAATCCAACTGAGAGTGTCCCCTATAAGTGCTATCGCAATTAAAGGAATATTATAACCTTCGCACCCTTGTGACCACATTAAATGAAGAAAACAGTAGGTCAGCTGACATATTTAAGGATGAAAAAACTCTCATGCACCATCATCCAAAATGCCAGATGATTTGCCGCTTTCTTGCTTTAGAGTGGTCACATGGCTGTGAAAACTTTTCTTTTATTGCGATAGAAATTATATGGACAGTCTTGGCAAGTTTTTCCCGTCATCGTCACCATCGCCACCGTAGCCACGTATATGTATACGCATATTTATGTATTTATATACGGGGAAGGATGCGGTCACCTTCTCTTCCTTCGGAGCGATCATCGCCTTTCCGGCCGGGGTCATCTGCTCGCGCGATTATCTCGTGAGCGGATAAGAGGGGAGGTGCTTTTGGTTGCCGCGCTATCGCAGTAACGATCAGCGCGTAGTTTGTGCCCCGACAGCAGGCGGGATCTTTTACGGGCTGCGCTTTCAAGAAAAACAATGTCAAAAGTGCATCTGGAACGGCAGTGTTCTGTTATACAAGCGTTTTATACAGTTACGTGAGATCGGATCTAAATGAGTTGACTGCCAGCCTCAGATCGCATAACATTGAAATTGTTCACAGAAACGTATATGGACACTGCCATCGAACTGCCAGGATGAAAGTGCATGAGCCTCGCAAAACGGCAAAACCGCAGAGCTGCTGGAGTCGCCATTTACGCAAGCCTCGACGGGATCACGCTTTTACCGCGCCGCGTTCCATACCAACTCAACTCGCTTCCCCAGGTTACTAGTGGTGATGCATGTGCCGTCAAAACATTACACTGCTTAACCGTCGCAGTAGTCTACATCTCACCGGGAACCTCGCGGAACGACATCATTAAGTTCTTGCTCCACAACTTCAGTGTGGTGTGCCAAGAGGATGTGCCGGTGATCACACAGAAGACTTCAAAGAGAATGTACTTCAATGCGAAAATGAGTGTCTTAAGGCGTTTCTCGGTGCTGAACTTGGACTTCATCTCCTGTCTGACGTCACACAGCCAGCTACACCAACGCCGACTAAATTTCAAGGCCGAAAGGCTGCCGCAGTGACGTGGTAAGTTGGAGGCCCAGTTACCCAACTGAGCATGCTCAGTAAGACTTTTTTTTCCACATCTTTTATTCGGCCCAATCAAGCCGCAGCAGCTGCGAGAGCGGGAGCGTTCGTTCTCCTAAAACGCGAACGAAACACCGGCTTTCCGCAGCGTTCGCGGCGTAACTGGGCCTCCACCCTCTGACGTCACTGCGGCAGCCTTTCGGCCTTGGAATTTAGTCGGTGTTGGCTACACGCAACAACACATGTCTAAATGTTGCGTTCGGAAAGAGGGTTGCGGCTCGAGTGCACTGCGTGCCATTGCCAACATACTTCAGTGACCACAAGGTGGTTGTCGCAGTCATCGAGTGAACTGAGTTTCGATTACATTCACCAGTGTTACTACCGAATACTATATTTGCTGCTTTAATTTCTTTCGCCATGTGGGTCTTGCATTACTATCATTCCGAGCACTCCTTAGTGAGGGCTTCACCACATGAAGATGCGTTCTACACATAACAAGCTGCCACCAGTGGTGACGCACGATGTATAACCCTTAGTACCAGCTTGCGCTGCCCACGAGAGGCGCTGCCCACGAGAGGCGCTTCCCATCAACGCCGTCCCTACGCACGAGTCTTGTTGGAGTCATCTACTGTGGCCACACCGCAGAAAACTTGGTTACTAAACAAGCGCAAGTTTACTACAAATAATATTGTTTTACGAAGCCTTGCTTCGTAAAATATTCTAATATGTTGCTATCGCATTCAATGCTTCGCCCTTTTGGCAAAACTGTGACTTTCATTCACGTTCCCCAATAACACTATTCAGTTGCGAGTCAGCGCTGCGGCTTGTTCCTTCTCTTTTGTCCGCGTAGTCACGCTTAGATTTCATGGTCACCAGCTAGCCCAGCTGTCAGTCCTTCGACAGGGTGAATAATCTTTGGTTGCAAAAGTCTGTAAGGTGCACAGTGCAAAGCAGCAAACGGGACAATGACAAACAAATCTGGCATTCTGCATTTTCATCTGTAATACTAATGTTTATAACTGAGGTTTTACGTATGCCAAGTACATGTGAGAAGTGAGTAGGTGAGTGCAGAAAACAGCATAAACTGTATAATATAAGCTTCCTCGTTTATTCACAATCTGGTTAATCATTGGGGGTGCAGATCAGGGAGAGACGGATGGTGCAATTCAGGTATTTGACTAGATTAGGGACAATTGGTGGTTTTTTAATGAGGAGAGCAACGAAGCTAACCTTTTTCTCGCTGGAAGCCGGACTAGATTTCTTGGATCCCTTCTTCTTGGTCTCCGTTGACTCTTCCTTGCTTTGGCTGTTCTTCCAACGGTTGAAAGTGTTGGTATCTGGAAGCGTAGCAAATCGACCTTCGCCCGACTTGCTTTCCACTGGCTGCCGATTCTGAAAAGTAGAGAAACATGGTTAAATAAGTGGTAAGCATGCTGCGCCGTATACCAGGAATGGGTGGTTGATTCATTACAAAACATTTATTTAATATTTATTTATTCATTTATTCATTTATTATAGCTACTGAAAACTGCTATCATATCTTAGCAGGGTGTGTATACATAAAAATGTGCAATCATTTTAGCACATGCCAGTTAGCAGCGATTTAAGGAATTATTCAAACATTTGTAAAAAGGTATACGAAAAATGCTAGTGAACACATAAAAATATACAAAGACAAAGCCATAACATTTTTCAATATTTTTTTAAAGATTTTAAAAGACTTTTGGGTAACAATGTTGATATTAAGATTTGCCAGCCTGTTATTGTCCTGCGAAAAAGGAAACAATATTAAGAACACTTATTTCGCCCCGCCGTGGTGGTCTAGTGGCTAAGGTACTCGGCTGCTGACCCGCAGGTCGCGGGTTCGATTCCCGGCTGCGGCGGCTGCATTTCCGATGGAGGCGGAAATGTTGTAGGCCCGTGTACTCAGATTTGGGTGCACGTTAAAGAACCCCAGGTGGTCAAAATTTCCGGAGCCCTCCACTACGGCGTCTCTCAAAATCAAATGGTGGTTTTGGGACGTTAAACCCCACAAATCAATCAATCAAGAACACTTATTTCTTGCCTTCAAGGGAAGTATGGTGCGAGGATGTCTCCGTCTTGCCTGATAATCGGATGAGTAAGTAAAATAATTTAGAAATGTTAACTTTCTAATGACTGTTTTCAAGCTTAAAAAACATAATTGGGCATGGTTGCACAGTCACCACCTGGGGCAATTCGCTGCTTCTGACTAGCTCACTGATGGATGTACGGCCGTATAAGCACTGAAAGTGAAGATGACCATTTCATGCTGTATGTTCAAGATTTTTATTATTAGAAGCAGAAGCACTGTACTCTACTATAGGAGAGCAAAAAGCTATATTTAGATTCACTTTTAGTTGGTCTTACATACGCACGTGTTGGCTTTAAGGCTAACGCTACCCGACTAACAAGAGCTGTAACGTAAGCTTGTTACTGTAAAATCTTAACTTAAATTAGCAATTTTGTCCTGGTTTGATGTTGCTTTGATGACGTCTGCTGGGCGCGCGCGTTCGGGTCAGCTAATTGCACTGCTTCACTGCCCTCGTATTCGCAGCGTGGATCAGAGCACATTTTCTTGTGCTGATAACAATAGGTAAGAAATTTAGAATATCATAGCTCTACTGTATAGCATCCTAGAATTAACAAGAGGCGACTTTTGCGCTGCGACCGTTCAGCGACCATGTGAATGGTGGGTAGTACATGGATTTGCCTAGACTTCGGGCTTGCGGGCTTCGAGTGCACTTGTGACTTTGTTTATTGTTACGTTTTGGGCTTGTTTCAAATGAAATAACGGACCGCTTCAACTTCGTGACCCAATTCTAATTAGTGAGTCTGAAAGGCTAAAGTGGGGAAGCGTAACAGCTGAACGTTTATTGATTTTTGTCTTGTATCAAAGCATCTTCCGGCCTCGCGAAGCCAAGTGGAGCTGCGAGTACGAAGACTAGGGACATCCATGTACTACCCGCCATTCCAATGCTCACTGCATCGCCATTCTTTTCAGCTTCCATAGACACTTGGCCACAGTTCCCTCTTTTATATTCACTGTAAACTCCATTCCGTATAGGAGAGAGGTGTATGCAGCTAGTTCCGCTTTTGCGTTTGTCGAGAGAGTGTCCAATTGAGTGTAACGCCTACAATTCTATTGCAGAAAAGTTCATTTAAAAAGACATGAAAGAAGAGATAAGAGAACGAGCTTAAGTCTAGAGCATGAGCCCTGAATACATCTTCGAAACAATGCATCTCTTCAACGGTGGAGATGCATGCAGGTATCCCCAATACACAACGATATTTGCTTGGGGTGATGGGACCAGAAAAAAAAAGCAGCGCCGTTTGCACCATGTTTCGCAAGGTTGGTTCCTAACAAAGGTGGTACGGGTTTGCCTAGGATTCTACTCTCTTAGCTGTCTCTTTTCCACACCTTGCTGTACAAAACTCTACATACTCGGCTACGCTTTCTGTCTTTCCCTGCTTTGTCGTCGTTCATTTATTTATTGCTATAGACGATGTGAAGTGGTAGCAAGCGTTGTACTCGAAAAAATTTCCGGGGGCCTTATTTAGCAACCCGTAACAGCAAAAATGAAATCGTGTTTTCAAGTTGTTTCAGGGTGAGGTATGTCTCTCCTCAGTTTTTTCATTAGAAAGAAGGTGTATATAGTTCAAGGAAATCTGTTATAATCTTGTCAGATTGTGTTGCATTGAAAAGCTAATGAGAATAAACACTTCAATAACAATAAGGTGCCAGTCACGTTTATTGTCAGGATCATTACATATAAGTTATCAATAAGTTTTCCTTTCAGTTAAACGCATCCTTCAAAAAATGATGGCTTCTGCACCAGTTTAGTCCACGCATTTTTTAAAACCTAAAGTACAAGAAAATTCTAAATTGCACTTCATGGCCACATGTTGACGAAAAGCAACACACAAAATTTAAAAAAATGTTTGTAGGACTTTTTGTTTGGAGGGGGGAGGGTTGTTTTGGGATATCTGACGTCACCACACCATGGCGCACGATACCAGAAGAGGAGATACATTAGGAAGCATTCCTGTCAGTACTTCCCACTGCATTATGCATAATTGTGGCAGCGTCCTCGTCGTGAAGTAGCCAATCTTGTTTTATCGTGGCCGCAAGGCATTCTCTCCTGTTTGCAAATTTTCTGCAGACTTGGCCGGAACATGAGCCCGTCTGTACGCGTAGGCGTAAGTGCGGTTGCAAAATCAGAGTTGTAGCACATTTTTAAATCTTCCTTCTGTGCTTTTATGCTTTACACGCTCAAAAGGGTGAGTCAGAGAACCTGCAGACAAAAGCCCTTTCTGCACAGTCTACTAGCCGACTCTGCTGGTATAGTAATAGCTGATACTCACATTACCCGTCGAACCATCCAGAACGTACAGCAGCTTGCTCTGCATGTTCCCCATGTCAACCTGGTCTCGGCCGACTGTATCGATGGCTCCGGAACTCAGTGGTCTTCCCTGAAAGTCACAAATTGAGGTATTTGTAAGGAAAAGGGAAGTACTTATTGATCGCGCTACCGGTATTTTTGTACTTTTGAAAACTTCGTGTACGTAAACAAGTAGGTAATCCTATAATAAAGGTTTGATTTGGGCTGGTCGAACCATAGCTATAGACGGAACAGTATGACTAAGAATATGGATGAAGACAGGGCGCCCGTGTTTGGTGTGTTTTTGTCCATTGTCTCAGTGGCGCTATGCTTTTTGTAACCGTACAAGTTCGTTATTAATTGTCCTAATTACAACGAGGACAAAATCTCTGACGTGCGAAATTGAATCGGCGTGCTACAGTAACTATTTCGAAGGTAGATGCACAGCGCCATAGGGAGTGGATTTAGTTGGGTGCTGTACAGGCATTATTCAGTTTCTTTCCAAGACAGAGTTGACAAATATTCACTTTGTTCAAATCTTATGTCGCGGAGTGAAATTGTAAACGTAAACATTTACCTCATAGGGAAAATAAACGAAGTCCACATATGAGTGTCACTCAGAAACAATTAAACAATAAAGTAAGCGTGGAGACATAGTGAACACTACAACCTGGAGCTGCGACAATGTGCAGGTACACTTCAAAGATGTCAATCATAACGGCGTGTTCCGTAGCAGGATGTTAGGTGGCGTAGAGTTTCTTTTGATTTGTACGGGTTTCATGCACCTGCTCTGGCGTCTGCCTTTTCTTATATTATAAATATAAAAGGCTTCCAAAGCATATTCTATACACTACAGGAAAGTAATTGAGTGCTACAATCCTTCATGGCGATTCACACTGCAAAAAAAGAATAAGAAAGAAATTCGTTTATGATTTCCTGAGGGCATTAGTTTACACATAATGATTATTTTGCTATTAAAAGGCACTCAAGTAGAAGCCGTTATTCCTTCTAAACAGTATTCAAATCAGTTCTTGGTGAAAAATGTTATCTGGGTTAAGAAAAAAAATCCTGTTATTCAGAAAAGGGACACAATTATTCTGTTATGTAAATGTGTAAATGGGAAGGAAAGGGTTAACTCACAGTTCACCAGCTTGCATGATTTGTTTGTGAGAGATGGTTGCAAGAGGAGGGTCCGGACACCAGGTCCACGTAGAGGGTTAGGAGCCGGAGACCACCCAAAGTTTGGGGTTCATGGAGCACACTGGTCACTTAAAAGACTTCGCACGCTGGTAGTTCACAGGCATGGCCAAAATAAATTGCAAATGCGGCTTTCTGGTAGGCTGTTGAGCTTGATAATTGCAGGTTATTGGTATTTGATATGGCACACCATTGAATAGCATTCAAAATGGATAGATCTACAATGTATTAGTTGCAATGGGTGTCGTTTTTGGTTCGTAACGAAAGCATGATTAGAACAGAATATATTCGAACACAGTACTTAAGACATCAGTTATGCATAGACTCGTAGTTTTTGTTTTAGTTTTTTTACACGAAATAATTACACATCTTGAAAAAAGCCGACTAATATTTTGTGTCGGATATAGTTTCGGCACTCAAGCTTCGTCGGACCACATCTCGGTCCCAGTTGTGAGCCAAGTATTCATATTGGTCATTAATAAAACTGATCAGTACACATCAGAGCATCAAGCCTCATCCTAGCAACTAAACAGCCGCCCTTAAAAAAATAAAAATGCGACCAGCAGCCATGTTCACACTTCCGTTGGCCCACCCAAGTAAGCATCCGAAAAAAAAAAGACGGAGTTGTCAGTTCAATGCCTTAAGTGACAGGCAGTTTATCGCACAGCAGGGCTTGAACTTCAATGGCAACTTCGTATCGGATCCTTTGCAACGAAGCAGAATATTCAATGTACGCTACTGTGGTTCAGGCACTTTATATAACGTAACTGGTATGTAGGTAACATAGCTTGCAAATTATGAGCTAGTGCCAGAACCTGTTTATGCTTAAACAAGATTATCACTATGCGAAAAGCACGATCCCACTTTAGACGAAGAAATGACAACTCTCCAGTCCACCACTATCGTTACCACCATAAGAAAAAAAATTAGTGAAAAAAAACTCAAGTTAACCCAACCCTTGCAAACTCCCTACATGCACGAAGAAGCAATCACCACCATTGACACCAGAGAAGGAAGGATTAGGCATTATCTTTTTTTTATTTTCACAACAATAATATAAACATTGCAGAAAAACAAACACAAACTGTTAATAGACATCTATACAAGCATATCGATTCACTCTTCGTAACTTGCCTTCATCGTATGTTGATTATCACTGGGAACAATTGATTGTGCCGTAAAAGCACTGCTTCGTGGAAGCAAGGTAGCAAGCGCCTTTGTCATATGATAAAATCAGTTAACGGTTCCCAACGGTCCCAAACTATCTTGCTATCACTGAAAGAAAACGTTTTGCTTGTTCACAAAACAACGAGTTTTGTGCTCAATAATACGTGCAGCTATGGCATGCTTATAATTGCTCTGAAATAGTAAGGATGATGATTCTTTTCTTTCCTTTCGAAAGTGATGAAAGGAAGTAAGAAGAGACTGGACAGAAGAAGAGGGCTAAAAGGAAAACTAGAAGAGATGAAAAGGCAACTCTGAGGTACAATGGCACTTATCATCAATCGTTTTCAATCACTCAAAAAAAAAAGCGTGCAGTGTCAGTCACACCTACTTAGAACACTGATATTCAGAGAAATAATGGCTATCTCTCATTTATGTTCAACCGACGTAACCAAAGTGGCTGATATTGAAATCGGGCCGTCCTTATACAACCGTACACAAAATTATAGAACATGGCTTTAAGAGCACGAAATGAAACGGACACAACAACGTACGCAGAAAGTAAACAGTGGCCTTGCTATGTCGAACCGATTTCGCGTTGCAAACACCGCGTTTCATAATGCCTTTAATAAACTAGGTTATTACGGTCTCTTGAATCTACACACATAGCTTACCAAGTACAAATCAATAATTATATTAATAATATTGATAATAATTAAAGAAGAAGACCCGTGCTCTGAGGTAGGTGTGCCTAACCCAGTACGCACAGATACTCGTAAAGAATAGCATTAATTGGAAGCACAAACAAACAAGGGTGCCTGCAGTGATGAAATTCTCAACAACAAACAAACCAGCTGTCGTTCGGTGATTCGTGCCTCGCTGCAGTCAATTGGTCTGTCGGCGCTCTTCGCACTTGGTCAGTCTCTTTCTCGCTCTACATTTTGTATGCGTGTATTTTGTTTGTTCACAGTAAGTGTCCAGGATCGCGACAGACGCACAGAAAAGACACACAGCACACGCGCCCTTCGGCGACGACGCAGAGTTCTTTTTTTTTTCTCTTTCTCTCCTTCTCGGTCGACCTTACACGTCGACACCAGGAAGGTCGATGTCACATGCAGTACGATGTGCAGGGCGGGGAATCCAGAAGGGGGAGGAGAAAAGGGACACCCCTTGACGCCATCCTGATTTCAGGGTGCCTGAAATCGTCCCAGCCCCGGAGTCGGGGGGAAGGCCCTGGCCTGAAACCTGTACCGCCGCACACAGCCTGAGCATTGGGAAAATAATACCTCCCCTACACGAGGAAACGGGGGCCCCTGCAAAAGTCCTCGCTTTTTCTTTGCAAGTGGCTTTCAGGGTTGGGCGAGGGGGGCGACAAAGTCACGTGGCATTCCGCACAATGTGGGAGAGGGTAAGGAAGGTAAGGCGGCTGTACAAGTTGCGACCCAGGGGTTTTTTTTTTAGTCTATGCGCTTGTAAAATAAGGTTAGGCTGCTGTGATTGCGCTGGTTAGGACGCTCGTCACCACATGACCATGGGACCTTTGGCCGAGTTGTGGTTTACCTGTTTGGGAGGACTATGTCTAGCTCGCGGAATGACGACGTGCGGCACGCTGAAGCCGGTCGAGAGGCTGCGGTTTAGGCTCATGTCGCTCTTGCGGCTGGACTTCTTTGATTGCATGGTGTGGTCCTAGATGATTTTGGGGGAGGGGGACGAGAAAGATGGGGAGAGAAAATGGCAGAAGCGAAACGGTGAGAGCATAGTAAGCACGTTACGGCGATTTCATGAACGATTAGGCAAGCGGTCACGGAGGCGCTTTCGTGCACACAGAGCAGTGATGGCAAAATACAGAAACAAGGTAGAATAAGGTGCTGCCGTCTACAGTCATTGCATGAAAGTCCAGTTAATGAGTTTGTTGTAACTTCTCTAAAGAAACCTTCAGTGAGGCGATTGGCCAGCTCATTTATCTGAAACCTACAGTAGCTAGCATCTGCCGAAGATAGAAGTCGGGGATACTTGCTCTAAATAGAATTTTTCAAATATGAGTGCCAATCACGATCCCTGTAGGTAAACTCCCACCACCCTTCTCTCATTAAAAAAAACGTACAATCACAGTTTTTGCGTAGAGCAGTTTTTAAAAGCCCGCCATCATGAGCCAATTCAGCTTCTCCGTGACTGGTTACCTCAGCCAAAGCAATGGATTGTAACAGAGGATACTAGGCGACAGTATATATGAACACACGTTCCTGATTATGGCGAGGCTTGCAATAAGAACTTCAGACGCAGTTGCTAATTGCGTCCACATTATGAGCGTATTCATTGCAGTCATTGCTAGGCTTATTGAATATTCTGAATAGAACAAGCACTCAACTGGCATAATATGGGTAATATAAAGCTGCAAGCATGGCTGAATGCGGTAATAAGTTAAAAGCTCTCCGCAGCATCGGGAAAGGACTGCACGCAAAAAAAAAATTGTGGCAGAAAACGCAAGGGTTGCAAATTTCCAGAAGTCTCTCCCCAGGAGCATTTTGAACCTCTTTTTTTTTTTCATGAGCTACCGTTTAAGTTGATCGTTCTGTCCAAGAGACAGAGTTAGTGTGCGTTTTGTAGTTGTGCTTAGATGCGAGCCCTCTTCTTCTCAACACAAGCTGTCAGATTACTAACACGCCGCACACATAATCATTCATTGCCATTATACGAAACGTTTTTAATTTCCATTATTTTTGTACACCGAAAAAGCGGGTAGTTTAAATAAGGTTTCTTGCCTTCAGCAATATTGCTAGTCCACTTTATGTAGGTACCAGCAAATTATGTGGACACAGTGAAAAATGTCCTCCTTTGTTTTACACGACTGTTCTGGCACAATTCCCTTGTTATAAGAGCTTATTTGAGGGAATTATCAAATACGTTTCCACACACGGACCTGATAAGATATACACCACAAGGACGATGGCATGTGCTTTCGTGCTTGCGTTCCAGCTCTTCCATAATGACATTGGATGTACGGGCCCTCAAATGACAATCGCATCCCCACGTCGTAACGACCAGCAGAGTGTCTTTCACTCGTAAATACTACAGGTGCAGCATGATTCGACCCGCTTTGTAGGCTTGGCACGGCAATTAGCCGAGGCAAAATAAACAAGACATTTTGACACACAAGCTGAACAATCGTCACACAGCGTGCGAAAACCTAATTAGCGCGCCGACGATGTGGCGACGGCGCGTAGGCGACTGGGTAACGTACGGGTCCTGGTCCAACCATGAAGCCGTCGAAGGCGTAGGAGTGCTTGAGCGCGTGTTCTCCGCTGCTCTCGCTCGACGTGTCGGTGATCATGGCCTTCTTGTCGAGCGTGCCCCCAAGCGGGCTGACGGCGCCCAGCCGGAAGGGCCCCTTGGCGCGCTGCGCCCGGCGCTTCCATCGGCGGCACAGGCACACCAGGCAGCACAGCATCATCACCAGCAGCGCCAGCGCGATCGGTAGGGCTATCGCCAGCACTGCGTTACGAACAGGGAGGAATATTGAGAGAGACCCGGCGTTTGGCGAAATAACCAATAATGAGAAATGCGATCGGATATAGACAGACAGGAGGAGACTTATTTACCTGTATAATATTAGAGGCTGTGACTCGTGATTGAATAAAACATTGACTTCCTGTGGCTAGAGCGAGGCACCTACTTGGTGATCTTTAAAGACAAGTTTCAAGTCACAAAATAATAAAAAGACAAGAAGTAACTGTCTTAACTAAAACCATAGTAGCGGGATATTCTTCACAAAAGCGCGCAAAGACCCGCTGCCGGCGCTTTCATAGCTTTGCTTACAGTATTACTTTATAATGCATCTTGCTTTGCAAAAATATGGAAAGGTAGCTTTGAATAAGTTTCGGCGAAGCAATAAATAGGCAACATTCGGACAGGTCTTGACGTTATTGTGCTAGGTGTACTAATGAAACTGCCATGGGCTAAAACGACTTCATTACAGGATTCATACTAGAGCTTTTTTTTTTTTCTCGTTTATTCTGATGCACTTGTTGTAGATGAACCGCTGCGGTTGGTACGAATTAATTGAGCAGGCATGGATCATTTTGTTTGTCTTTTTGTTTTTAAGCTCCTACATTTTCCCTTTCAGCATCACGACCCGCTATTTCCTGTCGCCTCGCGGTATCATAGCATAGTATATGGGCAAGCTATCTACTTCTCTTTCGTTTCGTGCGAACCGCAATATCACAATAGACCATTGGCTGAGCCAGAAATAGCGAAACGCGATGATGACGTCAGACTGAGCCATAGCCTTACAGCAACACGCACGCCACCGAATTTCAGAATCACGTAGAGTAGCCTGAATAGCCTTTGTCGCTCCACCACGATCACACAAGATTACAATCACGGCATTGTTTTCACGCGACAGCAATGGTTAGTAACCACGAACCAGCTGTCGAAAGCTTCACTAAGTGGCGTCAACACTGGTAGAGAGTTAAGTTTGTCGTTACAGGAAGCGTCTCGAACGAGCGTAACGTCTGCTTTAGTTCTCTACCAGGAAACAGCGCCCAACACGGTTTGATGGAGCGAAATAGAACTAACTTGCGACTACAGCTCGGGCAAGTCTCCGAACTAGGCTCGTCGTTGTTAAACCAGATTGAAGAACTCACTATACGCGTGCGAAACCAGCGTTCCGTATCAGACTAACGTCACGCAACGCTGTTACGTGATGCTTAAGTGTTCTTCCGGTGTTTGTTCCCGAATTACCAAAAAAGAATGATGATTAGCGAAATATTGCTCCCAGGTTTCTTTTTCTGGTTTTTTTAAACTACCTCTAATCAAACAAACAAACAAACACAGAAAACTTAGAAAGAAACTTCACGAACTGCATTGCGTACTTGTGAGTAATTAAAAAACCCTGCGTTACGCGAATTCCATGCCTAGAGGAAACATCACGCGGTCAGACTTGCGCAATAGGTTTTGAAATCGCGCAAACTACGCACGCATATGAACACACGCAGGCAAACTGAGCGCCGCGCCTTCCGGTGTTAATCATTAAGACGACTCCGCGCACAGATTCGCTCGAGCCGGTGCGGCTGGTTGCATTAGCATGCTACTAAACGCACGGGAGCATGCACCGGAGTGCGGCTAAATATAGCGCTAAGCGAAGCCCGTTTAGGAGTCAATAGCGGACGGCTGCCTTAAACGGGGCCACTTTCTTTGCGCAAGTGCCACTTATAGAACGGCCGTGTGAGCTTCGGTAATCGCCGCGGCGGAGAACAATGACACTTGGTCGTCGCGGGCTGCCACCTTTTCCTTTTGTCGGACCAGCCAGTAGAGTGAAAGGCCTCGGCCAGAGACACTTAGACGAAGCTTTCACGCGTATTTACCGGTGGTCTTTCGCTATTCGCGTTCGGTTTTTGCCTTCGTTAATTTATTTGTGAACGCTTTTCATTTTTTCTAATCACTTCCTCAAAAAACGAGCACCGATTGAGCTAGACTTGTGGCCATGCAATGTGAGTCACTGAACAGTGTTGCCCCATTCCCAATTCTCAGCTCTAATTATTTTTCGAATACGAATGAAGTTGTGCACAAGGAAAACGACCAATTTTTTTTTCGGCAATTACGTATTGGTATGTTATAGCGATGAAGCTCGTTGAGGCTTCTTGCGAATAACGTCCGCCTGACAGTCACGTAAGACAGTGCACTTCCAATGCGCATAGGCTGGAAGAAATAATAAGTTTTAAAGCCTACTAAGCGTAGAAAAACGAGCTCGTCTGGTATGAATTTCATTATGCTACGTCTTCAAGTGCACTGATACCGACTACACACGGGCGATTTAGAGAAAGCCATCAAGAAAGCCTTACTGCAACTTTTAGAGCGGGAGAGAAGTTCTAGTCCGCCCTTCTTCTTGCCTTTCTCTGTCCCTTCTCAGTATGCTCGTGCAATGAAAAATATCTTATTACTTAAAAGTTACGCTGGTACCAGCGTTTCATGTATCACTTCGCACATAATCGTCGTGCCATGTACCTTTTGACCATGAATATGTAGTAACATAACCCTCTTCAACGAATTAAGCACGCCGCTTTCCTCTGCAATGTTTCAAAAATTGAGAAATGTAAAGAAAGTAAGTATTAGAGCAATAAAATAATGTAACATCGGACCTTTATTTTATTGCAGTGCCTTAATTCTTGCTCGTTTAGTATTTTGAGATAAACGTAAACCTGCGTCCAAGTGAGACGCAAACTATTGCCCAGCTGAGCGCCCCTCGAATCCGATTTTCTATAAGAAAAACAAAACAAAAAAAAAAAACTAGCAACCTGGCAGCACCGGCCATGTCTTACGAAGGTAACGAATATGTTATTTTAAGATTGCTCATTCAATCAGTACACAATGGCCATTTCCATCTTCAGTTTACGTGCTAGCCGTAGATCCAGTGGCCCTGAAAGGTTGTCAATCGATAAGGATACTGGTTCAGCCAGCGATAAGGCTGGGCTTCACAATGATGTTACTTGTCGTTGAATTTCAGTACACTGATACATATGAGCTTGACCCAAAAATTAACACAGAGTTTCTATGGGCAACAAAACTTGCATCAATTTAAAAGTTTTTTTTTTGCAGAATAAACAAATGAACAATAAACATGGGCAGGGTTGTAACAGCGCTCTGTTGTTGGGCGCTCGATAACAACATACATGAGCATAACACATAGGCTTCTCTACTACGGCAAGAACGTCTCTTCGTAGACTACAGCATTAACGTCATTTTGTGTCACATAACCATGTGATATGATAATGCAGCAACGAATCATTTAGTGTAACCTGCGAGCACAGCATCACAATTGAGTACCAGGAATGGTTCTTAGCGACAATATGGCTCAACATGGGTAATGTTTCGAGTGATTATTTCAGTGAAGATGCTCCTATACGGACGTGACAAATCTGAAAGCTTATGCTGTCTGAGCAACATGTGACTAGGTGCAAGCTCGGCTGAAATTCATTGCAGATTATTGACATAGAGGAAACAGGCGACAAAGGCCGCTTTCAGCGAAATCTTTGTATGCTTCTTGAAACAAGAAGTAGTTCAACAGAGCCAAGACGGGTTTATACTAAGACTGTATCAATTACAATATAAATTGCGACGACTTTGACAACGACGCTGCGAACAGTAAAAAAAAAATTAACGACGGCAATACCGTGGTGAAAGTGATGACAACGTAAGGGTAAGGGCAGCGACATTAGAACAATAATAACGGCGACTGAGAGGGCAACGATGACAGGAAGAGACCAACTACGATGCTCGCAACAATACACGAGCCCGCTAGGTAATGACATGCAGAAAGATGACACAATGTCAACTTCAAAGACGGTATTTATGCGAAGTTTACACAGTCAAGTTTCCGCACTTGCTCAGTGTTTGTTTTTCATTGCTTTTACAGAACAAATGTGAATAGTCGTTCAAGTACGGCTGCTCGCAACTGTCAGTCTGGACAGTGACAAGAGACATTGACTGCCTTTCTATGACTAGCAATATCTCGCAAGAAGCTCCATAATATGGGTTGCCGTATTATCTCCGTACACCAAACGGAAGGTCAGGAAGAAGTTATGCTTCGTCTGTCCCTAGCCCAAGAGAACGCCAGGCCTTTTGGGGAGGAAGCACTTGGGTCTTCATGGTGAAAATGTTAGTTGAGACTGTGCCACCTATCGATCGAGCGTAAACTGGCGAAGAGCCACTGAATATGTCTCTCTCTGTCATTAATTTTTTATCCCTACAAATTCGAAGACTTACACAAAGAGGTAACTTCAACTGAATTTCTTTAGTTCACATGTCAAGAAAGCGAAAAGCTAAAGCTTGTCTGGACACATGCCGGTTTTTCGGCGTGCGGGTACTAAAAGCAGTGTTACAGACTCTTCGACTTGCCAACTCATGCACCGATGTCGCGGAACACATGAAGTCTAATAGGCAGTGCTTTTTTTTTGTTCCTGTGCAGAACAATAGGGTCAAGTTAGACCCTCACGCTGTATCAGACAAAAATGAGAATTGTGAGTCTACTCGAACTTGATCAATAATTCACAAAATCCGTTCTTAGGCAGCCAACAAATTATCAGTTTCGCATTATTATGCAATACTGCCCTAAAGCGTTTGAGCAATAACGCTAGAATTCTACGGGCTTATCGTAGGGTACCTAAAATTTTATGTCTCTATCCTTCCATTACAATCCTTCCATTAAAGTACGTTCATTAATAAGTGGAACTGTGGCTCACGTAAGCGTCCAAAACTTATGCGAGCCAAGAGTACAGATGTGAAAAACAGGTCGAATCGGAGCAAATTTTTCTTTCGGCTAGCTCATTAGCCATTGCATTTAGCGTGGCCTACGTGATTGACTCCGGCAACGGAACATTGCCGGAGCTAATCGCAGAGGCTGCGTTTTTAACGTGGAAGGGTTACGACACTGCCGGCATTGGAGCATTTGTGAGATATCTTTCACGGCAACAATGGCGCGTGTTATGAGCGCAAAGTTTGCTTACCCAGACCGTTGATCTCGCAGCGTCGTCCAAGGAACATGCGGTTGCACCTGCAAAATAGCAAGAGGCAGAATCATAAATGTACAAAATAGGGCACGTTCACATCAGTAATAGCCATTGTTAGAAAGTCCTTACACATTTCATTTGCAAGCACAGGTTATGCGTTGGACCACCGCATGCTTCATCAGAGTGCAGTGGCGTGGGAACTAAATTTGGAACTGTTAGAGACATCAGCACCATGCTGGCGTCATACGCCATGTTACATCGAACGTGGATAGCCATTTTTGCATGTTTAGAAATATTAAAGAGGGTTCGAGAGTGCGTTAAGCCGTCCCAAATAAAATACAAGCTATCACGCGTGCGTGCGCCAATGTAACACGCCTATTAAAGCAGCCACTCACCGGCAGCTCCTCTTTCCTTCATCATTCACCAGGCATGTTCCACGGCCGTTGCAGTGGTCGCAGTTCTTGATCTCTCCTATGTGAAAGCACAGACACACCTTGAGACAAATAGTAGCGAAACGAGCATGCGAAGAGCAACACGCTGCTCATGGCAATTTTTTTTACTTTTGAACAAGACACCGGAATATGTATTATACGTGCATTTCGTTATTATATAGTGGTGAGCTACTTCATGACCCATGATACTGATGAAGCCGTGCACAAATCACACATTCACACACATACATGCATGCATAAGAAACGCGCTAACAGAAGCGCCCGTGTTTGAGTCTTCTTTAGGTATGTGTGAATGTCTCTTGTGTGTTGCTTCATTTTCATTGTGTACTTGGGTTTTACTCCGGCCGGTGAAACAAGTACAGAGATAACCTTGTCACAGTTAGCAAGCCTTTCTTATAGACTCTCAATGATGTAAAAAGCTAGACGGCATCTCACAGCCAATATTTCCCTCGTTTCGCCCGCACACTTGTAATGTTAACGCGCTTCCTCGTAGACACGGGAAACTCAAGCTGAAACACCGTTTAGACGAGACTAGAATGAATGCAGCAGTAAACAGCACTAAGTGAGGTTTCACAGGGCCTGTCTAGAGCTCGGCTCTCGTTAGCTCGCTTGTTCATACTTATTCGTACAGCGCAACGACGCGTGACAGACACACTGACCTGAGCAAACACGGCCCGGTCGCAGCGGGTCGAGGTCTTCGAAGCCACTCTTGCAGAAGCAAGTGTACGTCCCCGGCAAGTTGACACAGACAGCGAACCGGCCGCAGTCGTTTGCGTCCAAGTCGCCGCATTCGTCGTAATCTGCGAAGCGAAAAAAAAAAACGATATAGGAATAAAATGTAAGCGAAGCATAACGGATATCCAGAACGATTTTCTCGTTCACAGACTATCTATATATGTTTCTTACTCCTCATTATATTTATGCGATATCAGAAGTTTGTGTCCAAAAATATTCATTGTGATGCAAAATAAACACACTAAAAGTGACCCTGTCAAGAAAACTGATGCGACGTAGAGCTCACATAAAATAATCTTCTATCCAGACATATATGCAAGTATACGAGTACATACCATATCTGTATGTGGTCGCTAGATGTCGTTGCGTATCATATGCGTTATATCAGAATTTTCGATAGTGGGAACCTCTACCTAGCTAAGAATCGTGTAATTTTTCTACCCTTCATTCATATGATTTGTCAGCTGTTCTTCATCGTCTTTCTCACTTCATTTTCCCAGCCTTTGAGACTTCGTTCTCTCGTGTGAAACGTCTGAGACGCCCTCTATAGGTTCCAGAGTCCACCAGTGAATGGTGAACGTACTGGCAGTTACACTGAAGGGCTATAATCGTATAACGGTGCGATCCTTGTCGGGTGAAAACACAACATACTACGTTACCCAACAGAGCCATTCATTATAATACGGTTTTACCTACCAACTCAAATGGCCGTCTTAAAGCACCCACCACCCCGATTACGCGCGCTTTGCACGTAACTTTAGACCTATCTACATTCAACTTAGTCTGTTACTAATAATTCAATGAAGTCTGCAGCATGCCTTTTTTTTTCTTTCAGCAGCCGCGATTGCAAACAACTGAGCATTTAATTGCAGCCATTTTCTGCGTTAGAAAGAATATGGCGAGTACTGTCACAAGCATTGAGGAAAAAGATTTACAAAAATATACAAGTCTACTAATAGTTCACGGGGTTCATGTGGTGCTTCAAAAATGCTAAGCTGACATGATTAGTAGCAACGCGTCTTTTCGGGAAACTAACACAGCTTGTGTAAAGGACAACTGAATTTTGTAATCAATTTCTAGTTAGCATGTCGTATGATTATCCATCACTCTATTTTAATTATTTATGCAATCTTTCCTCTTCGTACTGTGAGTGTTGTTTGGTAGACTAGCAGCAGACCTAACCAATACACTTTCTGTCTCCTGCTTCCGCAGTTTCTTACGACGAAACGAGCGTTTAGGTAGCCTTAAGCGTCGTTTACTGTGGCATTGTCATACTCTTACCTTGAACGGCGGCGACCGCGTGAACGTTGGGGCTGACAAATAGTGGGCTCTTTCCGATGCTGTAGTTGGACTGTCGCAGCGATCGGGTCAGTTGCTCCCGTATCACCTCGGAGGTGATGGCCTCCGACCTCGACATGGACACTGTGAAGTTTAGCAGGATGCCTTGCGGAGTGCTGTCGGCCGTGTCCAAGTCATCGGCCGCCGAGATGCTGTTCAAGTTCGACGTCACAAAGTGGCTCTCCACATCCGTCTTCTTGTAGGCGTCGCTCATCTGCGGTCGCAATCGAAGAGGTCAGGAATGGTCTTTTATGCGTAAGCTACGTAGTCATGTATCTCATCGAATCAGAGAGAACTTGGCAGCCAGAGGAATACTTGACATGAATGTCGTTGTCGCAAAGAGGACGCCGTTAGAGGGAACATTTAAATAGAAGGACTGCCCCACCGCGGTGGTCTAGTGGCTAAGGTACTCGGCTGCTGACCCGCAGGGCGCGGGTTCAAATCCCGGCTGCGGCGGCTGCATTTCCGATGGAGGCGGAAATGTTGTAGGCCCGTGGGCTCAGATTTGGGTGCACATTAAAGAACCCCAGGTGGTCTAAGTTTCCGGAGCCCTTCACTACGGCGTCTCTCATAATCATATAGTGGTTTTGGGACGTTAAACCCCAGATATCAAATAGAAAGACTTGTCTTCGGGAACCCTGACGGCCTCCTTGGGCGTTTGTTCAACTACTTGTTCTTTCATCTCGTTAGAAATGCAGCGTCGTTAGAGTGGGACAAGCATACAACGAGCATACTTGCCCGTGGCATACAATAGGCATGGAAGTTACATGTCGTAGTTCTTGAATGCCCTCACTCGAAATGATGTTGCAGTTATTGTTATTATTCGATGCGCTACAATGCAAGTATCTCGGCAACCCGAGCTTTCTAGGACTTTCTGTTTTGGAAAAGCAACGGGAACGAACAAAGTTGTATATACAGCGCCAAATATTTTGTGATCAAATTTAAACGGCTGGCTTCTGCTGGACTCTATGATATATGAGAAAGACGCGCACGAAATAATCACTCAAGGTAATGACACCCACATTGATATCACTGAAAAAAAAGAATATCCAAAGCTCTTTGGCAGTAAAATGTAGTAATGGGGCTGCTTAAAGTTTCCGAAAGGATATTACGCGAATATTGTATATTACAAGAAATGGAATTCCTCTGTCATTATAAAAGACACTGATTTTTGTTTTTTGTAACTTGCTCATTACGAAGAGTAGTTGAATACTCCAATTTGGGGCAGTTTACAACACGTAAAAAGAACGGCTCATCAAGGAATTTCATACAGGGCAACATGTTATAAAACGCCACATGAAGAAGTGTTTGAAATATCCTGTTATTTTCTAACTGAACCGCTTGTGACATATGATCTTCGCAGTTAAAGGGCTTAGAAGAAACAAATACCTGACCAATAACCCATCTTGTTTAGATAATGATGATTGATTTGATTTGTGGGGTTTAACGTCCCAAAACCATGATGTGATTATGAGAGACGCCGTAATGAAGGGCTCCGGAAATTTCGACCTCCTGGTGTTCTTTGACGTGCACCCAAATATGAGCACACGGGCCTACAACATTTCCGCCTCCATGGAAAATGCAGCCGCCGCAGCCAGGATTCGATCCTGCGACCTGCGGGTCAGCAGCCGAGTACCTTAGCCACTAGACCACCGCGGCGGGGCATCTTGTTTAAACAGAATCGAATGACAATCATTGTTTGAATTCAACGTCCCGATAGCGCCGTATGATTAGGAAAGACACGGAAGTGGAGGACTCCGGAAATTTCGACCACTTGGGGTTCTTCAACATGCAACTAAATCTAAGCACACGGGCCGCAAGCATTTTCGGCTTCATCGAAATTGCGGCTGCCATGGTCAGCATTCGATTCCGCAACCTGCGGGTCAGCATCCGAGTGCCTTAGTCAATAAATAACCGTGGCGGGTCCATAAGCTGAATCTATAAAGAGATGTTTAGCGGTAGCTTCGTAATGTCGTCCTGACTTTTGCGAAAAATGCTGAGTAATTTTCACAACAATGTTTCTCGTTGACTATGTAATTCAGTTGGAAAATGCTTAGATGCTGATATGCGTAAGCATGAGCACCTCATTGCACTAATTTCTCATAAAACTGAATAAAATAATCACAATGATAAGTAGCTGGGTTTCCGCAATAGTTAGGTTCCCATAGTGAACTTACTCCTTTCTTAGCTGCGTCGGCAATTTGTTGGAATTCTGTGGAAAGGCTGTTGGAGAACTCGGTGCGATACGACACCGCCGATTCTCCCATCTTCACAACACGAAGGATAACAACGTACGTCTCGACCTCTGCAAAATAAAAACACACACGCGCACACAGTTATGCAGACGTGCGCGTAATTTCCTAAAGCAAGGCAACGTAGGACCTCCACCACCTCTATAATCACAGTGTACCGGACTGTGCCACTTATGCTTGACGCATAATTATTAAGCTTGTTATACGAAAATTGACAAGAAATATATAACAAGAAAACAATTTAGAATAAAAGGCTAAGAATTGAGGTACGTTATAAAATCTTTAGAAAACCAGTATATAACATGCGGAGATTCACTCCTTCGTCAAGCCATTTATATATATATATATATATATATATATATATATATATATATATATATATATATATATATATATATATATATATATATATATATATATATATATATATATATATATATATATATATTGCCTTTTAACGAACGAGCAGTTAAGTTGACTAAGACGCGGGTTAATTGTTACTCCGGCATTTTATAATTTTTGGTTCCTCCAAAGTGGTCACTTAGCATACCTCTTATTTCTAAGTTTTTGAGAATTCTTATCGTAGAAATAATAAATATCGCACTGCAATGTGTGTTAGTCAGTGTGACCTCTATGCTTGTTTACTGACGAGGTTAAAGAAATTACCTGTGCAAGTCTTGTTGCCATCGTGCCTTCCGTAACCAGGCTTGCACATACACTGCCACGTGCCGTCCAGTGCCTCGCGGCAGACCTCGTAGTTCGCCACGTTGCATCCCGGCAGACATACTGGCGGATAGCCATCGACAGGCGTCACCTTGCCAGGCTTGGTCTTTGGAGGCCTGCTCGGCTTCGGTGTGGTCGTCGTAGTGGTTGGTGGTTTTGGGAACGGTATCTTGAACTTTGGCCCCGTTGGCACTGGCTTGGTGCTCGCCGTGTCAGGAGGTCTGGACGGAGCTCTGAACGGGATTACCGGGCGTTTGCCAATCGCCGCGGTCGTCGTCCGAGGCGTCGTGAGGCGCCGCTGAGGAGGTCGCAACGTCGGAGGCGACTTGCTGTCGGCGGACTCCGGAATTCTTCCCCTGACCTCGGGCGTTACTTGCACAGACGTCGTCGGCAGGTTGTTAATGGAAGAGGAGCGAGTCGGTTCCGGTCTTTCCGTTGGAAGCACCAACGTCCGAACCACGGTCGTTGTGATGGAGTTGAAGATGAGGGTTGTCGTGGTGACCGTCGTGGTGGCTTCGCTCGGAAGAGGCGTCGTCAGCTGCGCCTCGACGGAAGCGGAAGGTTCGGGCAGGGTGCCGAGGATGGTGCGACTTCCGATGATAGTCGACACAAAAGTCCTGGGTGGTATGGTCGTAGTAAATACAGATGTTATTGTCAGCGGGCTGTCTCTCGTGTAGTACACCTTTGTTGTCGTGAGCGTGAGAGTTCGAGTGAAAGACTCCACACTCGTGACGTATTGCGTCACGGTTGACAAGCTCGTGGACACAGACGGTAGTATTGGCACTCTTTCCCCATCAAGTTGGAAGAAGATGGTCGTAGCACCGCTGACTGACTTGGCACCACCGACGACAGAGGATTGAATGGACGAGAGAAGTGCTTCCGAGGAATCTTGCGTACCTGGCAGGATGGGTGTGAAGCCCTCTCCAAAGATGGTGGTTGCTCCTGTGATCTGAACTTCGCTTACGAGAGAAGATTGGAGCGCTTTAGTGTCGGGGAAAAAGATGGTCTGGACACCGATGACCTTCGATTGTTCTTTCAAGTCTGATATTGTGGCATCGTCCTTGTTGTCCTCCACACTTTGTGTCAGCTCAGTAAGCTTGTCAAGGTCATCGAAGAAGATGGTCTTGTCTCCGGTTATGACATCTGTGTTAGCGTCCAACGCCGGTGTGGCCTCAGTGGTAGGAACCGAGGCCTTCTGGACGCTACCGACAAGGTGTACAGATGTGTCCTTGTCAACTCGCTCCGGAACGTCCTCTCCATCCCCTGTGTCATCATCGTAGTGGGCGTCCGTAGGAAGAATGAACACAGTTTCCGCCCCGGTAAACACGTCTGTGTGGAAGCCCTCTCCCATAATGGATGGCTTTCCGTGCAAGAGCGAAGTGAGAGCTGGACCATCGAAGGAGTCACTATGCACTTGACTTCGCTCAGCGGCCGACATATCGGACGCGATTGCGCCAACCGGTATGTAAACGGGCTCTTCAATGTTACTTACTGTCACACCATCACTAGGTGGAAGCGGCACGTCCTCCTTCACTTGACTTGGATGAAGGTCACTTGAGCCATCAGTACCATTCTTCTTGCCATTAGACAAAAGGTGAACTATGCCTTTGATGGCTTCTCCGATATTTCCGCCAATATTAGCATTTCCTCCGAGCACATCTGCGAGGTCAATAATGGAACCTGGCTTTATTGGTTTAGATGGCGAGCTTGTGCCTGCCTGACTGCTTCCACCTGCAGCGCTGGGAGATAAAGATGGAACGTGCTGAAAGAATGGTATCTCTGTGGCAACAACGTCGGCATGAGGTGGTGCTGCGGCTTTGCTTGGAGCTATAGCTTGTGTTCGTGACGTAAATGTTGCCTCTGTGAGCCTTGTTAGAAAACCGTCTGTGCCAGTTACCATAAATAATGTAATGCTTGGGGGCAACGTGGTGGTTTCGTTGTCGTGGCCGACATATTTGGTGCTGCTTTCCAAAACGGTTGTAGATGTGACAGGGGCGGCGACTGACGTAGACGTAAAGAAAGTACTCTGAAGGATTTCCGGGAAGAGTGAGGATGACGGTACAAACACAGGAGACAGCATCGAAGATGTAAACAGCGAAGATGCGGACTCAGAAGCGATGGAATTCGCGTCTTCTTCTTCCTGACTGGCCGCAATGTCAGTAAAGAAGATCACGGTAGAGCCGTCAATAACCGTTGTGGAGACTCCCATTGATGACCTCGTGGTTTCTTCTTCAATTGACGGTGACTCAAGAATTGCAAACGATGGTGTCACTGTTGTAAGCGTCGGGGAAGAAGCAGGAATAAAACTAGATGACGCGTAAAGCGTAACAGAAGACTTACGAGGGATACCAGTGGAAGGACGTCTGAGACCACTTCCGAAAGGCGGTCTCTTTGTTTGACTTGCTGACGTTTTTCTGGACGGTTCCACTTTCTCTTCTTTGATAGGCTTGTACAAGGAAGAAGTAATGATATTCACTTCCGGAACAAAGCTGGTTGACGAAGATGGTGATATAGTGGTCGACACAAGCTGCGTTATAACTTCTTCTGATGACGACACGATCGTGTCAGAATCACTAACAAGGGTGGTGAAATACGTGTAGGTGGTCATATGCGTCAAGACAGTAGGTGTAGGTCTCAGGCGAGATGACGTAGTTGATGGCTTCGAGCCTATCCTTGTGGTCACAATCTGTGGCACAACTTGTTCGCTTGAAATCACAATCTTGTCTTGGCCACCAAACAGTGTAGTATAGAATGTGTATGTGGTATACGTCGTACCGGTTGTGTACAGCTTTGTATCATACGGAGGCGTAGTGGCTGTTGGCCGTGTGTAACGTGATGTAGATGTCGTTGTGGGCCTTGAAGAGGAACTTGTTGTCAAGGTCGTTGCAGGCGTAGCAACTGTGGGTATCCTGGTAGGTGGCGTCGTTCTCACTGAGGATGTGACAGCCCCACGCGGCACGAACAAAGTGACGTGAGACGTAACAACGTTTTCTCTGCTTGCAATAATAGAGCTTGAGTCGGTGTAGAATGTCGTGAAATAAGTATAGGTAGTGTAGTACGTCCTCACGGAAGGAACCAAATCTGCAGGTGCGCCTGTGTGAGATGGCAGCACATAAGATGGCGTGCTAGATTTAGCTGGTGCAACGGAATAAAGCGCTGGTGTAGATATGGGCCTTGAGTAGACAGAAGGTCGGGAACCAGCCCTCTCTGTTACAACTGTCGTACCAATTTCTTCGATCGATGACAGTATCGTCTCGGTTCCTCTGAAGAATGTCACATACTGCGTTTGTGTTGTAAGATACGTCCTTGTGGTGAATTCTGGAACCGAGGTCGTTGTCGGAGAAGGTGAATAGAGAGACGACAGGACAGGAGTAGCGAGACCATGAGGAATTGTGATGGTGACCACGTCTGAAAGAACCTCTTCAATAGATGTAACGATTGTGCTTGTTCCTTGGAAGAATGTGATAAAGTTTGTCTGCGTTGAATACAAAGTGCTGAGAACAGTTGACGGCTGAAGCTGCTGTGATTTGAGGATGTCGTTGGCTTGGTAGGGTTGTGGCTGCTGACTTGCGTAATGCTGTGACAAGAACTGATTTTGATCTTGGTAGTGGTAGCTCTGCTGTGGTTCGGGGCGAGAGAAAATCGGAGTGGACAGCGGCTGAATCGACAGCGTTGGTTGCACAGTTCTCGTTATTGTGAATGACTCAGTGATGACGAATACTTGTGACTGAACTTCTTCGAAAGGCGTTACTACAGAGCTTGAGCCATTGAACAATGTGGCGTAAAATGTGAATGTATTGTACGAAGTACTCGTCACTACGCGTTCACTTGTCTCCAAGTATGTGCTTGGTTCTCTAGGCTCGGGCAAGTAGGGCGTTATAGTAGGGTACAGATTCTGCGTAACTGGAATGGTAACAGTGTTCGAAATAACTTGCTCGGAGCTTGCGATAGATGAAGAGTCGTCTGTGAAGAATGTTGTGAAGTACGTATACGTCGTGAACAAGGTTTTTGTGCTATATGACACAGAGTATGGCTGTGGTGTCACATTCTGGCCATCAAAGTTCTCCTTCATCAAGACTGCATCCAGCAGCAACGTTGGCTGCAGTGTGTAAGGCGTGGGCTGGTGGGGGAACAGGTGCGTAGTCGCTTCACCGTCACCTCCACTGGCAACAATAAGGGTAACACCATCAGAGACTCGCGTTGATAATCCAGGCCTTTGTTGGTAGTGAGACGCCAAAAGGTTCAATGATGATTCGTGTTTCGGCGCAGCACCTGTAAAAGTACATGTACAAAAATACTCAGAAAATCATCCCAAGTATACATATATTAGCACTTCTAATTCGCAAGAACACTGAAAGCTTACCTCTGCCAATGAGTTGGGCATTCTGGTCTCCGATAATTTCTGGGTAATGCGATGCGTGCAGGGGATCCACACGACTTGCAGCTAAAATAACGTCACATTTAGTTATAGTGTCTGCGAAATCATGGTGAAGTAGAGAAAACGTTTGTAGGTCATCTAACTTACCTACGGTCTCGGTGACGATCCGTGAATTCGTCTCCAGGACAGTCGTGTACAGAGTCTGATCCCCCAAAGTGTACGGGACCGTGAACGTAGTTGTGGTGAAGTACGTCAACATCACAGTCTGGGAAGGTTCAATCAAATCATGGTCGTCCACGCCATACGTCGGTGATGCGGTAAGGGTTACTGGTGTCGATGCAGTGATGACTACTTCTCTGTAGCTTGTCTGCAATCCGAATATGACGGGAACTGATGTCGTCGTCATAAAGGTTTCATATATGACAGAAGGAGTCGCTCGAATCAGGTCCGTAGGCTTGAGCCTCTTGCTCACTTTCACAGTGAATGGGTTCTTCGTGGGCCTGGCCACACCAGCGGCATTCGTTCTGGTCACAACGTAAAACCGAGGCTTCGTGGTAATTTCGAAGCGAGATGGTCTTACAAATCTTGTGTTCAAAGAATTTGTTCTCGCCAACTTATCTCCCGGAACGGGTCTTCGAAGCGTAACTTTAAGCCTCTTTTTGCCCCTGTGCACCTCTTGGTCTTCCGGCGTCGTTAAGGGGAAGATCGCCGATGACAGTAAAGGCTCATCACCTGTCACATAAGAACTCGGGTTTGGCGAAGTAATGAAGAAAGAACTCAAAGGTTCGTACACATGACTTGACGATAATTCTGGTGGGGCAATGGAAGTTTTCGAATCATCTACGTGTTTCACTACAGGCTTAATGCGAACCCTTACACCAGGAGCAGCCTGAAACACACCAGACTTTAAGCCACCCACTGGCTTCACACGTGTAGTGACAATTCTCACCTTGGCTCTTAGTGCATTCGTTGATTCATCCACCGGAAACAGAATTACAGGTGTCGCATGAATGTTGCTTGATGGTTGAATGTCAGCACTGGCAATGGCATAAGATGGCTGCAGAGCATCAGCGAGGAGAGACGACCTTTCTTGGTTAGATATGAAGTCGATCTTGTTGTCCACAGCGTCTGTCGCAAAGCTCGGGAAATATGATGCAGTCGGAGCAACATTCTCGTGAAGTTGCCCTATATCAGCGTCGAGAATTTGGTCAAATTTAATGACAGTTCGCATACCCAAATTTACCTCAGTTCTCGTTCCCTCCAAGTTTCGCGAGCCAAGGTGGACAGTCGTTACGTCAAGACCAAGTGGCAAGAGGCCATTCCTGATCTTTGTCTGCGTTATTGGGGGCCTGAAAGGACTGTTATCTAAAGCAACACTCGATGATATCTCTGATCTTACAGAATTCTTCGTTTCAGTGCCGTCAAAAAGCGTGTAATAATACGTGTAAAGAGTGTAGATAGTCCTCGGTGCAGTGAAAAGATCAGTTAATTGCACAATACTTGTCTCGTCTCCTGGAGGTGCATTATGATGAGGGGATTGTGGCTCCTGTATGCTTCCAAGAACCGGGGATTCTGTCTTGAATGTAGCCTCTGCCTGTGCTGTTGGCGTCGGGTGTATCTCCTTATAGATATCGCTGTTGAAGATCTGTAGACGAGACTCCAGGTTAACAATTGTTGTGGCCGCTCCTTTTGTTCTTGATCCTAGGTTAACAGTGGAAACACCATCAGGTGCCGTCGTGAAGCCACCATGGTTCTGAATTACGTTCACTATGTCAGAGTTCAGTGTCTCTGTCGCGACTGAAGAAAGAACAGCTTCCCGGCTGTTGTAAACGGTGTCTGTTCCGTGAAGGAACGTTGTCAAATACGTGAAGGTAGTGTAATATGTAAGCGGCACAGTAGCTCCGATCTCTAGCGACATGCTGGGGCTGACACTTTCTTGCGCTGGTGCGAACACATGACTCGAAACGAGAGGAGGTGCAACAACATTTTGGTTCAGAAGCTCGTTCGGGTTATTTGCGTTGTTTATTGGACCACGCGCCTGTAGGCTGTTTATTGATGGCCTCCTGTTCAAAACAACCTTTCGCCTTTGCCCGCCTTTTCCTTCACCAGGTTTCTTTACGCGAATTATTCTTCTGAATTGATGTGAAGCAGGTGTTGTTTCTTCCACCAGATCCGCAGAATTTTCGTTATTCTGTGAAATTGACACCGCCGAATGAGAGTCGAACGTCGGTTCGGTCGACACGGGAGGCAAAGCGGGCGGTGCTTCAGGGAATCTTGAAACAGGAGGAAAGAACTGATCTGATGCTGGAGCAAAATACTGCTGCGACACGGGGGCAAATAGTTCTTGCGACACAGGGGCAAAATACTCTTGAGAGGCGGGCCCGAAATATTCGAGCGACTGTTGTGATGAGCCCAGAATTCTGTTGTAATCTATTGAGTCGGCCGACACAAAAACGTGCGTTGGTTCTACATTAATAGAGCTAAGCTGAACAGCGGGTGTAGAAACAATAGGCCGTGTTTTACGCACGAGAGACGTCTTCCTCTCTCCATGGTGGTTTGAATTGGTTGGCCGAATCCTCCTGAAGACTGTTCGGCGTGAGTTTCGAATCGGCGACTCAGGCGCCGGCGGTGGTGGTGGAGGAGGAGGAAGTGGGGACTCTGGCGCTACATTGTTGAATTCGTGAGCAGGAGGTGAAAGGGGAGCTTGTTCGGCTGTAGGAACAAAATTCTGCACTGGATCGAGTTGTGCAAAACGGTCTTGTTGTTCCGGCACTCGTGGTGAATACGGGTCAGCTTGGGCAAACTGCTGCGGCACGGGGGGCGAGTACTGATAGGGGACGTTGGGACTGAAACCTGGGAATGATTGCTGATTGACACCCGTAGAAAAGTGACCGTAAGGGATGCCATGCCCTAATCCAGCCTGCTGCGTTACCTCAGCAGGAACTCTCAGCACATCTTGAGGTTGCTGATGCTGGGGCTGTGGGACGACTGGTACTACATTTTGGTGGGGGCCAAAGTGGTTAAATCCCCCATCGTCTTGGTTGAAAGGGGTGTCCACCTGGGGCCGGTAGTCCTCAAATCTGGTCGGTGCACCTGCCGGGGAGAACGTCCGAGTTACCGTAACGCGACGAACTTTCTTTGAACCGTCACCAAGGGATCCTTCACCATGAGGGGCAGGTCTAAGAACCTTGATCCTTCTCACTCTGCCTTGGGGGAGTGCAGAGGTTTCCAGTCCCGAAAGAGTAACCGCATCCGCCGTGATTTCGTGATTAGGTGGAGATTCCAAAGGGTCAGTAAGAGTAGCCACAACCTCCGGTGCCGAGAAGGAGTATCCACCACCCACAAAGGAAGATGACAGGAAATTGTCCAAAGAAGGAGAGGGAAGAATATGAGAGGAAAGAGCAGGCAGAGGGGTTTCGAGAAGATTACCTGGACTGTAGGCTTGCTGGTCATCACCAAAATGAAAAGCCGAGCTTGGTTCTTGAATCGGGTTCAAGTCTACCGGATCTTGGACAACATGAGGAGGTCTTCTACGAATAAATCCGCCATGAGGACCTCTGAATTCATTTGGCGACGAGCCATCCAGGATCGCTCTGTTTCTATGTACAGGTCTTCGAAACACTCGCCCACGGCGGATTCCGGTACGGACGGCGCCTTCAGCGGGATCGTCAAGAACTGTGCTGGCACTGTGAAAACCAGGCCGGGGGTCCCCACTGTTGTCCACAAGAGGCTCGGGTGTTGAGAGATGCAGAGGCTGCACTCGCGTAGCACGAACCCGACTTCTTCCACGTATGCGCGTGAAATCCGCCGCTTGTCTCACACCTTCATCTTCGGTTTCTTCGAACTGCTGTAACTTTCGAGAGATGTACTTTCCACCGATACCATACTTGTCATCCTCGGGACTAACATCGGGTGCAGCCGTTGGCTTCTTTTCGGCTTTCCACTTCTTCGCAGAGACACCTTTGGTTGGCTTAGGCAGCACCGGGATGTCGGTAGCGGGTTGCTCGTAAACCTCGGTGATTGGTCCCATGGATATGGTCGTCACTGCGTCAGTGTCCGCAACGCTGTCAGAAGCTGCGATGTGTGGGCTTCGAGACTGTGCCAAGGACCAGGAAGATGCACTGCCTAACGAGGGTTCGATTCCGGAGCTGAAAAGTGCTACCTCTTCAGGACGTTCACCACCTGGCACTTCATCCTGTCTGGACCCGTCGACAGCAACTCCTATGAACGCTGTGGAAGCCAAAGTGGCAAATTCAGAAGCCTTGTCGGGAACGCTTCTCGCTACTTTAGTGTGAAAGAAATGCTGAGGCTGCTGATAAAATGGAACAGTGACAGTAGTAACTACAGGAATCACGTCCCCCTGGTCCCCAGTGACATACAAAGTCAGCATTGTTGTTATTTGAGGTACCGCAAAATATGGCTGCGGTATAAAAGGTGCTGCTGTGGGAATTTGGGGAACAGGGACGGACGCCGTCTTCGTCACTGTTGATTCAGAAAATTTTGTTGTAGTGACGGTGCTAAGAACCGTTCTTCCACGAAGAACAATGGGCAACACTGTCGAAGTCACAATTGTTTCCGTTGTTACATACGAAGAAGTCAGTAGGCTAAAATCTTGGTTAGGAATCTGCTGGTAAAAAGGGACTGGAAAGCCAGGAGGGTTTGTGGCTGGTGTAGTTGGTATAACCTCTGGGGTTATGGTACTGTACAGGGTTGTGAGTTGGGTTAAGACTGTCGTCTCGGTTATTGTGTCAGTACGGGTGCTAAACCCTACCTTTATTGGAAGAAGCCTAAACTGCTGCAAATCGCTGGTCGTAATTAGCACTTCTGTGAATGTCGTGTAAGGACCATTCGCATCGCTTTTGGAATTGAGAATAGTCTTTGTCCGTCCCGACTCATCAACAGTCGTCGAGTACAAAGTAGGCTGAATTACGCTGGATGCTAGAGCTGTAGTCGTCAAAGTCGCGTATGAGGTCTTGAAGCCATGGTATATAGGGAGAGTTTTTACGGTCGTTATGACAGAAGTGACGGTTATGGGAGGTTTTGTCGACAGCCGGCCAGTTGATGTTAACGATGTTCTACGCGCCCTGGGGTTGTAAGAAGAGCGTCTCCTGTTTCCTCGCAGTCTAGCGAAGGGCAAATTGGGTGACTCCTCGTCATCCTTTACGGTGTTGAACGACGATTTCAAATTAGGTGCCCTGGCTCGGTTCTGGTTACGGCGGCCTTTGGCTACTGGATTTTGTCGCCCACGGTTTCTAGCGTTTGACTGCGTGTCTTCATTAGAATTTTCTTCCTCCGTGTGCTGCTGTGGTCTTCCTAACGGCCTTGCTCCTACATTGACTCTGCCTCGAACAACACTCTGTGGACCCCTTGACGTTGGTTTAGGACGACCACGGCCACGGGGATTTCGCTCAGCTGTATAGTCATCATCCTCTTCGTAATCAGAATACTCTTCCTCGGATTTTACCCTACTCGGGTTTATTCCGTAAGTCTTGTCTACTGCGGACGGTCTCGTTCTTGTAAAAGGTGCCCTTACATGAGATTTCCCAGCTAGTGGTCTCGCTGAACCTCGGCGGCGCCCCAAGTGCAATTGCGGAGTAGCTGCCGAGCTGTGCACAGCCTCTTCTGCTTCGATCTCTTCGTCCTCAGGTTTTAAGGGGCGTCGGCTGTTTAATCTCTGTCTTCCATGCGGTCTTCTTAACTGAAGAGTGAAGGCTGGCTTGTTGACTACCCTTGATGGTGGAGCGTAGGAAACGCGGTCTCTTCTGAAAGGTCTTATGTTCACGCCTGAAGCAGGTGAAGCCTGCTTGGTATCTTCATTTCTGTTTGCCTGAGACTTTGACCGTGCTGTAACTTGCTCGTAGTCGTCGTCATGATATAGGTCGTATTCTTCGTCTTCTACCTGGTGCTTGAGTTGGTGCGTCGTCTGTGGTTGGCGAGGACCTCTGGTGTATCCCGCCCGTGTGGGTCGATGTCTCTTAGACGAGCGGGGTTCAGGTGTTTGAAGCTGTTTCTCTTCATATTCATTGTAATCTTCATCTTCTTCGTCGAGGAACTCATTTTTACCATAATCTTCAGGTTCCTCCTCCTCATCTCTTAAGTCACCAGGCTGGCGATGGTTGGGTCTCTTAACACCATTAGGACGCCTCCTGGTAGGAAATATTGGTCTTATTCGTGTAGTGACTGTCTCCTGGGTTTCAGTAGATGACTTCTCCAGAATTTCATTTGTGTGACTCGATTCGGTCGACACACTGGTCTCTAGAAATATCTCAGTTTCTATTGACCTGCTGTCAGGTATATGTGTTATTGCAGGGGTCGACTCGGTGACTTTGACCTTCGCTTGGTCTGTGCTTATTGAAGAAAGTAGGACAACTTCATCTATAGTTGGAAAGATAGTTTTATCATCAAGCGAAGAGTCAATGCGTATCGCCGTAGTAAGGCCGATTTCCTCGAGTATATTGTCGGTCGTCGTGTCTAGTTCCACAATATTTACGCTATTCTTGGACGATGACGAAATCGGCAAATGCAACGTGCTTATTGTTTCAATGCTGACTGGTGCACTCAACGTACTGGTGAGTTCCTTAGAAGTTTCGGTTATCTGAAACACGTTGGGTGACTGTAGTGTAATTATGGAAGATTCTGGCGCGATAAATGTCGTCAGCTCCCAACTAGAACTTGACAGAGACGGCGATATAAAACTCCAGCTAGATTGCTCAGTCAGCGTGCGCGGCAGCGTGCTTGAAGAAACGAGGGCAGATAAAGAGCTATAGAAGCTTGAGAGCAGGTTCACAGGTTCTGACTTGCTCGTAGACTGGGCGTATTTTGTTGTACTAGTTCTTGCCAGGTGGGCGTAAAAGCCGTTTATGAAGGTTCCATAAATATCCGTGGTATATTTGGTCACATACCCATCATGAACATCAGATCGCACAGATCGCGATACAAGGCCAGTTTTTAGTGTTTCTGATGCTGAAGATGACGCTGTGGTTCGGGGTATCACGCTTGATGTACTCCTGGCAACGTGGGCATAAAACCCGTTAATATGAGTCCCGTACACATTAGTGGTGTGGAGGGTCGTAGCACCATTGCGGATTTCTGTGCTGACTTCACTTGATATCAGAGTTTCCGTGTTCTCTATCACTGCTGGTGCCTGCGTCGCCTTCACTAAAGCGGGCTTCAAGATACTGGATGTCTTTCGTGCAATATGAGCATAGAAACCGTTGATGTAGGTGCCATGTATCTCTGTCGTATGAACAGTCGTCTTGCCGCTCTGTACTTCTGTGCTCACAATTGACGAAACCAATCCAGTTTTCTGGCTCTCCGTTTTGGCTGCTTCCTTGTAGGTCTCTGTAGGCGTTACGATTCGACGCGTAGATCTTCCGAACTGGGCGTAGGCGTCGCCAATGTAAGTCCCGTAGACCTCAGATATGTGCAGTGTGGTTGAAGCGCCATGAACTTCACTGCTGAACACGCTTGACGAAAGTAGCCCTGTCTTCTGTAGGAATGGTTGTGTTGCCGCCTTTGTGCTGGTAGGCTTTATGGTCTCTGTGCGTGTAGAAGTCTTCGCTAACTGTGCGTACAAGTTACCTACGCTGGTTCCGTATATTTCCGTTGTATAGTACGTAACGACATCTCCATGCGTGACGCTTTGAACCGTTGATGAAACGATGCCTGTTGGCTTGGTGGCTGTGATTGGCTTGACTGCGTCAGTTTTGCTAGCTGCAGTTTTTGTTAGAACACGAGACGTTGTGCGTGCCACTTGCGCGTAAAGGTCACCGACAAATGTACCGTAAATGTTAGTCACCACTTCCGTTGACGTCCCCCCGTTGACAACTACGTTCGTTCGCGCAGAGAGAAGTCCTGTCGTGTAGCTCTTTGTCTTCGTCTGTTGCGAGGGCACACTTGTTCGCGTGGGTATCTGGCTGACAGGCGTCTGTACAAAAACGCTTTTGGACGGTTTGAGTATCTCCGACGCTGTGGATGCTATGTGGGCATAGAATCCGTTCACGAACGTGCCATAGACATGTGTTTTCCAAACGGTCGTCGTCGCGTCGTGGATTTCTGTGTTGACTAGCGAGGAGATGAGGCCCGTTTTGTACTCTTGGCTCTTCGTAATACTAGACACTGACTTAGAGGCTTGAGCTTTGATCACAGTAGACGTCGTCTGAGCGACATGGGCGTACATGCCTCGAATGTACGTTCCATAAATATTCGTCGTATAGGCAGTGGTGGTGCTGTCGTGAATGACCGTGTTCGCTATAGAAGATATTAGACCAGTCGGGCGCGTTGGTGCAGGAGATCCAGGAGACGTAGACAGCTCTTGCCTCGACGCAACGTGCGAGGAGCTGTGCTGATTCTGTTCGGAGAACACTCGCACAGCCGTGGAGACTACTTGAGCGTAGGCGCCATTAATGAAAGTACCATAGACTTCCGTAGCATATACAGTTGTCGCTCCATTCCGCACTGCTCTTGCTTCCGCTGACTGAATGAGACCTACGGGATGGTCCTTGGCTTTGTCGGCAGAACTTCGTTCGTTGCCTGCAGAACGTGGCACAAGTCCAGGCTTATGTCTGTTAGCTGACGCTTCTTCATCGTCCGTAACGACAAACTGGTAAGGTACGGAAAACTCGTTTTCTTTGCTACTCAGGGAAAGCAGCTTCCTGGCTTGAGGCCTCCGATTGAGGTTAAGAGTGGTGGTGTCTTCGCTAACCACGGTATTGGCTTCTCCTTTTTCTACGTCTCGACTGCGCTTGCGCGGGGGAACCTCGTTCGTCGTTCTCGTGGGCAGAACAACGTCAGTGAACACGTTAGTTATGACTTCAAGTCGCGTTGATACACTCGGCTTGCCGTCACTGAGGACAGTGGTGAAGTGCGAGAAGGTTGTGTAGAACGTCAGCGGTGAAGGCGTTGCGATAAATGACGGCTCCAGTCTGGCAGTTCGGCGCAGCCCCTCGTAATCTTTCTCATTGCGCCTGGCCTCCCTGTAGTATACGGATGGTTTCAGATAGACAGCCGGTTCTGAGACAACTTGCTGCGGATGTGTCTGCTGATGCTGGTAAAGTTGTGTGTCAGACAAGGAGACCGAAGAGGCCGATGGCTTTGGCAGAAACCGCTGCGGTGGCAGCCTCGAGCCTTTTAGTGAGTTTGCGTTATGGCGCAAGTGCGCAAAAGAAGTCGATGTGCCGTCCCTTAAGGGGCTTCTTGGGAACCTACCTGAAAAATCATGACAACCTCGCGTCAAAGGAGCTTCGAAGCGCGCACTTACGGCTTCTTTATATAGTCAAACTCAGGCGTTTCCTCCCCGAGAAGCAGGAAAAAAAACTAGAAAAAGAAGGCCGGGGAAGCGGAAGCGTGCAGCTGCATAAGCAACATGCGTATTCGAACGCACTTCTATATTAATGAGTAAAGATGATGTTCTAAGGTAATCGTCAGTATGAGTAGTTAGTCGAGATTTCTATACGTACGTAACTTGTTACTTAACTTCATATAGTAGTATCGGTATGCTACGCAAAAGACAAGGTGTCAAGAGCTGCTATGAGAGTTATTCCTAACAATAAGGATTATATAATGTTTTGTTAAAGGGAGTAACACATTGTAGGAAACAAGCGACAGCTACTAAACGTTTCTGTACGTACCATTTCTAAGTTATATCATGTTACACTACTACAATACGACACTAAAGCGGCAATGGGAACTCAAGCAGGGTGCAAGCGTATTTGCATGCCGCAAGCATGCCAGCAGCTGAAATACGCAGCGCACACAAGCCGTTCACTTTCAGTTAGAGCAAGCCAATTAGCAACGTTGATTGGCAAAGAGGCTTGGGCCAGGCGGGATCTGCAAGCCGTGCGCGGTAGGCAAGCGCGCTGCAAGCAGAACTGCCGAGGCACGAGCTATTTGGAAGAGGCCTCCCTGAGAGCAATGTTTTTTTTTTTTCTATCGCAATATAGTTGCGTATCCGAGTCTCAATTCTGTCATGCCATTTGGTTTTAGTTTGAAAGAGTTTAGTTGTGTGCACGCTGGCTTTAATTGAAAGCTGACGCCCGTCAGAGAGAGAGAGCGGGCGAAAAAAGGAGAGAAACGCGCGAGGGAGGAGGGGTAGAGGGTAAAAGGATGGGGAGAGGTTTTTGTCGGCATGGTCGCAGCGTTAGCGACCTCTGGTTGGCTGTCTATACTGACATCTTGGGGTCTTCGTCGTCTATCTTGACAACGACGAACGAGGGGACGTCCTTCATAGCGTTGCGCCAGCGACACATTTCGTGGAGAGTTCCCGCGCAAGCGTCGATCCGTCGAGTTCTCTGACCGACTCCAAAGGAACGTTCCCGCAGACTGCTGCTCGTCGAGGGGCCCGCTCAAACACGTTGCTGGTTGCCGTTAGAAGGGTCCATTGTTTGAAAGGAACGTCCGAGCTTGTTTCCGCCGAATTCGGCAGAAAGGAGACGGAAATGTAGGGAAGGGGCGCTCGACGCTCACTCCGCTTTTTTCTGTGCAGATACCGTACAACCGTGTTTTTTTCTCGCTCATCTGTCTCTCTCCCTTTTGTTATGCATGTTTTTGTCGTGCTGTATTTTTGTCTGCTAACCTGGTTGTTGTTAGGGGGTCATTGGTTGTGCGACAGTGTCCCATTGTTCTTCGTTGGAGGCATGTACAGCCTTCGGCTTACTCTCTCCTTACGGACGTAAAGCTTACGGCGACTGTCGTCACCCATGAGCAAGTGAATAACGCCTGCTGGGCTTGCCCGCTAGAGAGACTAATCCAAATGTCAGCATGCACAATATTACGCGCTTAGGATTGAAAACGCACACATGGGTTACAAGCGTAAACATTCAAAGACACTAGGAAACAAGAAATATATTACAGACCAGTAACACTCCGAACCGGTTAGCATTAGTAATACACACTAAAGCGTCAAAGAGAGGCCTCCCCAAAAAAGTAACCAAACGGGCGATCACGACACGCCGCACCGCTAGGCACAACAAACACGTCACAAAACGCCAGAAGTTCTAGGTGCTGCGTGCGATTAGCAAGCTAAAAGAGGAAGCGGCTGAGCGGGGTTCTCCAAAGGGGGGGGGTTTAGTGTTTTAGTAGATTAAGTGAAAGGGAGCGTAAAATAATTGTGTTTACCATGACTCAGCATCTTTCTGCCGGGCCGAGCTTGGGGAGCATTTACGTCATCGGAGAGCCCTCTTTGGGCTCGGTGTCGAGGCACTTCGAACATATCACCGCGTCCACCAACCAGTTCGTACTCGGCTTGCGCCAGCCCTGAATCAGATATGGCGAATGGTAATCGCGTTGCCGGAGACGACCGTCGACGTCTGGAAGGCACTATTTTCTGGAAAACGGGCAGTTGTTCTTGTATGCGCTCTTGCACGTTGTCTAGCCTGGACTGAGTCTGGCCTTGTTGGAGATCCTGCTTGCTCGGCTCGGGTGCGACAGGTGCCCTAGTTGGTAGCACGATGCCGGATACAATGTCAGTGTACGTCTCGTACCGAGTCTGGACCACTGGACGTCCGCCTTCGAGGAGTGTTGTAAAGTGGGTATACGTGGTATAGTAAGTCGTGGGAGTTGGCTGGATGTGCGGTCCCGGTGCCGGCGTGTGCGTTATTGCTGCAGTTTGATGATGCACACCACCACCATGCGAGCGGCCTTCTATGTATCCCGCTGGACAGGTGTTGCACAGGGCACCAAATACAGTGTTCGTCACTGTCTCCTTTCGTGTATTCACTATGGCACTTCCATCAACATATCGTGTTGTGAAATATGTGTACGTAGTGTGGTAGGTTCTGTATGGTCCTGTGTCAGCTGGCCTGATTCTCGCCCCTACGTCTTGCGTCGCGTATTCGGTAAGTGTAACGGTTGCAACATTTGTGACCGTCTCGTACCGGGTATCGACGACCGGTCGGCCTTCTAAATAGTGGGTGGTGTAGAAAGTGTAGGTAGTGTAAGCTGTGTGGTGAGGCGCATAGCCAGACGCTGTCGAGTAGAGAGGCTTGTATACTTGCGTAGGTCTAATTCTTGCCTGCTCGGTTACCGTAACAGTCACGTAGTCAGTTTTTGTCTCGTAGCGTGTCTCGACACTCGGTCGGCCGTGAATGAGCCTTGTGGTGAAGTAAGTGTAAGTTGTGTACACCGTATCTCTGATCGGAGTGGGTTGTATGATGACAGGTTGATACACTTCGGTCGGTTGAATAGCGCGACCTGCAACTCCATCATCTCTTGTTCGTGTAACGTAGTTCGTTAACGTCTCGTATCGCGTGGATACCGTTGGACTTCCATGAACAACCTTGGTAGTAAAATAGGTGTAGGTTGTGTAAAATGTATCAATCGCTGTGGCCGGTCGGTGGGGCACGATTGGTTGAACAATAGTCGGTCTGGTTCGTTGGTGAATTGGCTCTTCAGTGACGGTGACCGTGACGTAATTTGTGACCGTATCATAGCGTGTAGATGTCACCGGTTGACCCGCGACAAGCACAGTTGTGTAGTATGTATGAGTAGTGTATTGTGGTTGCTGCCTGCAGTGAACACAGCCTGGAACAGCGACCACTTGAGAAGGCCTGTGCTCGTAGACTGTTTGCCCAGGTGTCACGGTGACGTAGTTTGTAAGCGTTACGTAGCGCGTCGATGTAACTGGCCGTCCCTGAAAGAACTCCGTGATATAGTCTGTATGAGTGACATATACAGTCTTTATGTCGGATCGGCACCGGATGCATCCCGTGACTCCTTGATGGGAAGGATAAACACGGACAGGTTCGGTACGATGGATCTGGTCATGGAATATTGTTCTCGTAGGTGCAATGCGCTGGGTGGGATAGTGAACAGATGAAATTACCTGCTGGTTGCTGGCAACAGATGTGCGTCCGTCTGGCTTTAGATACGTAGTGAAATATGTGAAAGTTGTGTAATATGTGACCGGAGTTGCGTATGTTTCGTCTCCTCTTGCCTCTGCTACCGCGAGGTCCTTCGGTTCTGTGTTCCTCTTGTTCCTAACTACAATCAAAGGTGCGCCCAAGGCGCTACTGATGTGCGCTCCCGGTGGTGGTGGAAGCCTTGTTCGACTTCTCAGGATCGGTGTTCTCAGTCTAAACTTAAATGGCCTGTTCTGGAATGTTGACGATGCCTTCTGAAAGCTTGAATCAAGTTTTAGTGTCACTGACGGGCTTGGCACCTCAGTGGCGCTTTCTTGAACAGGAGAATGCAGTACTATAGATTCGGCTTCACTGCTAACTCTGTCGGAGATTTCATCCGTTGTTACAGAGCTTGATACCTGTGCAGATTCAGTCGATTCAATTGGAGACTGTGAATCTGTGTGGTCAACCTGAAATCCTGCTGGAAGATTCGCTGCTGTGGGACCCACGACGTTAGAAACAACTTCCGTCCTGCTCGACAGCACTGTGCTTCCTTCCGTGTAGAACGTTGTGTAGTAGGTGTACGTGGTGTAGTGAGTCACTGGCACATTGCGAAGAAGCTCTCGTAGATCGATGCCTTCAGGAAGCGAGCTAAGCAGAGGAGGCGTCTCTTCGGTCATTGACACGTGTGTCGGCTGTACTTCGGGAGACACAGTCGTAGGCGAAACGTTAGAGATTATGTCATGTGGCGTCATGGTCACGTAGTTCGTTAAAATTTCTTCCCTGCTGGATACGGTCGGCTTTCCATCTGTTTCAAACGTAGTGAAGTATGTATACGTAGTATAATATGTGCGAACGACGGTGCTGCTTTCAAGATTCCTCTCCGTCTCTTCGAGGTGAGGAGTCTCTGACGGCTGTGATATCATGCTCGTAGCCGTTTCTTCGTGACTCGATATTACCGGTGTTCCATCTTCGTAGAACGTTGTATAGTAGGTGTAGGTTGTGAACATGGTGGCAATGCCTGCCGTTGGAGTAGCTTGAATGGCACTGTCAACGGTTCCGTCTGAAATGTCTTTCGAAGAATGGCCAAGAGTTTTCGTTATGGCTGAGGTTTTCGATATAAAGGAAACACGAGGAGTCCCATCTCGGAACACTGTCACCGGGGATAATATTGTTGTGTAAGTGGTTATAATCGATGGCTCCGGCGTAGACTGGTGCACCACTGTTTTCGGATACTTCGTAACTATGTTGGTTTTGACACTTTCACGGCTTTTCACAGACTTGGTGCCTCCTCTGTTAACGGTAGTGAAATATGTGTACGTGGTGTAGTAAGTGGACACAACAGGCGTTGTGATGAGTTCACTTGTACTTGGTTCAGAAATTGTCTTGATCTTGGACACAACTTGCGTTCGATTTCGGATTGTTGTGCTTCCTCCACGCACGAACGTCGTGTAATACGTGTAAGTCGTATAAATTGTCGACAAATGGTCCATCTTTGTTGGTTCTATCACCTCACTCGTCCGTGCTGTCATTTTTGTATCGCTTCCTCGTACTGTATTCGATACAATCTCTTCCCGGCTAGTGACGGTTGATGTCCCATCCCTGAGAAGTGTCGTGAAATACGTATATGTGGTGTAATATGTCGTGACTGGAACGATAGACGTTGGCGAAATGTTCTTTAAGCTGTCATGAGTTGGGTCTATGGAACCACTGGAAGAGCCATAAACAACGTTTGAAACTGTTTCCAAGCTGCTAGTCACACTGGAAGTACCATCCTTGAAGAGCGTTGTCAGATAAGTGTAAGTCGTGAAGTATGTTGTGCGTGCCGCGTCTAAAGGTGGAGTCGCTATTGATGAGCTTGTAGCATCATCTTTGGAGATTTCACTTGCCTTCTCTGCGTGGTAGTCTGCCGGCTCGGTACGTGAAGCAATATCGTAGAGTGGAGATGTTTCTAGATAAACTTGGGTCGCTGTTGGTGAAATTATTTCGCTATCCACATTCTCCTCAGAGGGAGCCAATAGGTCTGACATAGTTTTTTCACTGACAGAGACAAGAGTTGATCCGTCAAATGTATAGGTGCTTTGGTAAGTATAAGTGGTCATCATTGTCGCCGCCTGTGAGGGATCTAATGGGAGCATTGATTTCTCGGGTGCTATAGTGTCGAATCCATGTTTCCGGGCATCTTCATACTCCTCCTTGTTTTCAAACACCTGAGATGTTGTGACTTCTCTACTGGACACAATGCTATCAGATATCGTCGTGTAGTAAGTGAATGTAGAGTAGTGTGTGATAGGATATGATGTATGTGTCGTCACTTCCTGATCTGCCGGTGCCACGGTGTCGATAATTCTTCCTTGTAGCGTAGACTGCGTTTCATCGTTTCCAAGCTGAGAAGGTAGATCCTGACCGGGCAGAACGAAGCCATCTGTCAGGAGTCTAACTTCATCAGTGTGCACAAGATCGTCTTCAAACTCTTTTGCGGGGTCAGCTCCTGGCAAAATAAATCCCATGGTGATGATTTTTGGCTTGTCTTCTTCTGGACTCGAAGAAGTTGTTGGCTGCTGGTCATAATCGTACTCCTTCGCACTATCTTGCAATCCAGGCAAGATAAAGCCGTCTGTCAAAACTGCTACGTTAGATGTTGACGAGGATGTCGTTTGAGATGGCTTTATTGACGGAACTAATGTTGAAAGGTGCAAGCCATCTGATAGTTCAACGACTGAAGGCTGCTCTTGCCCAGGGAGGGCTGTTTCATAGCTTTCTTCAATAACCCGTGACTGGTTGATAAGTGGAACAGCAAAATTAGAAGTGATACTGTATACGTCCAAGGAATCGTGAGATATTTCACCACTATCTACTTGAGGCGTCTCCTCTGTAATGGGTGGGGGCATCTGAGTGCCTTCTTCTAGATCCTGTTCGGTGACTGGTTGATCAGATACTCCCTCGATCTGGATGTCACTAGGAAGCACAAGACCAGGAGGGGCTGGAGGTGGTGCTTTTGGCGTCGTAACTTCTTTCAACATTTCTGTCTTAGCCTGGGTGTAAAATATGCTCGATGTGCTTTGAATGACGTGCGCGTATCTACCGCCGATCACCGTGCCAATAATAAGTGTGGTCCATTCCGTAGTCATGTCACCATTGATATCTGTGCCTGTTATAGAGCTCACTAAACCGGTCTTGTATGTTTTCTTTCTTTTAGGCTTGGGTGTGGATATAATTGGGCGAGTTGGTGTTACAGGATACCTTTGTGTTTTTGACCCTTCGATCATAGATACCATAACCGTCTCTGAGGGCTCAGCAGAACTACCGAGTGCCGGTGGCGTGAATGTTGGCGACGACACATCTTCATTCTTAGAAGCGGGAAATAAGAACGAAGACAAGAAGTTTGGTGTCGCTAAATCATCAGGCCTAAAACTTGAAGAAGTAACTAGGTTTTCCTGCAAGTGACTATCATAAAAATAGTCTTCTGGGTTTTCTGAATTGTCGATATTTATTCTAGCACCGGAAGAGTGGAGATCTTCCTCAAAATTAGCGTCATCATGTTTTGGCAGCCGAGATTTGACTAGCATCGGGATTGTTGACGTGTACATAGTACTGAGAATTTCTACTCCACCCTTAAATGTGGATGTTAACATTGACAACTTCGACACGAACTCTCTTGTTTCCGTGCCATACACAGACTTCCTTGGCGTTGCTGACGACGAAGTTGTCTGCTCATTTCGCGTAGGAATGTTGAATGGGTTGTATATGTCTTCATCATGTGGACGTCTGGTCTTTCCGAAGTCGAAAGATGTACCTGTCGCCGCTGGTTGAAATACAACTTCCGTTCCAGATATTGTCGTCGTGAAGTCTAAAAAGCCAAATAACGTCACTCTGTTCTTTTTTGTCGATGTACTCTGCTCACTATTATGACCGCTTAAAGCGTCCGTTGCAAATATGTCACCAACATCGTCGGCGTACTCATCATGGTGGGAACCAACCGTTTTGGTCGGTCTAATGTCTTTCACAGGTGAAGGTGTCAGTAGTTCGGGCCTAAAACCCGCAATATTGATGTTGTTGAGGGGGTGTCTCATTCTAACCATAACCACAGGCTCTTCTTCTCGTGCTGGTGGAGTGTCGTAATCATGGTCGACGTCTTCCAGAAACTCGTCTGCTGTTCTAGATGCGTCCGAGACTGGAGATGTTGTGTAAAGCCCTAGATGTTGAGGCAGAAAAAATTTGTCCGTTATTATAGTCGCCCCATCCATAGGAGCGATTCTCCTTCCTGTCGCCGTTGGCTCAAACTTTTTCCCATGTCTGTATAGTGTTGGTGTGGGCTTTTTGTGTGTTTGTGAACTGATTTTTTCTCGTCGACTCTTAGACGGCATAGAGCTCAATGTTACATGCATTGTGCTAGCTGTTGTCATGTGAGATCTTGTGATACCTTCGATGGTTATGGGCTCAGAACCTTCGATCAGCATTCCGGTCATAGATTCACCACCTTGTGCACTACCCGATCCAAAAATGAGGTAGTCAGAACGCGGTGCCTCTGTTGGCGAAATGGTGGATACAGTCTGAGAAGGCAGAAGCACGCCAATCTTGTGGGAAATGTCCAGGACTACACCTTTCTGGTTGCCTGATCGAATGTCGAACTCCGCTGATCTCGTGGCCTCTTGCGGAAGCGAAGGCGTGGCGTCGACCGGTAGCTGTCTGTTTCCAAAGAAGAACATGTACGTCTTCGCATTGTGATCCTCAGTGTTGACGTAGGTACCGGTAAATACCTTGTACGTCACTTGTTCGGATCCTGTTGCCTGAACGAGAAGGCCTTCCGTACCCGTGACTGTTATGACTGGCACCTCACTGTCTTTTTCATCACTAAGCTCAGATATCTGACCACTCTTGATGTTGAGGCCTACTACAGTGGTGGATTTGCTGCCCGGCAGTGCACTAAGCAAGGACCCTTGCGTAGTTTTGGTTGGCTTAACGCCCGTCGTAACGGTCGAGGACAGCTCATTGACGGCCGTTTGAAAGACCTTTCCAGAACTCAAAGAGCCGAAGCTCTGTACGCCGTGTGTGGTCTGTGGCCGCTGTCTCGCGCCTTCTTGCTGGGCTGAGTATTCTACTTCGTTGAGGGACGGCGCAAGCTCGAGTACGGTGGAATGGGTGGACAAGATCTGACTGTACGTGCCCTCGACGTACTCTCGTCGTATTTCGGTCGTGTGCAGTGTTGTTTGTTCAGCGTTGACTTCGGTGCGGGTGAGAGTGGCCAGGGCGCCCGTGGGCTCGATCAGAGCCACGCTCACTTCCGCAGCTTCTGCCTGGTGGTCCAGTCCCACGGTGTATGTCATTAGGCCCGAATGCCGCGCCCTTCTCCTCCGTTCAGAGTCTGGCCAGATAAACAGCACAGCACTAGTCAGTGCCCGTGACCTTTGTTGCCGCTACAGTGTAGCACATAAGTGGCGCGTTGATAACAATGATATCATTTTATGCGATAATTCACTAACGTGCGGTTACACAAAAAATCAGAAACTTGTCACCACCACGAAATAGTCTTGTATAGTGACAGCCTCAGTAGAGTTAACACGGCGGCAAGAAAGATCACATCGGAAAACTTCAAGCGCTGTGCGGTTGTAGCGATTGCCTTTCGCCGTGCTCACACGACGACTACTTACACACTCATACTTCGTAGCCATAAAACAACAAGCGGGACAAACGTTGTTGTAGTCTATTATATATGCTACCAGGCGTAAAAGCGATAAAAACTACACTTTTTTTCTGGCGCTGAGGAATGCATCGCCACACCTGACATGTCACTAAACTTGGCTCTCAAGCTCCCCAAACTGCCCGTACTACTAGGGCCAGTATATGCACTATTTTTTTCGTTAACACGACCATTTTTTCGACAATCTTATCGCTACCGTAATCAAAGAGTTTTCGCAGTGTCCATACTGTTTAGTTCCGTTGGTTTTACCTAGATAGTGTGGTAAAAGCATCAGTCATACTTCTTCTAATTAGCTTTGGCAAATAAAACTCTTTTATAGCTGATTCATGGCAGTTTTAGCGGGCAGTATTTCATATACTTGTTTTTTTATTGGTGTCAGTTAATATTCAGACTGAAGAGATCATCTGGTGTGCTCTGCACACATATTTGTCTCTGAGGACGTCTTCAACACTGCAGAACTACCTCGGAGCTTATCGATGAAAGTCATACATGAATCGTTTGGGGTTTGGGGCGAAATTGTTGAAGGCGTGTGAATCGGGGCAGCCACTGGGTTAATATCAGGAACGCACACACTGTAATGATGGTAGTGTTATGGTGGTTAATTCTGGGAACTATGGTTCAGTGGCCACGGATGTGAACAGGGTCAAAACGGCGTACAGGGCACACATGCCGGGTGTTTTTGTTTTGGGGGTAATCGGGTGAAATTTTCGTTATTTCGATCAAGTCGTGGCTTATTGTTCTGTTCCCACTACCACGCACACCGCAGCAACCCTCAAGCGTTTCCCGCCAATGCAGAGCCAATAGTAGAGGAGGAAAGTTGAACGACAAAGTTGCGTTTTTGTATTGACCAGGCATTCCTGAAAAAAAAAGTTTCCGATCCAAGTTCCCACTTTTGTTGTTAACGTGCATCTTTGCCGAAACCACGTGGCAACAGCTTCGCAGTGCTTTATCAACAAACACGTCGCTTATGCGTTTAAGCATGTCGTCAGAGACTCATTGGTATATTACCGACTTACCACCTAGTACAGAAATACGTTGTCATTTTTCTTCCTCCTCTCCTATTTCTTGATTATGTCTCACAAGGGCTCCCTTTCTTTTCACTGTAAGCGTTCTCTACGACCCCCTTTTCCAGTTCTTCCATGCTAAGACGCCTACAATTGTGACACTGCAACATAAAAGCGGCATTTATGAAGCTGTAACACGTACCTGAACGCCGACGCCGCTCAACAGCCATGAGGTCTTGCAAGGAGCTGTCGCTGGGACACTTGTAAGCCTTGCCTTTCTCTTTGTCTGCCAACCAGAACGGCGAAATGTCGGACTGTCACTATGCACCCTCGTCCTAAGTTTCTTTCCGCTTTCACATAGCGCCGATATGCAAATTCCATAACTTTAAACATAAGCTAGTCCACAGGCAGGAACCAGGAATACACGCTGGTTGGTATCCTAAAATCACGTACCCAGCCGCACAAGCGAGATGCCCGTTAAGCACTGGTGAATAAGAGGATTACGTTGTTCGTCTTTTTGTTAACTACTTAAGTAACAAGCGTGCACCCGTGTAATGAGTCCAGTGGCTGTAATAAACGCGTAATGAATTCTTAGGCCCTAACACGCTTTATACTTAACAAAAGTTGACTTAAATACGAGACTGCACGTGAAAGTTCCCGCTAGTCAGTGCATGCTGAGTGACGTGATTGCTATAAGGAACATGCGAACATATAGTTTATGGTAAATAAAGGAACCACTGTCCCATGGCTCTCATATGTGACCTATTCAAGGGCTGATTTAGCTGACCTACGAGCTTAAGTACTGATTTTCTTTCTATCTATCTATCTATCTATCTATCTATCTATCTATCTATCTATCTATCTATCTATCTATCTATCTATCTATCTATCTATCTATCTATCTATCTATCTATCTATCTATCTATCTATCTATCTATCTATCTATCTATCTATCTATCTATCTATCTATCTATCTATCGATCTTATGCACATCTTCACCGCTATCTAGTGCTACTTCCTCAGATAAATCAGATGCCGATGCATGTGAGAAATACAGATTTACTTTCCTTGATATAGGCATTCCCCGAGAATTTTCATATTGGTAAAGAAATCATGAAAGCTAGGAGAAAGGATACCATTAGCAACTTTACTTATTCAATGAGCAAAGTGGATTGTTTGCTAACAACAGTTCCTTTGCTAACAACACGTACTCATAATTGTTTGTATAATGTCACAAGCCATTTAAAGTTAACGTTTGACTCCATTTGCATGTATGAAATTACGGAGAACTGGTATTCTTGAATGTAAACAATAGCCCTCTTGTACTCGTCTTTTAGGTAATCTATTGCAGCCTTTTGTAATTTGGACTTCATCCATAAGCGTTCACAGTTGAAGATAAACTGATCAATTGTTAATAATCTTTCAATATTGCCACCCTACATTTCTTTTCTGGCTTTTAGCTGTCTCTTTCGATAAACCATCCAAACTATAGGTCCGTAAAGGCATGGAATCTCCAGTACCAACCACCCGTGATCAAGAACACAAGGGTGCATCCTTCTGTGATGAACAGCTCCTCTTTCGATTAATAAATGCCAGCCAGCCGGCTCACAATCTTGAAAAGTGCAACGTCGAGCAAATGCTGGTAGTCACATAACAGGTAGTTGCGTCAGGTTACGACGCTGTAAAGAGTTGCTTGAGACATAATGATATAGCGCACAAAGAGACTATGGAAGTCGAAGAAAATAAAACGATGAGTGCTGAAAAAAGTCTTTTGGCATAACGATAATATTCTATATATATCTGAAAACTTTCACAAAGCACGCTTTCTCGACACCAGAGTCCATTTTCGTATATGTCTAGAAAGTTTTTTTATTATAACAAAAACCATCAGTTTTGGACTCATCCTATTTGTCTCTTTGTCTGGTGTGCCGTCGTTTGTAGAACTGTTTATTATGTTTCAACTCAGCCAGCATGAACCGGCCTTACTCCCTGCCCCCTGAGTTCTAAGAAGAGTGGTTTTCCAGGTTCGAAATAGCCACATAAATCTTAGCAGCTTCCTCGCGGACTTACCTTCATCGGAGCCGTCCAAGCAGTCCCTGACGCCATCACCAACTCGTTCGACGCTGATGCAGCGAGGGAAGCCGCATCGACACCGGTGTTCGTTCTTTTGGCAAACTGCAGAAGAAGAAGCGAGAACGATAAGCCTATAGCTTTTTTTTTTTCATTGACGAGAATACCATGATGCACATTGGAGTTTCATACGTGAATTATCATGGCGGAAGACAACGCAATAGCTTGATCAAAATAGGAAACTGCCCAACTCTTGAATTCCCGCATGTTTACTAACGAATTATACTTGTTAAATTCAGTGACGCCACGATCGACAGAATCTTTACAGATGTGCGTATTACGTTGCGGTGCGCCTTCGTGTCATGCACAGCGCACTTTTTGTGAGCGGATTACGTGGCGTATTCTTTACAGCATACAATTCGGTCTTATTCAAGTTCTTATGGGAGATTTCTCCCGCCGATAATAAGCTATGGTAATAAGTCAAGTAGTGAATACACAGTGGAAGTTTTTTACTGTTCATGCAAAATTTTTTGCATGATCGATTTTAACATAAGTGAACTGCGGCTCGTAGTCAACGTGCGACTTCGAACCTAGCAGCGTAACCAGCATGTATTACGGTGATGAAGATCCGCATAGATTATTCGAAGTAAAAGATGTTATGCATATCAATGTACTTGACTACGTTCACAAGCTGTTGAACAAAACAACATAGAGCTTATATCCTGATCTCGCTCTAGAATATGTATCTAGAAACTATGTGCACTACGCGTATTGGCTCGAATGATCACGGCTTTCAATAAAGTGCCTAATGGTTTCATTCAATTTTAGTCGTACTTGACCAAAACAAAAATAGAACAACTCTGTGAAAACATCTATGCCCATTCAGAACACAATGAATTGTTCTTATAGTCCCAGGCGCAGCCAGAAATATTTCTCGGAATGGGGGGGGGGGGGCACCTTTTTTTATTTTGGGCTCTGTATGCCATGGCGAGAAAACGTCACAGAGGTAAAGGGCCGGGGCCCAGTGTGCCACCCCCTGCCAACGTGCTACTGCTTGTACTGTGCGTTGTGTTTGTGTGTGTGTTCATACCAAGCGAAACAGTACCGCAGTTATAAACCCTAAGCATTGTATATTCACGGAAAGTATTTCATCAATCACTTCTTAAGGTCCTTGGTTTAATCCCGGGTTTTCGGCACCAATCGTGTTGAGAAAGAGAAAAGAGCGACACCCGTCTTGCCCTGGTTGAGTACTTCTTTCTCTTAGTGGCCCCGAGCAGCCCCACTTCGCTTATTCGCAGCGTGGCGTTTCCCTCCAACGTTTTCCCGCGATAGATTCAACAGAGATTTTTGAGCTTCCAAGACAATGCATGTGTTTTCTTCGGAATATTACTTGTTCGATTTCTATGTACCCAGCCCTAATATGCACCCTCAAGACAGGCCACCATCGGAAGAAGTAACAAAATATCTTGACGATATGAGTGCACTCTACTAAACGGAATAAATTAGGGGACCCTAAAACTTCGCCTTTAGGTATTGAACTCGACAGCGATTCTCTGTTTTAGTGCGTGCTTCAAGCACTTAGTGCATGAGACCATTCCGAACTTGCTATACACCCACTATGTGGCTTTAAATAAACAGGTACAATAGCCTGTGTGTCTTTTGTAGTGAGTTAGCAGGCTTTAAACCACAATGATAACCACATGCTCTGACGCCCGATTGCAATGGGCCTTTGAACCACTTAATATTACTGCAATTTTTTTGTGTTGTATTGTGAAGCATTTATACAGTATATGCAGCCGTTCTTAAAGCATGTGTCACTTTCACTGTATTTTCAAGTAGAGAAGTTATTTTCAATGTCTTTACAAGCACATGCGTGGCCCTGCTGCAGAACATTTGCTCGCCACGCAGACGACTCAGGTTTGCTCCCCATTTAGAACGAGGTTGTTTTTATTGTTGTATTTTATCTTCATCGTTCTCGATTTTTTGGTCACGCAGAAAATTTTTCTCTCACAACCAACGGCGTTGACACCGCAATTTGTGAGAAACGAGCCCTTCGACGCTATCGCGTTAAAAGAAAAGCAACAGCCCGAACAAAGCCCGACAGTCAGCTACACTCGATTGATTGATACGTCGGGTTTAACGTTCCAAAACAACCATATGATTATGAGAGACGCCGTAGTGGAGGGCTGCGGAAATTTCAACCACCTGGGGTTCTTCAACGTGCACCCAAATCTGAGCACACGGGCCTACAACATTTCCACCTCCGGAAATGCAGCCGCCACAGCCGGGATTTGAACCCGCGACCTGCGGGTCAGCAGCCGAGTACCTAAGTCACTAGACCACCATGGCGGGGCAGTCAGCTACACTCATCAACGACAGTAAAGTGCGTGCATATAACAACATTGGCAAAAACAAACAAAGCGAGTAAAACGCTAGCGTATGGAACGTGCCTTCATTTCGGCCCACTTCCCGAGCGTATCAGCAGAGCGTCTCGGAGAGCGAGGAGCAAAACGTACGCCACGTGCATAAAGTTACTTTCGTGACAGCTAATTGATCCATCTCCGCACCGCACGGGCTCGACAGCGGCCGCAGCCAACAACAGAGGCAACGTGTTTCTTTTCTTTCTTTATTTCTTTCTGTTCCGCATACCGTGACCCGAAAGAACGCGAAACTGGCGACAGAAAGTGACACACGAGAGACACAATTCACGAACTCGTACAGCCAGAGAAGGAGAAAGACCTGTTTCGTAACGGCGCCCGCGTAGCATTTCTTTTGTCTTCCCACGGGAATGAACGTTGCGCGGACGCAGGTACTGGCACGCACAGACGCACCGAAGACGCGCGGCAAGAAAATGAGTAGCACGACGCAGTTGCTCTTTGTTGGAAGGCATCTGAGATGGCGTGGGAGAGAGAGGGTGAAAATGGGGAGAGGGGGTTGACACGATGTCGACAGATTTGCTTTCCATTGTACCGATCCGGCTCTTTTTTTCTTTTAGCTCGTCGTTTCTTCTTTTCTGCGCCGCTCTTCTTTCCAGGTCATCCAATTACTGAGATTCCTTCTCGTGACTACGTGGCATTGTCGTGTCACGTGCGTGCCCGCGCACGCGACGCTTTGGGAAGCGTAAGGTAAAGAAGTGAAAAGACGCGGCTCGCTTAGTCCGAAACATTTAGCGAAGAAAGGGAGGGAAGGGGGGGTTGTTCTTAAGCGATTAAGAAGGGTCCGCTCGCAGAGCGAATGAATGCTGCTGCAGTTACATCGTGACTCATGAGTCTAACCCGTCTATTTCTTTCTCTCTTTCCCTCTTTTTTTCTCTCTCCCCGTTTCCATGCACCGTATTATTTATCATGCGTTTTCTCCCTCCTGCAGATGATGAAGCGCGTAATACTGTGAATCGTGCAATCGGAACAAGTGTTCGAAAGGCCGACCGAGGCAGTAATGAAAATTGCAAGAAAACATAATTCAAGAGAAAGAGAGCGAATGATTTAGCGTCGTGTTCCTTCTGCGAGCTTGCCTCTGCTAAAAGGAGGAAGAGATTTCGGGTCGGAGGATCCGGCTGAAAACGCGGAAGGTTGAAAGAAAAAGAAGGATATGAGCGTGCACGAAAAATGAAAAAAAAAAACGAATACGTCTTTTTGTGTGTGCGTGTGTGTGTGTGTGTGTGTGTGTGTGTGTGTGTGTGTGTGTGTGTGTGGTTTTTCCGCATAGAACACGGCCGAACGGCGTGCATGAGAGGACCTCAAGAAGGCGGTACAGCCCCGGCAAGAAGCGGCAAGCGAGGAATCTTCCGCGATTCCGACACAGAGCGAACCCGGAACTAATGCGCGTGCGCGCAGGCGCTGAATTAGGTGCGTTCGTACGTCCTCCTCGATTCGCGCGAGATTTACACAGGAGGATCCCAGCGTAGAATTGCACCCCGGTAGGAGCGATTGCTCGCGAGCAGCTTCAGTGATCGCGGCGGAGCAGACATACCGCACTGAGCGCTCGACCTCGTCTAACGCACGAGAGCGACGTCTTCACCCAACACACGCGATCGTTCGCGTTTTTTTTTTTAATGCTCGTCTGTGTCAACATGAGACGAGCGGCCGACTTGCGGTCGCGTATGTACTACAAGTGCGCCGCGTGCTAGCGCTACTACTCCGAAAGAGACTTCCGGCTCGGCCAAATTATTCGATTCAGCGTTCTCGTAGGCAGTGCGGGCTCACTGTGTACCGCAGCAAAACAAGCCTGTCCTCTGGCGGGAAACAGGTCTCTTTCATGTGTATACCGTATCACTTCGACTCTGGTATTTCACTTTGGGTACGAAATGACAGGTGCGTCGGAAGCATCGCCTAAGCTCCGCTCGAGTTTTCGTGCACGTCGCGTCACACTGCGTTGTAATGCAGCTCAATCATGTTTCTTTGCTTGATGCAGCGTACAGAAAACGGGAAAGGAACTTCCGTCATTGCAGGGACGCAAAAGTACCCTTGCGGGCGGGATTGTTCCAGAACAATGCATGACAGATCACGTGCGGTAATTTGTCTTTGCATTAAAAGGAACAGAAAGAAAGAGCACTAGAATAGAATTGTGGGTCAGGCGTGACACATTGCGCATGGGTACAGAAGGGGATCAAGTGTGAAAAATCTGGGTCGCGTTGTCAAATCCCTTCTACGAGCCCTGGACATTCTAAAGCACCCCCAAGAAGGGTACAGAGTGACCTTTCAATTTCCTATAAATTTTTAACGTTCATGTGGCACTCCTTTTTTGTGAGCTGTGGTAATTGTGAGATAAGGAAGTTTTAAGGGGATTGGCAAATTAATGAAAATAGGAAGAGAGAACAGAGTACAAAGAGGTGACAGCCAGGGTGTAGGGAAACGTCAGATTCGAGATATTTGTTATGTTAGAAAACTTAACAGATTGCCTTACAAGGCTTGATCTGCCTTACAAGGTAAAAAGTGGCTCTGCGAAAGGCCCACACCGCCATACGCTCTCGGGGCCTAAAGCTGTGGTCAGTCAGAACATCAAGAACCATGAATGTGTAGAGTGTCATAATTGACGATTCTATAGATATAACATAGAATTTCAAAATAGAACAAAATAAATAAATTTCAAATAGTTTTCAATAATAAAATATTGAAATTTTCAATTCCAAATAAATTTCAATAAATAAATAAATTTCAAAATTTCGAAATATTTTTCAAGAGACTGACACTCTAATGTATAATGCCTTAGTACATGATCCCTATTAATTAAGGAGGTCATCACATGATTGCTGGATAAAAGAAAAACAGAGTGACCGTCACCGTGATACCCTATCTACCAAAAAATGCTAAATCAGATCAACCAACAGTCACAGGATCACCCATATAGAGACACTGCAATAATTTCGCATGAAAGAATAATTGCATAAGTCGGACGTTTCTCGGCGTGATCTATTTGTGATATGAATGCGTTAAATTGGGGCATTCGCACGTATGCAGCAAGGGGCAAGCAGCTGATACGTGTGATAATGATTTAAGGCCTGTTAGGGTGAGCTGAGGAGCTCAGCATCGGTATTTCGCCTCACTGCGTGTAATCTAAGAATGTGTATCTTCCTGCGAGTTCGGGCGCAGAGAAAAAGTCAATGTCTCATCTCATAATCTAACACGTAAAATGAGTGGCTTTAGATGAGAGATGGTGTACATGTACGGTGCTCCTATATGAATGACCTTGGGCTCATTTCTTGTTTGATCAGAGATTTTTACAGTTATCTGGTCATCAACAAGTGGTAACGGTTCCTGTATAATTTTAATCTATAAGTATTTTATGCTGGGGTCCACCAACATTTCATTGGCGTATTTACGTCACGAAAATGACGTCGACAACGTACGCACTATCAGAAGAGAAAACGTTCAGGCCACAGGAGTTGAACCCATGACCTCTGTCGGCCACTACAGATGCCGGGCACGCTATCTACAGTGCCACGGTCGCATGTTTTGTACGCTTAACCCCCGTGTTCACAAACGCTCCTCGACTCGACTTCCACCCTTCACTAGACAGAGTGGAGCACTGCGCCACAGCTCGGCTCAAAAATGACGCTGCGCTACTCAAGAACAGCAACAGATTATCACTGATATACATTGACTTGCGGTGCCTAGAGATGGCTCTCCCTTCGGCTTTCTCAAGTCAAGGTGAAGCGTTGGGTGAAGGGACGTTCTAAAATACGGGGGTTAAAAAATACGTCTTTTACTTCTGTCACTGTGTTTCACGGCGCTCTTGGTAAAATGAAGCAATGCATGATGATCGTGGCAATCACCATTAGTTCCTTCAACGCCTCATTTCTAAACGTCTGTCCTATTCGGTGCGTTTCCGATGCGAGCATCGTGATTGGGTGAACGCTTTAACACACCCCCAGGTAGCGACCGTACCCCAAGCGTTGATTGATTGATTTGTGGGGTTTAACGTCCCAAAACCACCATATGATTATGAGAGACGCCGTAGTGGAGGGCTCCGGAAATTTTGACCACCTGGGGTTCTTTAACGTGCACCCAAATCTGAGTACACGGGCCTACAACATTTCCGCCTCCATCGGAAATGCAGCCGCCGCAGCCGGGAATCGAACCCGCGACCTGCGGGTCAGCAGCCGAGTACCTTAGCCACTAGACCACCACGGCGGGGCACCCCAAGCGTCAGAGTCAGTCATAACATCTATTCATACCAAACATACACTATAAGAAGTAGAGGAGAAATAGGGGTATCGAGGTTGCTCCTATAGAGGAGCAACTAACCTTGCAAAACTAGTGCACCATTTGGGAAGTAACTGCGGAGGAGTAACCACGCTCTCGCAGTTACTCCTCAAAAGAGAGACAGTTTTTCGCAAAAGAAAACCAAAATTTGGTCAACTTAACTAGCCTTTCGAAGTGCGTGCAGGCATTTGAAGCACAATCGATGTGCAAGCATCGCATTGAAACATAAATTCCCGAAAATGTGCCGCAAACACACGAGATTCGAACTCACGACGACTAAGTCATGATGCGCGTACACTAACAACTACACCACACCACGCTGCAGCACCGCCTGAAAAGAAACAGGCTTGTGCAGGCACTGATGGGTCGTTTGCACACGGCGCGAACATTCCTGCAGTTACTCAAAAAAAAAAAAAACAGGCGCTTTACTCCACAAGGAGGAGAGTGCCCCGCCTTGCTGTGTGCAATCTTTTGTACACATTTCGTCTTTTCGAGAAGTAAAGAGCCCCTTTCGGAGTAACTGCGCAGTTCCCCCGGAAACCTTTTTAGAGTGTAGCTCTGCATCCTCTGGAACGCGCCTGTTTCGCCTAGATGTAGCTCCGCGTTATCAATTTATGCTCACCCCGCGAATAATCGAGGCCGGCCGAAGGGAGCATACAACGCGCGTTGTGTTCCCATCTGGTCAAGCTGTGTTGTTCAATAACACCAACATGCCACGAGTGAGTGACCTTATATAGCCCATGTTCGGCGTCCAGTTAGTCACGCTCTTCTGGTTGTCGTCACATCGCTTTCTCTGATTCCACTCTCACCGTTGTTAACTAATACAGCTACCATAAGTGTCTATGACCACAAGGGTTTGTTCAATCATTAATGATGATGGTTATTCGTCAGGGTGTAGAGGTGTGGCTAAGCGCCAACGTGGATGAATCCACGTTAAGCGGTGCTTTAGCTGTCAAACGCCAATAGACATCGCGCAATCTCTCCTATATTGATGTACAGTAAATAATAAACTGCTTCTCTAAAGACACCTTTTACTTTCGTGTTTAACCGATTTGTTTGACGGGGGAATCAACCATGATTTTTTTTAATAGCAACGAATGTGCTTACTGTGCATAATCGAATGGAATGCTGCCTACAACCATTTTTCGTTGCTCCAAGAGTGACGCGCTGTGCAATAATTCACCTCTTTCAGTCCCCCGAATGGGCTGTCAAACGAACGAATGTTTTCTTGCTTCAAAATTTTCGCTTTCCTTTATACAAAGAGGAGGGGACGAAAGGAGACGTGATGAAGGGAAACAGTGATTCCAACGAGTTCATTTTTCAAGGCACGCATCACGTGGAAGTGTGGCTATGATGTTTAAAAAAATGTAAAGCATTGGTTTTTTCAAGCGGTATTAGGTAGCATTCATTTAGGAATCCAGTACTTCCTGAATTTCAATCGGGATTTTTATTATTTACTGAATCATAGGCTAGGTATGAGCGAGTTGGTGAAGGGAAATTCTGAAAGCATTGAGCGTACGAACACGGGAAAAGAAAACTGAACACCAAACGCTCGGCTAGAAGGCAACGTAAGCGTTCTGTCTTTTCTTCTTGTCCCCGCCTTCATGCGCTAACAAACTCAGAAATTGTGTTTATTTTCTGTTCATTAAGCTGATAAATGCAATAGTACAATGTCATTGTCATGTGGTGTAATAATCCCAAATATTAAGCGGAGAAAACTGATATACAAACAGCGCAGCTGTGGAATGATTTACTGAACAGAATTGCCATATGTCGCGACCTCGTGCTTCGCTTGCTAGCGATCAACCACAAAGCACTCACTGCAACTAAAAATTGACGCTTCCAGTCATTACAAGTTATGTAAAAACCTCCGCCGACTACAAACTTCTGTTAGGATGGGCGATGTTGGGTGTGGAACCAAGCTAGTTTTTGAGGCCCCAACTTCTGTTTCCGAATTGTAAACTATACCCATGCGAATTCTAATTCTGGCAACAATGCGGATGGAGGTTCACGAGTGTCAAGTTCTCGACATTGTGCTCAGTAGCCGGGATGCGCTGATCTGAGCACCCAAGCCGTGTCACCAGAGGAAGGTGATACCCAGAACGAGGAAGTCGAGTTGGCGGAGAAACACCTTTCCTGTTCCCGTTTATGTGCTGTGGTAACACCTTCATTTGAGTCTTTACGCCATTTAATTCCACACGGTTGAATCGAGGTCATAGTATTTTTTTTTTCAAAAAAGAAGAAGCACGAGCTAGAAACACGCTCTTCTGTTTAGTTTGAGCTCAACGGCCAGTAAACCACGGAGAACAACGTCATATGTTATAATTCGTGAGGGGGGGGGGGGGGGGGTTCATTAGCGGATCCACCGATAACCATTGCACATCACAAGACACGCATACCAAAAGCCATTATTTTGTTTTCACCACACCTACGTTTCCGAGGATAATCAAATATAAGTAACTTTTCTCCGTTATCAATTTAGGCTCAGATCATACCTTATAATTTATGTTCACAGCCGAGAGTGGAAACTTACCCCCATCTATCTTTCTTTTTTATGCACAAAACGGTTTAATCAGCACACGCATAACCAAGTGACACTGTCACTGTTCAATGGCTGGGTTCTGAAATATTGTGGCAGTGACTTCATCATTGTTAAATATAGTGGCAGTGCAGAAGTTAAGCGCACAAACTTCAAGGGCTCGTTGAGTTATTGAGAGGCAAACTTCACCGCAACCTACATTTGTATACGCCACCTTTCGCTGCGCTGGCCAGTTGTAACTCACAGGTGAGATTAATGGTGGGCAAGAAAATGGTGTTGAAATTTCCTCGCGTTCGTGTTGCACCTGTTTCGAGTACAGTGAGCGCCCCAGTCCAGTCTCTGTAATCTCCGAGTGCTTCTCTACTAAGGCACATTTCTCAAACCACTGACATCGACGTAATAATATACACGACCCACCGCGCTTCTTTTCCAAGTGGTGCCTATTTTTCCCCGGCGTTCACGACGAGTGCGCCATAAACCACGCAGATTGTACTCGGCCCAGAAAATGCAATTGGCACCGTTATTGTGCCAGTTCGCCAAATATATTAGGCTACGTGCCACTTGGTGCGCGTAAAGGTCAGCCTCAGTTTGGATTCGTTCCCATCCTCGGCCCTCCGTTTTCATTCTTTCCTTCTTTTATGTTTCTTCTTTTTTCCCCCTTGACCTCTTGGAGACTTGCTTCTCTTGCCATGGCAGCCGTGTACGACACGAAACGCGCGCACCATTCTTATTCTCGCATATTGTGTTGTCACATCATTCACGAAATTTCAATAAGCCGACACCCCCCGCCCACACTTTCTCTTGCTTACACCCCACCACTCACAGCGCTCGACAGCCACCCTTACAAACGAGGCGTATGCAGGCAGACATTTAATAAGATGCCTGTACGTAGACTCCGTCTTTTAAGTCCGGGCTTTTTATCAAATATTCTTCGTATAAGCACAACGGCGGGAGTAAGATCTAGCACTGCACTATGTAAGGCTCGCACTGACGTCATCGACCTAATCATTTATATATTATATAATACTGTAATATATCTATGGCCTTTTGACTAACCTTCTTCGCTTAAACCTACAGTGTTGCGCAAGAGCTCACACGGCAATTCATATGGCTTGCACTGACATCACAGGAACTGCCATATTGAAGAACCAACATAGAGGAGGGTAAAGTTAGCGATATCACGTGAATACTTTCACTACACAGGTTAGTTGGTCGTTATTCGTATACAGAGATCAATAATGTTCCACCGACGTTGTTATCGCATTCAAGCAGGTTAATCACCCCTCCATCATGCTGTATTAACGTCTTTAAAACCACTACGCTAACCAGTAGCCAGTAACCAACAGTACGTTAGTCAAGATTTTAGAGTCAATCTATATCAACACTTATCGCTGGCAGAATGTGTTTCTGCTCGCCATTGGCGACACGTGTCTCACCGCGGAGGTCTACAGGTGTTTTAGTGCTATCGCAAGGCCACGGGATCGAATCCCGGCAGCCGCAGCCGCATTTTGATCGAGGCGAAATGCTACAGGCATTAGTATAGTATTTTTGTCCACCACACAGGCCCATGCGTTGGATTTGGGTACACGTCGAAGAACCCCAAGGGGTCAAAATTCGAAAGCCCTCCACTCCACAGACTGCCTCATAATTATATTGTGGTATTGTGATGTGAAACCACAGCTTTTAATGACTACACATGATGACAGGGGAGATAAATCGAGTAAACGAATGAATAAATGAAGAGCACATCACGGAACTGTACAAATACAGCTACCAAAAAGAAAAAAAAAAGAGTTGTAAGAGGGGGTGCCAGATATTCGGTGGAGGGCAACATATATACTGGTCCACACGCACAGACTGCAGGCCGTGTAGAGTCAATCTGCAATGGCAAGGTGTGCGCGCCGCCTTCCTGCATTCCGGTGGCGCCCAAAGGGTCGAGTGGAGGCCCCTGTTCCTGGGGCGGCTCTTTTTCGCAACTGGGTCACTGCGAGACCCCAAAGACCCGTTCCAAATTTCCTGCCTGTGCGTATACTACACAGAGTCTCTTTCACTGCGACCTGCGCGTGCTGTGGTCGCTCTCGACGTTGAAGAGTCCTTGGCGAGCGCTCTTGCGGCGGTTATAAGGCAGTTCCGCGTTTGAACTGCCTCGCCGTATCCTCGGGCATCGACTCGATAGCGCGCGAATTCAATACGCTGGTCTCTAATGGGCGGCTATCGAACTGCGCACCCGGTGCCTCGACGGAACGGAAATGGTAATTTTGCCGAGCTCGCTTCGAGCTTAAATTCGCGATTACGCAGGGCCACCTAACCCTTAACCCGAGTGGCTGTGCAGACAAAAACAGAATGAGAGAGAGAGATGTGAAAGGAAGGGTGATTAGAGAGTCGTGTGTGTCCGGTTTGCTACCCCACACTGCGGTACGTGGTGGGAGACCCCTGACACGAAAGACAAGAGAAATCGCAAGAAAAGCGACAATTTTACACTATGTTGCAAGAAGGTTCGCACAGAGAAGCTAGATAGTCTTCAGTTCTCAGCTCACGGAGTGCCAACGCCAGCGGTGATTAAAAATGATTACTAGCTCTTTTACGGTCTTATGTAATGCTAAAAGGTCTATGACAGCCAATACTCGAACATAAATTGTGTTGTGCGGGTTAATTGCTGTGCATTCACAAACTAGCTGGCAAAGCTATAGGGCATTTGGTCGAGCACTTATTTTGTTAATTGAATTTTTTTACAAGTACGCGAGTGGCCTGACAGTCGAGCGGCACTGGCGCACTTGCGAGCCGGGACGTAACAAGGAACTAGCTGTGCGAGTGTCTGCATTACGGCAAACGGTTCAATTCTGTGATTATTTCGTAATCAGTTGCACGCGAAGTCAATACTATTTAGCTTTCTCAGGCTTACTGCTTTATTTGAACAATTTGCAGCGGCGTAAAATTTGGTAGAACACGACAGGTCCGCAACTTCCCGCACATGACGTCACACAATCCTTTGCGAAGTGGCAATCGCCCGTAGGTAGGCGGGGTTTACGGCCGGTGAAATACAGGGCTTTTTTTGCACTGAAACATTCTTTCATGGCACACTTTTCACATATGTATAAGGGGAAATATTATCTACTTCAAGTTTCCGTTGAAATCTACAAGTTATTGGGGCTTGGGACCGTGTCATGGTCTCTAAATCCCTGTCGTAAGCGTGGAATTCTTTCGTCCGACATGAAATGCGCGAGATTTCGAAAAATCTTATAAGTAGAAGTGTTATCTCAGATTGTAATGTACCTGAAACACACCTTGCAAGTTGCGTGGCACCTTGATAAACTGCATAAATAAAATGAACATGTTAAGAGTGGCGGCGATGTTTGTTAGAAGTTACTGTTCTTGTTCGCCGCAACGTTGAGGAGACTGGGTTTAATATATGAGTGCTAATCTTTGCGATTAAATAGTAATGGCACAAAGTCATAAGTGATCCCAGGTTGTGGTAGTATTGCTTTTTGGGCACCGGAAAATTCTGATTTTCAAGAATACATGTACGTTCTCTGACGACCACGTTTATGGGTGAAAACGTTAAAGTTCGCAGTTTCTTTAGCTCAGTTCCTTTTGTAATAATTGGCGTTCCTTTATTGGCAAAAATAGCAGACGTATACCTCTAAAGGAGGAAAAAGCGTTGCAGTGTCAACTAACTTAATCTTATCTTTCTTTATGGGCTTTCGAGGCCGCAAATGCACCCACGCGTACAAAAGGCACGTGACCATATGCACACGCATGTCCCGCTGTCTCGTGAGTGGACTTCCGCGTATATAGTAGCTACGGACACGTTCTACAGAAGGTCGCGTGACAGGCCTTAACACCAGCTATCAAAAAGCTAGCATATACGGACTACTTTCTTTCAGGAGGCTCAGCCAAGCAACTCCGCCCATCGGGGACATAATAAAGACATGCGCAGTGCGGACGGAACATGAACAAAACCTAACCTGTTCTAATAACCTAACCTAAAACAAAACGACTGCATGAGAATATGTACAGCAGTGGGGTCTCGTGAAATGAAACAAGTCGAAACAAAGTCGCGATAGGCCTCGGTTCATGCGAGTGAACGCCATTCGGCCGAGGGCACCTGGAGACGTCATTGTGTAGAGGACCGATTTTAGGTTTAAAGACCGCGCGAACTAGAAGTGCTGTAAGAAGTAAAGTGGTTTTGGTGCGGCACGCTGTCCCACGACCTAATTTTGTACATTAGTGGCCTCTTTAGACTGCACGACATTAATGAACAACTAACCATTTGAACCACCTACCTACATTTCGTGGGACGCAGAGGATGCAAGTCGGACCACTCACGCAACTTCATTATATTGTGTAAAGTTAAAGGAAAGAGGACGACGCAGATACGAGGAATTAACAAGTATGGAATATGTCTGGATCAGTTTTGTCCTGCTTAGGAAAGGTGAATCTCGTGATTTTATTTAAAAAACAAATAGGGGACCTGCTCAATCCCACCCACCGCGCTTCAAAAGAATATATGCATTTGCTAGAGTTACCAGAGAACTTTTTAAGAAGGCTATTTTGTCAGGCCTAAACATAAGCACTCGTTGAGCATACGTGGCATGCTGAGAAATGTGAGAAACTCCGTTCATTTTAGTTTTCCTTAAAACTGTAACATTCGGATACAAAACTAGGTGGTCATTGTAAGAAGTATACACTATTTGTACTTGTTTTTGTTGTTTTTTGTTTTTTGTACTAGTTACGTGAACAATAAAACTTCTTGAAGCTTTCATGTCCTTTGGAGACAGCTGTTCTCCTAAATGTAGACTCTTTCGAAGTGCATTTTATCAGACGCAACGATGTAAAAACTTAATCGAAATTCATCAGAACACAAGAGCACAGCATTCAAGTTTCAAATCTCGGCAGCTGTACTTATTTTCGCTTTTCTTTCGATTTTATTTTCACTGCATAAATTTAGATTTTGTCGCTGGTTTCACAACACATGTGTACTATGTGTTCAGTTTTTAGAGTGAAAATTTGAATCAAATTTTAGAGAACTTCAACAGCGCTGTCACGATGTTCTCCCAATAATTGATATAAATGGTTATTTAGTTCTGTTACGATTATCGTATGCTTAGTACTATGTTGTGTCTTAAGACTCCCCGAAATCGTAAGTTTGTCACTTGCGCATTCTACATACTGTGAGCTTCACGAGAATTTAGTGAAAGCAAACCACATAGTACGCCGTGCCACGAACATCTAGTGAACGTAGAATGACGTAGGATTCGGTATCTTCGCCACGTTACAATCGCTCTCAGCGCGACAGGATGTACTCGTATACCTTGACGCATTCTCATTTGCCTTAATTACTTCAAGTGAATTTCGCCAACTTACTAGTCAAGTAAAAATAATTGAAGCTCGAGATTGGACTTCAATTTCTCAGGTTGCCTGGATTGAGAGCCGATTTCTTCCGGCCCAAGGCACTCAACCTAAAGCCGGTACATGAAATGAGTGGCAGAAAGCCCAGGACTCCGAAACCAGCTCTGCCCACTCGTACTTAAGGCGGCCCTGATATACTGCAGAACAGCGGAATCATCCGAGCTCTTCGCGTCGAATAAACATCGCAATGAATTAGATCCGTTGATAGCTTCCTGCTCTGTTCCTTCCTGGCGGTAATTAGAGATTCTAGAAGATGCGAGATCGAAAAGATGGCCTAGCACGCGGTTCTTTCCCTCACTTAGCTCATTTGTCACGCCAGCAAACACCAGCACGGATTGTTCTTATCGCCGTCATTCTTACGTGATTTCTTTGCTTATTGGTCCGGGGGTAAGACACACCGGCTCAGTGGTAGTTCTCGTAAGCGTGCGTACCATGAATAGCCGGAAGGGAAGGGGGGAGGGGTGCATGCTCTCTCTAATTACTTAAGAGAGGCGCCAAGTCAGCCTCATATCTTTACATAGCTGGACGTCTCCTGTCATTGGTTAATGCGTGGCGTTATGACCACGCAGGTTTTTGACGATAATGGCGGCCAGGGACTACTAATGGTTTGATTGGAATAACGGTTCACTTCCCGCCTTTGCTACGTACAGCTGGGGAAACAAGGCCGGCCGTTGAAATCTCACTGCTTCGCTTGAGTTTTCCCTCCTAATGCAAAGCTTCCTTCTAATCGAACGTCCATTAGAAGGACATCCATCAACCGCCCTTCCAATAAAGATTCGATAAAAAAAAGTTTGAACAGACTCCAGTGGACGTCCCACGGACGTCCATTGGAATAGACATTCCACGAACGTCCAATTAAGTTTTTTTTTTAATAGAGGACTGTGCGCGCATTTTGGACAGCTCTTCTAATCTACAAGTACGCGTAAATGCAATCGCTGAGTAAAATATGTCAAATATATATCATACTAGGCATTCTGGGCAGCGTAGAGTACTGTGTAGAAACTTGAATGTATACGCAACGCTAAGTTGTTTGCCCTACTTATATGGTTACTGCGACTTCCCGCTACGCGTGTTTGTGCAAGCCTCAATTAGGTTAAACGCCGTACACATCACGAAGCCTATATGCAGGCTTAACTTGACATCAAGCGTGAATGCAAAGTATGTTGCATCCGCATGCCGACCGATATGATGTCCACGAAGCTAATGAATGTATAAACGTATTCGTGGTCTCGTTAAATGGGCAATGAGTTGTTGATTCCTTACAAATAGAGAAGCTGTCATGCGTTCATTTGCACGCATTGTGCAGAAGCTGGCCCTTTGTATTTGGCCTAATAGTGTAATATTGTTTGGACAAATTAAATGTTGAGATCTTTAGTTTTTTATTTTTTCTTGTCAGTTCCTGTTCACACTTCAGCAATGATGTATGCAAACGTCACCTGGTAATATGTTACCCGTGTTACCATGCGGCCTTTTCTTTTTCATAGGAACCATTTATAATGGTACAGAAAGCTTTTCTAGTGTTTTATAGGCATTGTTATGTGATTCTCACGCCTGTGTTGCATGTGTCCGATCTTGTTACCACCATGACTTGGTAAAGGTGATTTTGTAACTTACGTCAGGGGATATTATATAAGATTCCTTTACTTCTGCTATCCAGTTTTGAAGACGTGTCAGCTACTTTTCTTTTTCTTGTGGGAAGAATCAAAGGTTAATTTTGAATGCGCTTGAAATCAAATTAGTTGAGCTAGGAGTTCGGAAATGCATGCACGCATCCACAAGTGAAAATGCAAATAAATATAAATATTTTCATAGTATGCTTCTGTTTGCGTAAACAACAACTAAATGTGGACGCACTTCCGTGTGAATGCTATGCGTTGGTTGGCACAAAACTTCCTGTGCTTTAAGGGAACATGGAAGTACAGACGTGCATCAGCTGCGTGCTGTATATTCTCCTTCGTCCTTTTAAATAGCAAAGTTTTCGAGACGTAGCTTTTTCAAACAGTTCTTTTTTTCTCGGTAGGCGTTTGTCTTATTCCCTGATCAATCGTGATTCTATCAGATCCCATGTATAAAGAAATACAGCAAAAATTAATAAAAAATCAATAAATATAGAAAGAGATAAAAACACTGACTCAGAGGAGGCACAGGAGAGTGCGGTAAATTTCCATCGGACGCACTTTCAAACGCACACCTTCCACTATAGCGTGCACGTCAGATGTCCGGGAATGCTACAGCGTCGAAACCTTGAGAACAATCAGGCCACTCCGCGATATTCCCACACAATTGAAGCGCAGCCAGTTTTCGTGCGGGCACTGCATTGTGCCTTATTATGTACCTTGAGCATTTGCGCACTTCCAACCACGTCCCCCCGCTTCTAGAATAGAAAATCCATTAACGCGTCCCAAAAAGTGAAGTAGTGAACATGTCGAAGCTTTCCAGCATAGGAGCGACCTCTATAGCCTTCACTTCACCCCCCCTCCCTTCAATGAGGCAGACTTCAAAACGAGCAATCTTGTAGCATATTGGGTGCGTGACATTGCCCTCGTTCTTATCTACCCACTCTTCCTGTCAAGCTTGCGATGTTTGATGTAAATAAAAGCAACCGCTCTCCCACGCTGCCCTTAGGGGCGCGCTTTCTCATAGTTTTCTCGCGTCTCTCGGTAGCTTTGTATACCGTGCAAGCTGCGGAGTCAAGAAACAGGTTACCAGCGTCGCTGGTGTTGAGGAATTACGTGGTGTACGCGGAAAACAAGAGAAAAACTGAAGAAGTGACAGCTTCTACGCGATAACGCTCAATAAGTGCTCCGTCTAGCGTTTTCTACGTTTAAATATAGAGGAAAGTACAACAACACTCACTTTCGTCGGAGCCGTCGGGACAGTCTTCCCAGCCATCTCTGACGCGCCGCTCGGGTATGCAAAAGTAGTTGCTCAGACACCGAAACTCTCCCCTGTGGCACGCTGTGGGTGAAAAAGGAAAACAACAAAATAATGAGCTTCCATGTTATATACCCAATGCGAAATTATGGACATACCAAAAACAGCAATCAGAAGAACGAAAAAAGTCAGGAATGTCGCTCGCGAAGTTCCGCCCTGGCTGTCAAAAAACCCCAAACTTGCCTTTCTAGTTTAGATAGAACGCAGGATGCCATTCGATGCATGAACATTACATTAACAGCATGCGGCAACTTCAGCCGCCTTCTGAAAATTCTTCTCCCTTCTAAACAATGCAGGAAACGCAGATAAGATAGTTATTTCTTTCGACCGATGAACGAAGAAGAATGTAGGAAGATTTCAGTGAAGAGCCGTGGGTAGAAAACACGTTTAAATGGCACGTTTAGAGAGCCAGTACACGAAGTGTGAATTATCGGACAGCAACAGCCACTTACAGTTAGGTGATGAGGGCTTAGTTTTTTTTTTCATGGACTCGACGTAAGTGTAAAAATGGCATAACGCTGCAATATTTCACACTATGTTCATCCAGCCTTGCACAATGCGCTTAACGCTTGAACCCTATAAGAGCCTATCAATAAGTGGGGCACATTTCTTTGTGCATTCAGGTCCCACTGCACATATCAGCGTTTGCTGCTATATGCTGTGGACGAAGTCTACACCACGCCCCACCTATACACGCTCGTATACTTCGCCTCAATGCACACTCATTCGCAGAAGGTTTTGCAAACGTGGGATACGTGGCAGAGTAAATTCGAGCACGTGTGTTAGCCTCCCCCCCCCCCCACCAGAAAACAAACAAACGTAGAAGAGCGAAAGGAGCTATTGCTGTTTTCACAGAGCATCGAAAGGGGCAATTAAAGGAAATCCCGTTCGCAAGACCCCCTTGAGCGAAACGCTATTTGCTTCTCCGAGTGGTGTGCAGAGGCCTTTCATTTGTATTCCCATTTTCAGAGCGCAGCCGGCCGTTTATCCAGCTGTCACATCTAACGGCCATACTTCTCGCAGTGCTTCTGTACGTCTTTTTACGTTCGTGGTCGTGTGTGTGCTGACGTGATGAGATCGTATGTTGTACACCGTGAAACTAGCCGGGCGAAGCGGGTCGTTGCACTGCCAGCGAGTGCGGAGACCGCCTTTGCCTCGGGCCAACACGATGTTCACGAAAACGATCTCGTTTGCCTAGCCTCCACCGTGCCACCGTGCCGCCGCCTGTTATCCTCCTTTTTACGCCGCTGGAACTCCTCTGACTCGCGTGCTCTTTTCTATAGCCAACTTGCTTCGGTCAATCACGCTTACAATGCGTCTCTGGCGATGGGAGAGTGTCGAGAAAGTTAGGTGCCCGCCACGGGTATCCACCTACACGGCGTTTTAAACAGCTGATCTATGTGTCGGAATTTTTCCTCGTCAACCGTGCAGTTCCATGGTTTCATAACAATGGCCGTGTCTCTTGACAATCTGGCGTAATATTCAGTTGCGTTACTCATGCATAATTAGACTGCGAGCAGTTCTTACAGGCACGATAAGACAGAGAAAGGGCCCATAATACCATTGCCTTCGGTGTGGAATCTCTGTACTAAAAGATTCTCCTCGGGCCTAGAAAATAAATAAAACGCTAGTGTGGGTTCATAAATGGACTTGCGCGTAGGCTTGTAACTACGTGTTCTGAGATAGAATATGGGTTTGATGTCAGGTGGTTGTAGTATAGTCTTCGCTGCTGTTACGTCAAGTACGGTACTAATAGTTAATGTGATTGCAATTATAAGCAAACATTACTGGCTTACATGGTGTACATCGTACGCGCGAGGCTATCACCATTGGTAGAGTTGTGATTTTGCACAGATTCATTTTTCTTTTTCCGTTTTATATCAACAGTTAAACGGGACGTACCAGCCTCCCCTTCATGCGGTTAATCGTGCTTCGAGAAATTCACCGCAGGAGATACCCTTAAATTCAAGGCTAACGCAGCACAAACTATGAACGACAATACGCAGACGAAATACTCAACACAGGCAAACGGTAAAATTCAAGTGCTTCGTTAAGACATGCCGTATAGGTTTGGTCCCTGCCCACGGCAAGTTACCTTTTTGTCTACCTTTATTTCTCCACATTTACATTGCATTTACTGCTAAGAGCATCATCTGCACTTCGCATTATCGTCTGTTAGTTGTCATGATTATTGTGTCTAACAAAGAAAAAAGTGAGCGTTTAACATTTACACTTCTTTCCTTAAATCGTTAAGGCAAGTTTTACGCGCTGTGCTGACAGATGAATACATCTTGCGTTGTTAATTCACTGTGCTAAATGCATCCCGTAAGTGCTCGTGTTGGGTACAAGAAAATCAAATGAAGTAATGCTTTGAAGGATTTTCCTTTTTTTGTAGATGTTTTTATGCTCAATGATATAGCTTAAAAAGATCTTTCATTAAAATTCGACAACGTTGTACAATTATTAGGCCGCTACTGAGCCAGGAAATTTAACCAGCTGATCATGTTCCAGAACCACGAAACATGTGTGAACAGTCACTGACGGTGGAGATCACTGAACTTTTATTGTTTCCTTCCTAAATGCTCTAATGAACGTGTGCTCATTTCACGAAGCAGGAGCCTGCAGAGCGACGGCTTTCACCAACAGCGGTGAAGCACAAAGAAGATAGAAGATTGCGAAGCGCTGAATGACAACGGAGCGTTAAATTGAGGTGTTTAGTCAGGACTCCAGCTTCTTTCTTTGCCTGAGCTTGTAAACGCACCATTTAATAGCCCCTATTTTTACTTTCAGAGTAAAGTGGGCTGGAAAGTAAGCGCAGCGTTTAAAATTTAGCGATAGTGATGATATTTGGAGCTAGGCGTGTGCACATCGCCGAGTCAAAGTGAAGCTTTGCAAACCAACGCTATATTTTAAGAATTTCCAAATTTGTAATATTTGCACATAAATTTTCGTAAAACAGTACCGCAAGAAACATTCGCTACTTTACCGAGAGAAAGAGAAAGAGAATAAAGATGAAAGAAAGGCAAGGAGGTTAACCATGGCTGAGCCTGGTAGCCTACCTTGCACTGGGTAGGGGGTAAGGGGGACCAAAAAATCCAAATAGACAAATATAGCACGTTAATAATACTATATCTGCACCAATATGAGCGCAACTAGCCGCAAACCAGTACAGAAAGTCAAAAGAGCGTCCTTTGTATGCGTGCTAAACATCTTCATAATGTCGGTAGTGCATAGTTAAGTCGCAATAAGGAACGTTAGTTGTTTACGGCATTAGAAATCCCAAGCACGTTACAGCTGATTGGCCTTAGTTTCCACTTAACTAGCACGCATCCACTAGTTCATTCACCCATACTGTAATTATTGTCTTGAAAATTGCCAGAAGGGCATAAATCACCCGCATTTATCTGCGTGCACTGTTACCTTGCTTGTAGTTGCACTGTACTGGGTAATGAACTGCATTCTGAGTTCCCTCGCGCTTCTTGCGTAAACAAAAAGTGTAGCAATATTACTGCAATCCCGATATGAGCAAAAAAAAAACGGTGAAGAAAAATATTGTGCCTGCAGTTCTTTTACATACACTTAAACTCGATAGAGGGCTGGTAAAACCCAAGTGGCAGCCGCAGTACTTTGGCAGAAAGCCATATATCCTCAACAATCGTTTTTCGGGGAACTTGGCGAAAAAAAAAAAATATTCGAGAACACATCGACGACGCCACCGGTTAAACTGGTCAATAACAGAGGCCCGCGAACTAGCGCTGACGGCGTCGGATATACTGTTACTGCTATTAGGGCAGAGACAGCCACGCCCGATTCCAGTTGTTAGGTGTCGCATTCCCAGCCGGTGCCAACTCGTGCTCCATTGTAGGGCGTGCCTGGTGGCCACCAGTCGCAATTAAATAAATTTTGATTTAGGAACACGGCAGAAGACAAAGGAAAAAAACAAATGATACAGAGGAAAGGCCGAGGCACGCCCTGGCACGAACCGTTTCTTATCTCGGACTGCTTCCGTCCAGCTGACCACGAGAACCAGCAAGCAGTCGGCCGTCCCAGAAAGCACACTTATAATCAGGCACTGCAAAAAGAATGCCTCTTTCGAATGCGTTCTTTTCAACTCCTCTCTTTTTGTTCTCGCCGGCCTCTCCTTGCATTCACGTGCACCTAAAATTAGTGCAGAAGCAGTTACGGCATCAACTCACGGACCTATAAGTGTAATTGCTACGCCCGGCTGCACCACTCTCGTGCCCCATCCACGACGTGCACGCATACGTGTACTCCAAGAGCGGTGGTGATTTCTCCGTAAGACATTGAAAAAAAAAAAAAAGCAGGGAGCCACTGGCGGTCAACAGTTCCCACGCCCCAGTTCCGCTCGCCACTTTTCGCGTACTTTGTGCAGCATTTACGTGCGCGCGGCGTCACATCAAAGGAGGGGACAAAATGGTTTCCTCGCCTGTATGCGGTGGATAAGTTGACTTACTGCTCCTGTTTCAGGTTTGCCAGTTTTACTGCACCATCCTGTTTTATGGGCAAATTGTGTTTCGAACTGGCTCCTACAGCGAGGGCAAAGAATTGCTGACAGTGCTGGAAAGTCCCGGTGCGAATGAAATGTCCCCGTCATTGTTATCATCGTTGAAAATTGGTCTGTAATAAAGCCAACGAGACAAAGGAGCATGCCTCACCTCAAAATACTTCCCTAAGTGACCTAGTCTACCCCTAAAGTATGGCTTCGAGTGCCAGTTAAAAAACAACAACCTCGCGAACCGTTAACATGACAGCAATCTACAAGCGAATATTTCTAAATTCGGTTCAACGAGAAGAAAGCGTTATTAGTGCTTTGGCCTGGCATCGCGTGGGGTGGCTTTCGAATGTCTTTTCGCACAATATTACTTTATTTGGTGAAGCCAAGCCGTCAACGAAATTTTTACAAAGCGAGGTATACTCAGAGAACCATTGCAGCGGCGTAGGTGAACGTGACATAAAACAATGCAAGAGAAACGCCCTCCTTAATTTGCAAGCTGCTCATTTACAAGTTACCCGCCATTGGTCCAGTGGTTATGGCGCTCCACTGGTGACCCAGCATCCCAGCAGCGGCGGCTGCATTTTGGATCAAGGCGAAAATGCTCTAGGTCTTTCTACTAAAATTTTGGTGCCCGTTAAAGAACTGAAAATAGTTGAAAGTTTTGAACTCCTCTACTACGATGTCTTTTATATTCATATCGTAACTTTGCGACCTTAAATCCCATGAAAGGCGGAAATGCTGTAGGCACTAGTGCTCAGATTTGGGTGCACGTTAAAAAACACCAGGTGGTCGAAATTTCCGGAGCCCTCCACTACGGCGTCTCTCATAATCGTATGGTGGTTTTCGGACGTTCAACTGCACATATCAATCAATCGATCAATTAAATCCTATGAACTATTAGCATTGAAGGGTCATCATATTGATCGATATGTGGGGTTTAACGTCCTGAAAAAACCACATGATTATGAAAGACGCCGTAGTGGAGGGGTCTGGAAATTAAGACCACCTGAGGTTCTTTAATGTGCACCCAAATCTGAGCACTAGGGCCTACAGCATTTTCGCCCCTTCAAAAATGCAGCCGCCGCTACCGGGATTCAATACCGCGACCTACGAGTCAGCAGCAAAGTACCTTGGCCACAAGACCGCCGCGGCGGGGCTACACGTCCTCATAAATCATGGCTCTCTTTACACAGGCCAAAATTACACCAGCGACTTCCATAAAACCAATAATAAAAAGCATATGAAAAGCTCAATAGACTGCTTTAAAAACTGAACAACACTTTTTGAACTTAAACATGACAATTTCAGTTTACATGCTGTTGTGTTAATAGGGTGTTTCTTTTTAGCAAGTTACAGAAATTAGGTATGCGAAAATAGCTCCTCCTTTCTCACTTGCTGTGCCACAGAACGACAGGTTTTTCTATTTCAACACTGCGCAAGTTGAGAGACGAACTATAAAGCATAAAAAATTGCTTACTAATTCTTGGAAAAAGCAAATCGTGGTGTTGGCATATCTTCACTACAAGTAAGAACGTAAAGCACAGCGAGCGATAAGAGAGTAGCGATGATAGCGCACCGTATTCCCGTAACTTTACCTGAAGGACCCTATTTAGCAGCGCACGCCATCATGCCGATCTTTCCTTGTTGACTACGCTTAAGTTAATTCACAAAATCTGAATAAAAGCGCATGAATTTTTGTTTCTTTCTTCAAGTTTTACCCCTAACATATTACTCGGCTTAAGACCCGTTTATAACTGCTTTTTTATTGTGAGTAGAGCAGCGGTAGTTCACTATTTTTAGTTCATTATAGATCCCCTCGAAAGAACACCGGCATATACGAGGATACCAGAGGCTCCGCGAACGGTACCGCACGCTGCAGCTGCCGTAACGTCCTCATATCATATCATAACGTCCTCAATTATCGCACGTGCGCATACACCCCGCACATGAGCCTATAAAGTAGTGCTATCCCTGTGCTTCCCATTTTGTGGCACACTCAAACGAGCTCAAATTTTTCCGGTATATAAGCTAATGTTCGCTGAAAAAAACGCCTTCTCTTCTTCAGCATTTCTACTTCAGTGTTTTTATTGGATGCGTGTTTTATCATTCTTTGTGATTATCTTTTCTAGTAAACATTTATGTATTTCCTTACATTTTCCTGCTGTCACGATGTGCAATGTAGTCTGTACACAATCCTGATGCTATCAGTGGAGTTCGAGGAAAGAAGTATCTGCCAGCATCTCAGCTATCTTTCCTCCCCCCTCGCCATGTTTTATTTCTTGTGCATGAGTTTCTCTTCCTAATAGATACCTTATAAATTAAAGTATCATTATATACCGAATTTCCGGTTTTACGTTGCTTACGTAAGACTCCGAGATGGTCCACGGAAGCGTGTTTGCGATAATCTCGTTCTAAGGCACTTCTCGGTAAATACCAGTGGTTGATACCTTCGCAGTACGAAGGCATGCATGGCGGAAAAATGATCAGGAAGCTGGCAGGGTTTCGGCCGACTGAATGAATGGTTCGATTCATTCAAGTTGCATCGTTAGCGTCAAGAGACTACCAGTTGTTTCGAGAGGTCAAGCTACGTGACCTTAGGCTTCTTGTATGCATCGCGTGGAGCACATTAGGCATGCATGTTAGGCGCGGTTTTCAATGGAAGGACGGCAATTATCAAGGTTACTATCGTTTCCGACATGTCCGGCTGATATTTCTGGTGTATCAGTTCCTCCTTCACTCCAGGAAAGTTTACTTCTGTTGCATCTAAATTACTAGCCTCAAGAAGGAAACGGAAACAAATTATCTTCAATGACGGCATCTATTAACCAGAAACAATGAGCAAATGGCATTTTACGAGGCCAATTTGGCAGTTTGCATCGATTTGATGACACATTCCAAGTTCGCGAGTGTCGCACAATCTCATCGCAAAGCGGCAGACCTCAACAAACACAATGCCGTTGAGAATCGGAATTTGTCATTCATTTTGGAAACGCCCGTTCCAAGCCCGTTCTTCACTCATGATGATGCATGCAGATGCAAGGACCTATTGTAAACGACACTGGGCATTGACAAGCGTGTGGTCCTTGTTCGAACCTTCAAGTCCCTTCTGACTGTTCTTGTATTTTGAGGGTGGTCAACATCATAGTAGTGGTAGGCAATGGTGCAAAGAAAGACAAAAAACTGTGATAACTATTGCAGTATGATGTGAGTTCACCGTCCACCCTGCTTTACTTGTAAAGTGACCTCACATATGGTCGCCCAACTTCTGCGCGTGAAGCCACCATGTCGCTGTTTTTGTGTTAAGAACTACACTTATTGGCTAGAAGTGTGCTGTTAGGTTTCAACATTAGTGTCAGCTAAGAAATAAGATTGTACGGAGAAACAAAACGACCACTAAAAAAACAGAGAAGCAAGGAAAGGCAGGGAGGTTAATCAGACGCACGTCTCGTTTGCTATCTACCACTTATAAAAGGAGGGAAAACAGAGACCGAGGAATAGAAAAGAAAGATGAACAGGATCACCAGCACTGAGAGGGGGAGCGCATTTGTTCTACAGGCGGTCAAGCAGATTCCTAGATGCTTCAAAATAATGCGCACGCTGAGACCAACAAGAAACGTTTCTCCAGACACCGGTGCATAATATTAGCAGGCCACAAATATGCCGTTTACGTATGACCATTTATACACACACCACGCAACTGTCTTTTGTTATATCAGCTGGTTACGACGAGGGCATAGTCGAATTTAGATCAAATAAGATAAACAATTCATATAGCTATGAAGAAAGCATGCAGCCAACTGTGCACTGTCAGCACGCGCAGAATATGGATCGCGAACAGAAGCGAAATAAAGATTAAGCAGAGAGGCAACGTATACATCTGAGGTGGCACTTCCATCGATCAATTTGAAGTGCGTAGCGGGTCTTTTGCTGGCACATTATAGAGAAGAATGCCATTAGAGCCGACGGCTTAAGGAGGGCCCCAGATAAGCGGGCGACCCAATTCCACAGCGTCAGCGTTTATCCTTCAACGACGCACCCCGTGTACACTACGCGCTTACCGTCAATTTTCTCTTAATTCTCTGTCTCCCAGTCAGCAGCATCCTTCATATGGAGTCCACTTTTCCCTTGCCATCAACCATAAAGAGAGCTTTGCGAGATAGAGCAGAAGGAGATTAGTAGTATAAAGGCGGCTTCGGGTCTCGAGAATCTGTCGGTGCTAGCATCGCGCGCACGAAATCGCTGTTCGCTCATTTTTGTCTTAAGCGACAGCCGAATGTTCAGCGCTACCCACGACATTCCCTCAATTTACAGTCCCACGAGAGGGCAAATGCGCCCCTGCGTATCCTGTCAAGACAGCACATGTCGAGATTTGCGAGTGACATTGGCTTTAAGATATGTTCGTTCGCGCATGACTCGCCGACGTTTTTGGGCTGATATAGTAAGCCTCTTGGACCACTTACTTTTGACATTCGTTGTGACACATATTTCATTCTCTTTTGGAAGCGTATACAAGCGTAAAATATGCTTACTCGTCTCCTTTCTAGGGTATGCTAGACATGGGGCAAGCTTTATCGCCCTGCCTGAAGGTGACCGTTCAGTATAGTACTACGAGCGCAGCCTTTGTGTATACAAACACACAATAAAGCTATGGAAAGCGTCCGGAGACCTAACAGACTGATACGAACGGCGAAAGCTGGTGCCGGAACCACTCCTAAAAAAATAAAACAGCGCGACGAGCAAGCACTGATATTCACACTAGCACACACGTACCTTTCAAGCTATATACAAAATGTTGACAAAAATGATATGACATTAAGAAAGGCCACAGGTAGCCGGGGCTGCGCGCAAGTCACGAAGAGCACCTGCCTACCAGCCAAGGTGCCTCCTGGGGAGCCGGGCCCGGGCTACTTTCATAGACATACCATTGCCATTAGAGGCGCTCTGTGGTAGACGCGGCGCCCTAAGACACAAATCGCACAACGCGAGGCCCACCGTACTGCCTGCCTACACGACGAGGGAATAGATAACGGACAGTGCTTCGGGTGACGGCTACGCGGGGAGGTCCGTCGCGTGTATTTCGGATACCAGCCGCGCAGGTCTGCCAGTGGAAGTGATCGAGTACCCAGCACTAACACGGAGAACAGGATTCGTTGGTTTTGAAGGGACGCGAAAGAAGCGGCAAATAAACGAACGTGCTTGTGTTCGCCGACATGCGAGGAGAGAGTGAAGCCGAGTGTGTTGTAGAAAGTCCTGGGCGAGGAAGATGACTGCGCTCGAGAAAGTACAGTGAAAGCAAAATCGGCACTACGAGTGCAGTGAGTTAAAAAGCAAAAGACAGAGAGAGAGAGAGGGGTAGAGAGCAAAAGACATAGAGATAGAGAGAGGTAGAAAAGTACGTGAAGGGGGGGGGGGGTCGCTAAGAGAAAGCTGAACGTATGGGGGAGGGCTAGGCAGTGATTTCTAGTGCTGTTTCGGTTTCTATCGTCCCTGAATAGCGCGGCTCCACTGTTGGCAAGGCGCCGCGTCAGTCCACATCGTTCGTTCTCACGACGCGGCCATTGAGGCGTGCGGACGCGATCTCCGGCACGCCGGGGCATCCGCAAGCAGCGCGGCCAGCGCAGGACAGCGAGCCAGCAGTGAGCTATCCAGGCCAAGGACAACAGCCAGTGGGGCCAGTCTCCCGTGTGTTGCGCACAGAACAGTCGTCGGTCGATGCTGACTGGTTTGCTCTGTGGCTGCCGGCTACATCTAGGCACCATGAGCCTCACTTCACCGCCATGAGATTTTCGTTTCCTATATTCCTAATGTTTCAAATCTTACGTGGGTCCTTAACATCTTATAAAGATACAAATGGTGGCAGAATCATTTTCACCTGATGTTGCTCTTTTTCATAGTAATGATGTTAGTGGTTTACGCTATTGAATCTTTGATATGATAATGAGGCGCGCTGTGGTAGATGGCTCCGGCAATTTTCACCTTCTGGTGTTCTTTAACGCGCCTGACGTCCCTCTGCACACTATATTTTCTTAAATGTCACGCACTACCTGGCCATCTCGCCTTTCAACTCCATCTATATGTGACTGCTGCCATAGAGTTTCCTAAAATTAACTAGAGGGCACTCTGGCCCTGCGATCGTTCAGCAACCATGGGAATGATGAGTAGCACACACATTTGCCTAGTCTTCATACTTGCGGGTGACGAATCGTACTTGGGGCTTAGTTTATTGCTGTGTTTCGGTTTTGTTTTGAAAGAAAGATTGAACCCTTTTGAACTTCGTGACCAGAGGATGAGAACGTCACTTTAAGATCCCGAGCTTCGATACCTGACTCGCAAATGAGCCTCCTTTTTTTTTATGAGAGCGTGGCTGGGGCTTCGCTTTCAATAAAGTCATTAGCCATCGGTTCCCAGAGAAAGCAAACGAAAGTATAATTATCCGAAGTCGGCGTCTAAGCTGGGAAAATATGCCTCTGTCTGCAGCCACACGGGCATGTGGGAAGGCTTGAAAAGGGGAAAAAATATCGACGTGGACGATGTTATCAGTCCATGAAGTCCCACAATTTCAGAGAGTTACTGCCTTCCTTTGCATTGTAGACGTTAAGCTTTCGCTAAAGCTACGTACAACGCTTACTATGGTTATGGTTTTAACTCTTTCCCTCTTCACAAAGAGCAGGGACATACACAGGTTCTCTTTACGGAGCTCGTACCTGGACAATGGTATGGTCAAAGAACGCACCAAGGGATCCCGTTTCGTTCGCCAGCTTTACGAGATATCTACTGTACACTCTCTCCTCGCGCCCTCCCCCATTCTCTCTATCACCGCTCTTTTGCGGCTGCTCGACCATCGAGGGCCACAGTTGTGGGGAACTTCTTCCCTTTGACGGTCTTCTTACTTTTGTTTTCTGGCATTTACGAGTGAAATTGCTGGTGCTTCTTTCCCCACGACGTTTAACTCAATGCGTTTACAGTCATCACCATTATGTCTAAGTACCGTTTGTTCGTGTTGCTGTGAGCTCTTCCTCAGGATGTTAGTGCGATGCCTTGATTGCGTTAGGTGCCATTCTCAAAAACACACTCGGGGAGGCTTTCGCAGCTCATCTTTGCAGCAAGCATGCACGCAAACACACACACACACACACACACACACACACACAAATGGGCAATAATTAAGCGTAATCACTACACTGCGGAATTTTATTGTTGTACGGGTCATTGTTTGTGTATGGTTCGTACAATGGATTTGTTTTGTCATTTGATATCTTTAGAAGCCACCAACTGACGCATCCTAAGGTACTTTATCATTCATTTTCAAAACCAACTACCCATTTATACTAAGTGTGTTTAGAAAAAGTGTTTAACGATTTCGAGTATACTTCGTACTCAACTATGGGAGAGCAGTGAGCCGTCCAGATTAGAAATTAGGTTATATGGGAACGAGTTGCTATGATTTCAAGACTAAAGTGGACCGGCAGCAGAAAGGTAAAATCGTGTAATAATGGGGGGCGATCCCAGAATTTTTTTTTTCAACGCTCTTAGGCGAACGTGGTGGTAGCGCAACTTCAAGTTTAGTTTTGTGGTTTACTTTTTTCTCTTTTAAATCTCATTCTATAGCTTCAGAGATCCACCCACGACTACCGCTGTGACAGTGAACCCTGCAGAGCTTATTTCGCGTACGAACACCGATAACGCGGTAAAATTGCTAGCGTGCCTTCGCGAACAGGTCGATGCGGACCGAATACAGCAGCTCCCACGTGGTCTGCACACTTCTCGTACAGCGTGCTAAACTTGGTGAGCTTGCTATATTGGTACGGCCACGCGCCTTTCATTTCGTTGCTATAAACAGTCTCAATTCTGAAAAGAATACCATCCTTTCTGTTTTTTGGCTATCGCTATTCGTGCATTGGTTGATCACTGCGGAGGCATCGCGCCGAATGTTAAATCTTTCTCGAATCCTCCGGGTGTCCCGAGGCACTGACGAAAGCACCGAGTGCGTCATTGCGCACCACTTTATTTCCTTTCGTCTGAGTTTGTTTCCATGCAGGAGTTGATGGCGATTCTACTTGCTTGCCTGCTGGTGCATCAACAGTTGTGTGCTACATTGGCACCGGGACTGCCAATGTATACGCGAATATCAGTGTTCGCTACATTGGAGCAAATATAGTGGCGCCCGAAAAAACATCAACAGGCATATATCTCTGCCTGCTCGTTCGTATACGCGTACATTTAGTTGTATAGTTGCGGATTGTGGAGGGGCTCGGCAATATTTGACGTGCAGTTGTGTACCAACTGCGTACGGCCGGATATTAATCATGCGCCCGCGCCTCGAGAGTAATCAAGTAGCCGAAACGACTGTGACGAACGAGCGTTGTGGGGACGCCGTCAACGCCACAGCGACGTTACTCGACTTTTGTGGGTAGACGAAAAATTAATCCACTCCTCGGAGGTGTCTTTTCGCTTTCTGGTTGGCCTTGCAGTCGGAATATAATATCCGGTACTTCACGTGCCGAAATCAAGGTGCGATTATGAGGTACGCCGTACAGAGAAGCGCTCCGGAAATTTCGACCTCCTGGAGTTCTTTAGCGTGGAATGACATCGCACAGTACGTGCGCCTCAAGCACTTCACCTCCGTCGAAACGCGACCGTAGCGGATGGCATCGAACCCACGACCTTTGCTTTGGCAGTCGAGCACCGCGACCACTAGACTAGCGTGGCGGACCTGAGGTCGCACCAACAGAGTATCCGTTGAACCCCAGGTGGCCGAAATTTCTGCAGCCCTCCACTACGGCGTCTCTGATAATCATATGGAGATTTCGGGACGTTAAACCCCACATATCAATCAAAAAGAGTATTCGTTCGTTAAGGTTTATCCACTAGCCTTTGCTGTTCTATATTGGTGGGTAAATAAATGACTTGATAAGGTCACTGTAACGACCCGCGCAGTTTTCTTTTCTTCCTCAGAACTATCATCGTCCAGGTTTTCTGGGTCTATTGGAATAACCTCAACGTGTGAGCACTCTGCATTCTCACATTAGTATGGTTAAGAGGTCGTAAAAGGCTGCACGTATAGTTGTCACTGCGCCTGCTTCTGTTCTTATGTAAAGCCAGATTTTCCGTACGTGGGATTCAGCGCGTCTTACGATTAAGGTACGAATACTTCACCAAATGTGAGCTCTGTTCTTCTGGTCACACATGTCATAAAAAAAGATCCTCTTCTAAACTTCACGAGTGCATAAACACAGATCGCCTTGCAGGCGATTCCTAGGTAATTCAGTGTGTTCTTTTTCACATGCAACGTGTCTGAGCAGTAAGCTTGTATTTGCCGACCGCTACAGAAAGGATATTGTCTAAGGGAGATTCAGGAAGTTCATGCTGTAGCGAATCCTGACACTGCCGCTGCTAAGGAATCATCACTTGCACCGATCAATGTAAGACAGACACTTTCTACGACATTACCAATTTATCTTGCTGTTGTTATCTAAACATTAAGCGAAATTAATTTGCGCTAAACTTTTTCTCACACAAAGTGACTAAAACGCTAGGTCTTTCGATGCCAACGTGACAGCGGCACGCTTAGAGCTAAGACACAATCGCGACTTCTTGGACTCTAATAAAGCTATTTCATCCATCTATCATATATTGTAAGCGACTCCCAGCGCATGCGCCATGTAACCACGCCATATCAACAAAGGCACAGAACAACCGACATGAACCATGTCATCCACGTTATACACACTGGTTTATATTGGTTCAACTATATATATCGCAGCGTTCATTTTAGTATACTCGCGACCAAGCTGTTTCCGCGTACTTTTACTTAATTTTACAGCTATCCACTCGCCATGTGTGGGCGTGACAGCATTGGCACGTTTGCTTTTTTCTATTGTTCTTACGTTTTGGTACAGGCAGGAACAGGAGCAATGTGACCGCCATTTGGCTAGATAGCTCTGTGCATGCACGTTATTCGCTACTTCACTGAAGTGGCAAACTCCGGACTGTTCTCTCATATAACAGTTTGTGTCAGCCATGCTGAAATCATCCAGGATATAACCGAATCTTACTACTGCCACCTTGCATACTGCGCAACAGTACAGGTTACATTGCAGAAATCTTCCAACAGCGCTCGATTATGACCTGTTTCCGTGCGGCGTTTCTAAACGCGTTCCAGGGAACTCATCGCACCACTATTGCATTGTAAAAGCAGACGCCATCATTGTTGCCGTTGTACCGCTTCATTTCTGTTTTTTTTTTCTGTCTTTGCGGTACATCAGCGTACCAGGCGCCGATCCAGAACACTCTTTGGGGCAATCTCAAGCTTTGATGCCCCCTCCACAGCACTGAATAGGACTCCGTGGGGAGGGCGCTCTACCACCTCGGTTTCCCACGGAAGCATTTAGAGCGGATCCTCGCTGCCCGTCCCACAGAAGTGCCCGCTCAGTGTTTCCTCTTCGTAAGCGGCAACGCCGTGATGGTCAGTGGCCGTGAAACACGAGTGAGCTTCTACGTGAAGCAACCCTTTGCCGAGTGGCACACTTCTTAGCACGTGTGTTGCGGAATCATAATCATAATACAGCTGAATGTGAATAAAGAAGCACCGTACATAGAAATGGTACACGTTCTGGCAAGCAGACATGCAGTACCTACGATGCGCATCAATTGTTAGATTATCTAAGGTACTACGTATACGTTCGCATGTTCTTCATATCCTGTACGTGTGGGCCACAGGGGTCGTCGTCTAGATATTGGTCCTTCTCGAGATCCACATCGATGTGCTTCTGGAATCCTCACGCCAAGTGGCCTTCAGAATCGACCCTTATGTCAGGTACAGAGAAATCTTTCTTTTAAGTGGCAACGTTGGTTAGCATTTTGTTCAAGCTGGCCCCTCCTCTTGCCCAACATTTATTTTCCCTCTCCTGCTGCTGCCGCTTGATAAGGTGAGTTTGAGACCCTTGCTGTAAAGTGGACATGGTGCAGTTTATCCAGCCAAATGTTTCAGTTTCTCGTTGACGCAGATATAAAAAAAGAAAAATAAATACAGAAATAAAAAGAAAGCGGACTGTGCAACGTATCTTTCTACACTCTTTACCGCTCTCACAATGTACGATACATAGAAGCATTGTTCAAAAAAGGAGCTTCTAATCGAATGAATAAGAGACAGGTGGAAGCAACGCGGCCATACTGGCTCGCGGGGCTCCTACAGACACTGTGTCTATCTTTAGGCGGCTTCGTCCAGAGACGTCATTTCTCTGGGGATGGGCACTTCCATTCTAGGCATGAGCACGTAGTATTTATAGGCGCGGCGAACACATTTGCATTCACCTGCTCGACTAGGCAAGTCAAACACAGTGCGCTGTTCACCTGCCCGCGCCTTTACGAGTGTCGAGATCGTCCTTGTGCATATACACACACGTATAAAGGCACTTTGCGGGACCAAGAGTACCCCCGCGACAAGCCCAGATTGACAGAGCGGAGAGGAGCGACCTAGAAACCAGGAGCGGGAGCCCAGAGACGCGAGGTTTACGCTGGAGGCGCAATAGCACTAGACGACCCATTCTCGAATCACTTTTTTTTGCAGTTCCTCGCTTGTCTTTTATTCGTTTCTTTTTCTTTTTTTTCCTTTTGACACGGTCATCTCAACTGTCTCTAGATGTCTTCGACGTCGTCGACGTAATGGAGGCGGGCTGGCCAAGCGACGCTTTTCTTCTTGAAGGAGGCCCTTGTAAAAAAATGATTCCCAAGCAGACGCACCCATTAGGAGAAACTGCCTATTTTGCGTGCTGGTCGTAAGGCCGATGCCATTTCAAGGTTGATAGCCTATTTAATGCGTTGCCGTCTGGATGAGCTCCGATCAAGGATGTCAACAGGTGGCTCTGTGTTTTCCACCATTCATACTACCAGTATTTTCTTGTTTCACGTTCACAAGTGTCGATTCTGTTCACGTACCGACTGGTTCATGACGACACACTTTGAACACGTGTCCTTGATCTTGGGCATATTGACAAGGGGAAACGATCGGCGTTTCACAGAAGCGTAGTGCAATACTAACGCATTCAGGTCGAATAATATTACGGTAACATCATTTACTTTTAATTTTTCGACGCATCACGCGAAATAGTCAGCGATCTCAGCGCTATGATTTGTCTTTGGATCATTGGAAGACTTATTCAATAATTCTTTCGTGAGAGAGAGAGAGAGAGAGAGAGAGTGATGGAGGTTGTTGGCAATGGAATGACAAAGAGTTTAAGCAGGACACACCAGACCCAGTAGAACGGGGTTCAGTAGAACCAGTTTTCCTGCTCGTTGGTTCTCCAACGCGAGAAGAGATGGTGATAGTAGTTGCAATTTCTTTAAAAACGGTCATTCATGCAGCGCTACTCTAACGTGCCGTTTACGGTGCCGTGTACAAGGCTGGCCACAATATCAACAGTTTCTATCAAGAGGCCAGTGGCTCGCGAGACTATTAGATCAAATTATCGGGTATCACGTTAAGTGCAAGGGTAACTGCATAAAGGCCATCTGGTAACCTTCGACACACACTCGGCCAATCTCTTCATCGCCTTCTCGCGCGTACACCAGCGGCAACCTCAACTCCTCCAGTATCTGGGACATCCAAACTTGGTCGCAAGCAGATTAGCTACACTGTGCAACTTTGTTTCGGCCCAATTTCTTCTTCTCCTGCTGACCGCTCGCGAGCCTAACATCGTTAGCCGCAAATGCCGGACCGGACAGCCTCAGAAACCGATAGAGAAGAGGCCTAGCGTTGCCCCTTTTTTTGCGACGCCCAATCCACTCTTGGCCGTCCTTTTTGTTCACTCACAGTCTTCTTGTCCACTGTTTAAGACCATCTTCTTTTGTGTTGTTGTTAAGCCTCGGTGTTCTTTTCTAGGCAATGGAGAAGACATTCTCTCCTGTTTGTTTTTACGCTATCATACCATTAATATGTATGTGGAATGAGTCAACATCAAGCGAACATTCCTCGCCCACAACGTCGCTCGCCAAGTTTCAGAGAGGGATTCGCTGCCATTCCCTCCTCCTTTCTCGTCTTCCTCTATGTGACCAAGACGTTAGCTCGCTCTTTTCAGTGGCCAGCGCGTTTGCCGTTAGGGGGGGGGGGGTGAAAGGCTCGTGGCAGAGGAAAAGAAGCAGGGAGAGGACATAAGCCGCGTAGCTCTTGGCCTGGCCGGCCGGTAGAAGGATGATGAGCGGCGCTCTTCGAGAAATGTGGCGCACCGGCGACCAAAAGTAGGTCGGTCGGCCGGCCGCGCTCTGCACATCCACCCTGCTCCTTCATCGCAGTTTGCTTTGCCTCACGGGGCCGATGCTCGGCCGGAGGCGCAGCTAGCGTTCCTTCTTGTCGAGGCTGTTGTCTCACTTTAGCAGCGAACGGTGAGGGATGACGTGGCCCCCGCGGCACCGAATACGCTTGCTTCGTTCCTTACTTGAGATCGGGCGGCAAGAAGAAGATGAAGGTGAAGAGTTCCGTTGGACAGGACTGGAAGGATGCCAAAGACCCGGTCATCCATCGCCACCGGCTTGTGAGAAGCGGATTAAACCCCCTGACCTTCTGCCCCTCTTTCCCTCGAGGCTTTGCCAATGTGGCACAGATACACCCATCATACACACGTTCGTTTTACTCCTCCCACCTATCATACTTTCCTTCATCCAGCGAAGGAACGACGCCCTTAGCGCACCTTTATGCACAGATGCCATCTCTGCATGCCCCGCCCGTTCTACTCAGTTCCTGCACTGTGCAAATTTGCGTCTTCACGTATCGATCAAAGTAACGTCTGCAGTTTCCCTCCCATCTTATTTGCGATTCACATGCGCCTCGATTTGCCAGACGTCGATAGTCTTTCTACTATATTTCTCCTGAGGGACTAGCACACACTATTTCAAGCCAAAGCAACCAACAAGATGAATGGTTATATACTACGCTCATTTCTTTAATCTGATGAGCGACATGTTTTTATAATTTGTTGGGGTTTAACATTATAAAACCCCGGTATAATCATGGGTGACGGGAGTGACATACCCTTGAACAGGGCTAAGCAGAACTTCTATAAAACACGTGATGGTCATTCCGCAAACGCTGTTTCTCCGAATACATCCTCATTTATTGCGCATTCGAAAACATGCGTATTTTCAGACGATGTGCGCCAAAATTCATATTCTGACTACTAATGTAGCTATAAAGTTTTACAAAGAAACATTACCACTGGAATTCAAAAATAGTAAATGAATAAATGATCGAATGAATGATAACAGCGTGACTTTCTCAATATTGCTGTATAAATAGAGAAGCTGAATTAAAGAAAACAATTTTCTGCAAGCCTCATCTTAGGCATCCTTGGGCTAATCTCGGGCATAGTCAACATGTGACACCGCAATAACGCTCTGCCAGTCTTTTTTGACGTTCCAGAGGTCACACGCCAGCGACATACACGATTTATGCATAACAATATGGAATACAGTCGTATACTCTTGGTTGGACATCTTATTTCATCCCTTCACTGAGAACGCAATGAACTTGCACAATATTTTATTGTCTTTTTCTAGTGGGCAGAATTTCTGCATTTATTTTTTTACGTTCATAAAACTAACAAAGATAATCTCGATTTATTGCACGTTTGAGTAAACATTGTAAGCTTTGCGGCAGGATGACAAATGAATCGAAGTGTAAAGAATCGAGGAAACGATTTTTCAGAGAACTTTTACCTCCAGCAGATATGTTACGACAACCATACAGACTCGAAGGAGTGAGTGCAGATTAAGCGAACAGTTTCTTCGTCCTCTTCATCTCGATGTCACCGCTACGTGGCCATATCGCTTCCATTCTTTTAGCACTCCAACTTTACGACACCCAGTTAGGACAGTCTACGGAATCCACTGATAAAAATGCGACCCTATTACTCTGTTCGGCTTGTATGATAGTACTATGCTATGCTAAAATTGCCACTTGGTTATTCATGTTCACAGGCCAGATAACGTTACCTAAGCAGTGCATCTAGCCCCACGTGGCGTGGCACAAAGCCTTGTCGAATCAGATCATGCCTCTTGCATCTGGGACTGTGGGTTTTCGCCACATTTGCGCCGACTCTCCCAAGTTCAGCTTCACTCGTCGAAGCCATCAGAACGATGAGAGACAGGGAAGACTATAACGATTAATCATAGCCGGGCGGTAACAACGGCATACAGCTCGGACCCCGCCTACTCGTCGTTAAAGAGAGTGCGAGCGCACACATGCCCGCGCAGCCTTCCCAAAGGTGGCCGGGTAAATGTGCCACAACGTACAGACGCGATATTTTGTAGCTCGCGCGCAAACGGAGCCCTTGCATAGTCGATGGCTCTGGCGGAGTGTATCCCGGAGGATTCGTCCACACTGCCCCTCTGCGTATCTCCGAGCGCCTTTTCTTCTCGGCCTCAGCATCCCAGCAGACCGATGGTGTACGGCCACCCACTTCTCTTTCTGCAGATGGACACCGGCAGTCAGATAGGCGGCCGGCTGCAATCAAGGTGGAGACGCTCCGCTGCCACGGCACGCGCGGAATCGTGAGGAAAGAATGATTGCCGGACCCCACGCGGTGGGCTACGTACGTCTCGGATCGTCTCTCTCATTTCTCCACGCTCCAGAAAGCAGCGGCGCACACCGGACGAGATTGCGCAAGCCAGCAGTGGCAGCGCCCTCGTGCACTGACGCACATTCACGAATGCCGTACCAGCATACCCACAAGTGCACATCACACGAACACCTGTCTGCAGTATTATATATAGTACTATATAAAGCTCATTGTGTGTAGTAGATCGGGGCGCGCCCACGCAATGGCTGAGCTCACATTTTCTTTTTTGCTTTCCCGGTCGTAACCGCGAAAGAGATGCACCGTCTGGCTACTCCAATTACGTTTGCCCAAGGTTGAATGACGCGAAGCTGCCGCACCAATCTCCAAGTTGACCACGGGAGATTGCGTGCTTGTTATCTTCGCCGCTATACGTATATTGTTCCTGCCCGAAGCCCGTGTGCAAGCGACGGAAAATCGCGGAAGGGCAAAGCAAGAACTGCAAGGCAGTGGCTGAGGTCAGGAGTAGGTGGAATCTGTGGTAGCTCGTCACTCTCAAAGGTGGCGCGGTGCTAAAAAAATTGGCCTTAGCACCAGCCTCGTAATTAGATACTACAGGCATTCTAGCTCGCACTGGCATGGGACGCTCCCGAGTAAGTGCTGGTAGTCCACAGCTTTGTATCGCTCTGGCTTTAGATGCTCCCTACGCGTAGGTGGTGCCCTCGTACTTGGAGAAGTGATGTCTGACACCCCTTTGATACTCTGAAGACTGCGAAGGTCAAACGCATTCCCGCATACAATAACACAGATTATAGCAGCAGACCTTCAATGTGGGACCTCGGAAAAGTGAGGATATTATAGAGAGTAGGAACTTATTGACGAGCGCTAGCGTGCCTATTTGCGCTGTTGTAAATCGCTGTTCTTCCCTCGGGATCACGTGTGAGCTGAATAAGTTTGCAGAAGAACAAAAGAAGGAAAAATGGTAAAGTATATGGGAAGGTCAGGAGAGTGGATAGACTGCTCAACATGAAAAGCGAAGAAAAGTGGGATTGACAACGTAAATAACAAGCAATATGTTATCGTAAAATGAACAGTGCAACAAATAGAGAACAAACCAAGAGCTTGCATTGAAAGTGTGAGGATTATATCGGCATCATTGCTCTTTTACATGCATGGTTTCAGACATGAGAATAACTGAAATGCATTAGTAACTTCAATCGCGCTGCAGTCATAACTGTATCGTTGTACCAAAATGACGCAATCCTAACCCTTCTCGGGTGAAAAAAAAAATGACTTGGGTACTGAAACTCAGATAAGCGCTAACATCCACTTGTAATTGGTTCACTTCGCGGGTTTGAAAACTCACACCGTATATTTGCGATCGCTATGTAGCATTCATTTCTCCACGCCCGTATTTACACGCCGTGCTCCTACAGGGAAGGAAATGTTCGCAAAAAGCTAACGACGAAGAAACGTCATCGAGGTCACACTTGGTATTGGCCGGAGAGATACACATGGCGGGCCGTGTCAGCACGGGCCAAGAATAATGTGAGCGAGAGTGCAAAATCAGCAATAATCTTTAACCTAACGCAAACGTGAACGCCCGTAAAACATTCCACCAAGCACAGTCGACCTCTTATCGCGCACGCATACGCGATTCAGGTAGCCATACCACATCAGCGCATTCCTTTCAACACGAGGTCGCACCGCTTGCGCGACAAATAGAGGCACGCCCGTGCGAGTCCGTGCAGCATTCGTTATCGGCTACGTCCCGCAGGGCCCATAGCACGGGCATCGAAGAAAGCAAACGCCGACCAGCAGCCATACGGCGACCTCGTCGCGTGCTCCGAACACCGTAAACAGGCGAGCCAGAGAAAATCTCGTTCCGAGCGGCACAGCGTGATCCCGTGGAAAAGCTATCTGCCCCTAGAAACGCAAGCCAAGAGGAGGCGATCGAGAGAAGCGAGAGGGAAAGCACTCGAGCAGCCTGAACGGTGGGGTATCAATTAACGGAACCGGCGATCACAGCCCCCCTTTCCTCGCGACGCCTACGGAGCTAGCTGGACAGTCTGTGCCCCCTTAACTGGTTCGCCATATCCGAGTGGCTATTACGCACTGTCCGCTTGCTTTTCGGCGAAGCAGCAACGGCGGTTCCCGTTAATTGGCTCGACGGGCAAAGCGACAGGCAGCCCTTCAGTTTCCACACTGTCGACGTTGCCGCGACTGAGAATGCTGTGGGCGGCGGAGACAAGGGTGTTGTTGCGTGCGCCCTTGCGAATGCAGCGCACCGCCGCTGTGTCTTGGCGGCTCAGACAGTCCCTTGGAAGCAGTGCACGCGTGGCTTATCGCGATGACCTCCTTAAGTAGATCGGCATGTGCGCTTAGCCGCGGGTAACGGGGGGCGTTTTGTCGCACGCGTTTCGGGCCCCGCGGGTCAGAAAAGACGCCAGAGACTTCGTGTTCGCGAAAACCGTGCCACCACCATCGCCACTGCGGTTTGGTGCTATCGGTGCTTTTCACAACACGGGGTGATAAACTGGCGATGGACATTGTTGCGAAAACATTTTGTGGGGCCTGATAAGAATGTTTCGGCACAACGATGCTATAGGAACGGAATATTGATCAGTGCGTTAGTTTTACTGACTCAACAAAACTTGTTTCGTCAAGTCTGTCAAGTGGAGACACTCAATTTATTTATTTATTTATTTATTTTGTACGTGTCTTGTGCATGTGATTCAATTTCCTCATAACCATTCTTACGGTAGTCTTTAGTGCGAAATAAACACGCAAGAATGAACGAACTCGCCCAACAAGTCAGTCTACCTCCTAACCATGGCGTGAAAGTTGATAGGCAGGATGATAGAGAAACCTCTACAGAATTTCGCAGCAGGCTATTTGCTTTGCTGTACTGTAACGTTCTCTCTTTTTTTTTCTCTCAATTCGTCGTAACAGTCTATAAACCTTATGCTATCTACGACGTAAGCGAAGTTTGCGGTGTCCCATCCCGTGCCTTCACCACTTCCTTAACCATATTTTACCTAGTAAGATGCATGACTGGTGGTAAATGTTAGCAGAGCTTTAACAATCACAGGCAGGTTTTTCATGGCATCATTCTTCAAAGCACCGAATTGCGGAAATATCTAGAGTTCATTCATGTATTCGCTTTGACGTCCTGTGAACTCTAAGATATATCCGTCGTCAGTCGAACATCATCATCCCGCATGACGTAATTTTTGGTTTCACGCTGTCATCGAGAAATATCCTTTCAATGCATCATCATAAAGGCCACAGTTGCTCAGCAAAAGTTCAAAACACTTATCGGGGACTGCTGACGAACATTAAACCGTAAGCGACAAGTAGCGTGCTAAGCTTTAGAACTTATGCCTTTATAAATATAAACAGTCCGCAGAGGGTTCGTACGAATATTTGGAATACGGAACCATCAAATTCACACAAAACGCAACAAGATCCCAAGCATGCACGGTAGGATTGACGAGTCATCGTAGTCTTACAACTTCCATACCACTGCACGGTGCTGGCGTCACAAGTTCGTAGGTGTTGCCGTGGGAGATAAAACTAAAAAGGTGCCGTGAGAGATAGTGGAGGGCCAGGCAGTGGGGCTTACAGCTGCACGCTTGGCGGTGCGTGGTTCCGACTGCAAAAGTACCGCGGTTTCGGATGTCTGGACGCTGCGGAGTGACCCACGCCGCGTCTTGAGAAAGTCAATATGCATATCTATCCGCGTGTGCGCGCAGTGAACTGGAAGGCGGCTCCCCAAGAAGAAAAGACGGTCCGTTCACCTTCAAGCGTGCGAGGCTTTTGTAAGGAAGCTAAGACTTCGGCGACGTCGCTTTACGTATGTGTTTATTTCTCCCCCGACCCTGCGGACCGCCTTTGTTTTCCGACTCTCTCGGCGTCCTTCCATGGTTCTCGGGTTCTCTGACCCCTTTCGTAGCTTTCGGTTTTCGCTTTTGACAACACGTGGCAACCTTTGCAGACAGCGCATGTAGCTCACTGCGCTGCTAACGCCAAGGTGGACTTCTCGGGTTAGCCTGAAACACTCCTTCGTAAACAGAGGGATAGGATTACGGACGTGGAATTTGAATAGGCCACGATAACGCCTAAACGAAAGAAAGTTTCGCTATTTTCTTCAAACGTGCTGGAAAAAACTGAGCGCCGACTGTTTTTCAGGATCAGGCTCTAAGGAGCGTTTACTCTACAAGGTAACGTGAATTTATGACAAGTGTTCTAGTAAAACCTTTCCATGCAATTATGTCTGTCACCTAGGCAGCCGTGCACTAGTTGTCTTAATGAAAATGAATAGATTAATGATCAAAGCAATGACTTTCTTAACATTTTCATTTATTTGTCAATGTTCTTGTACTCTGCTTATCTGTCTTATCTAAGGGGCAGAGTTTTCTTTTTCCCTTCAAACTTAGAGATCTTGAATTTATTGCGTGTGCACAATGCAAGCAGAATTAAAATGCACGCGAGGATAATAACGCGCTGTGTAACAACTCACCCGAAATGAAAGCTTCTAGAAGCCCACTTCACTCCTCTTTATCGAACGTTGTCCGCGATATGTTCGTGTCATGTATCGCTGTCCACACATCCCTGTCGCAATTCTTTATTTCACGTTCGAATACTAAACACGCTTTTTATTTCACTTGCAGGCTTGTATCACCTCTTCGACCATCGACAAATTAACATATACAGTGCAACGAGAGCTTTCAACGAGTGTCACGATATGGAGCACCTCACTGTGGTATACAACGTTTTGTTTCTCGCTGATCCAGTCCCACAAAACCTACATGTGTCGGCAGTTCGACGCGCTCCTGTTTCTCGGCGGCTTCCGCCAAACTGCATTAACATGCACGTCAGCTGTCGCACCAGTTCGTCCATCATGAAGTGGAACGCCTCGTTTAAACTACGTCAATCAGCGGCCACTATAGCGGCGCACCACCACGCGTCTTCGGAGCTTTTCGGAAGCGAGCCAACATCTCTCTCCAGTAAGACTATTCGCCTCGGGCGATCACGACAGCAGCTCATGAGAACGCTCGGAGCTTTCGGGACACCGGAAGCAGCGCGCCCGTGTTGAATGCAACATTACGACTGCTGGCTGGGCACGCGCGCGCTCGCGTCGTTGCATACCTTCGTTCTCCTTCGGCAGGTATGGACTGTTTTGTCTCGAAGTCGCGCAGGAGGGCCGCAACAGACAGTGTCCGACGCGTGGTAAGATTCAGTGCGCGCTGCGATTACACACGTCGTTGTAACAGCGTGCCGGCGGCCCGAGCCTGACTAGGCCTAAGCTTCGTGTGCGCTATGCGCAGAGCGTAATACAATGGATAGCGAGGGAAGACGAAAGAGAAAACACAAGAAGGTAACGGAGAAAGAGAAGGTCCGAGAGTGCGGCTCTTGCTCTGACGAGGTCGATTCGAGATTCTCACGCTCGGTGGTCCGCCGAAGCAGGGCGATGTAGGACGTTAAGCTCGCCCTGACGACTACGGAAGCGGCTCGCAGTGGCGGCCGGTGGTTTGGAATGGGAGAGTGCACGGCCCGGCGGGCAAGGGATGCGCCAGTCCACATGGAGATGAGAGGCGTTGAGAGCCGGCGTCTTTCCTCGCTCTTTGCCGTGCCTCTCGCCCTTTCTCGCACATTAGCCGCGTGTCTCGAGGATGCGCTAATTTAGCTAACAAATAAACAAAGACGAAAGCGGAGCTTCGAGTGGTGGCACCCTTTCTGTGTCGCCGATGACTCTCGCAGGCATGGCACTCACGATTTCGGTCGAGAGACAGCCAGGACGTCTGTTTAAACGCTCTGACAATGTCCCCGCTGCAACGTGCAGAACCCAAACGCTAGACATTGAGAGGTCCTTACCACATGAAAGGAGCGGCACATTTAGGGCCCCCACTTTCCGTTCTTTTGCTTCTCCTTCTTCTTTCTCAGACGCTTTGTACTTTCAAAACAGAGACGGAAGGAAGAGTACAGGACGCAAAAATGCCACGCACGAACCAACTCTGACTAGCAGGACGCGTGAGTGCGTGCTTGGTGCCGGGACGCTTGCGACCACCGCTGCATAAACTGGTATTAGCCGTACTCTATTGTTTCCAGGCGCTGCTAGAATGCGAATCGTGGTGACTGGTCTCTTTCCTTCTCCAATCGTGCACGCCACACCCCAAGCCACAAGCCTCGTTTTGTTTGGTTTCGTGTTATAGTATTGGGACATTCCGAATTTCGTAAGTCGGCACTGTCTGCATGCGAATGCACGCTTTAACACTATACCGGCCAACCTTCCATCTGGCATAAATGCTGCGAAGTTCCTTCTGCGTGCTAAAAACTAGCGCTCCCGGAAGTGGAACGCTTCAGAGTGCGAAAGCGCCATAAAATCTCGCATAGCACGTTGCTCTGCAAATGTTGTCACCCGTCCATTAAGATTAGGACGTCGCTTGGTTACTTTGGGCACGTCGCCCTGGGTACTCTGTCTTTGCAGATACATTGGGATAATCTGAAAGCCGGGTGGAAAAAACAACAAGCGGATTTTTATAGATTTACAGCCCGTCCTTTAATGGAGTGATTGTGGCCGCGGCACCATCTGCACGCAGCAGGAAACGAAATGCTAGCGTGTGTTCAGTGCTCGCCTTTGCACGGGCTACTTTCTGGCGCGTCAGAGGGCAAACAAGTTTTTTTCACAATATTATCAGCAGCCCAAATGCTTCATGCGTTTTCTTAGTAACAGTTTGGGTGCATCGCTGGAACGAACAATTCAGCATTGCGATATGCAGAAAGCTTGTCTATGCATCTCTGAGAAGAACTCTTCAAACTTGATTGATTGATATGTGGGGTTTAACGTCCCAAAACCACCATTTGATTATGAGAGACGCCGTAGTGGAGAGCTCCGGAAATTTCGACCACCTGGGGTTCTTTAACGTGCACCCAAATCTGAGCACCCGGGCCTACAACATTTCCGCCTCCATCGGAAATGCAGCCGCTGCAGCCGGTATCCGATCCCGTGACCTGCGGGTCAGCAGACGAGTACCTTAGCCACTAAATCACAACGGCGGGACCTTTCTAACCTTTTTAAACAACAGTTTTGTAATATATATCACATATCGATAACGCCGACTAGTGTAAATGTTCGCGAGCCTATATATCCCTGCAAGCGGAATGATAGGCAACATACAGTGAAAGCTCATTAATATGAATCTCATTGGGACACAAAAGTTTTTGTTTCATCCGAATTGCGGCTCCCCAGAAAGCATGGAAGGTTAGCATAGAACAAAAAAGATGACGGAAATTTTTTGTGTTGTTTTTCAGGGCTACAGCAACGTCAGGAAAAACTGTGAATGATGGTCAGTCAAGTTTTTAGATTTCGGCAACCAAAGCAGCACGTCCGTACGCGCGTGTGTATTTATTGAAGCAGATGCGCTGTGACACGTGACAGCAGTAGCCCCTTCCAATTAGAATGTTCTTGAATACGATAGTCTTTCTTGGGGACCTTCGACGCAAACATTTTGGCCTGTCTGTCAGTACATTTGTCGGCTTGTCCGCTCTTAACGGTAACCTAAACGGCACCAGACGATACCTCAAACGGCCGAATCCAACCGCAGCGCCCACCAATATTGCTCAAGATTCAGCGTTCATACTTGTGTGATTGTCAATTAAAAAGCAATTATTGCGCATAAATGAGACACCATAACAACACGCCAATATTCTGTATGTGTGTCTTTTACTAGAAAAGGCATACATAAGTAATTCTAAGGACCGTAGCGTTTATCACGCTGCGCTGACCATGCAACGCTTGCACGAAAAGGCAAGTGTTTCCAACGCTTTGCTGAAACTAAAGCCCTTTTTAGCTAAGACGACACGGTGGTGGCACCTATACGTCGCCTTGTGTTCTACACCTTATCACCTCCGAGACGGGCGTGCACGCCACGTGCTTCATTTTTCAAGATAACTGCGACATAGAGCTCCCGCCTCCCGCTTGATGCGGGAGGCGGGAGTGACGTGACTTGATGCGTTCGTTCGCCTCTGCTGCGCGCTCAAGGCACTCTGACGCAGCGCTTCCAGAATACGATTGACCGATTTTCTTGCGCAGAACATGAAATAAACGTTTTGTTCACTCGTTTTGTTCACTCAGACGCAAGACTATCGTATTTCGACGCCATTTGCAGTGTAACGTGCAGATACGGGGCCATTTTTTGCATCACACTAAAGGACTGCGGCGAAAGTAACAAAATAAGTGCGCAATAGATCAAGACCACGAACTTTCAGAACAACAGTCCTATGTTATGATTTTGTAATCGTGGAGATGCTGGAGATGTTTTTTTTTAATTTACAGCCGTGTTTGTACAAGTGCGACCTCCACAGTAGAATATGTTGAGATCGTGAGGCCTAACTCCTTCGTCGAGATCGGTCTCGCCTTCTTTCAGCCCTTATTCACCTTTGATAGGATGTCTAATGCATGAGGCGGGCCCGTGTAAACAGAGCATACAACGACAGCGACAACAGCCTCCATAGATGCATTAGAAAAAAAAAAAAGAGAGCATGGCGCCAATGCTCTCTGTAATCTAAATGCGAAGGCACACGGGGGTACCTTAAAGCCTCAAAGATCACGCGCACGATCTCGGAGGCCGTGAAGCATCTCTGAAGGTTTATTCTGAAATTTAAAAAAAAACGTATTTTTCTTACAAGGACTCGTAACCGACACCTAGTTAATATATTCGCCCAAATCCCCGAATAAGTCGCCAGACTTTTTTTTAATGAAGTTGCTTTTTTCTCTTGCATCATGATTCTGACGACTTGGCGGGGCGGCGCGCATGTTCGTTCTTGAATTCCCGCGCTCAGACGTGCTTGTCCTGTCTTCCGCGACAGCGTGGACCTCTTCGTACCTGGGCTGTATTGTAAGTTCACAATAAACGCCGCGGGGTGAAAATCGATTCGCGACCACCGTATTCCATGAAATCGGAGGGTAATGGACCATGGCCGGGACCATTGGAAAATTCGTATCACACCGAAATTCGTATGAGCTGTGATCGTATTAGCAATGTTTCACTGTATTACGTGACCAGGACTTGGGGATATGGGCTGTAGGGGGCATGCACACACAGCGTCGTCTCTCGTCGATAAAAGGTATGACCAGCCGAAACTGAATGGGAAATCGGCAAGAGAAAAATAGTTGCTTAACAAAAAAAGATGGCTATCAAAAACTTTTTCCGCTTCTATGCAGCAAATACTTATTTGAAACATTGCGTTAAAGTTAGAGTGCCGCACGGCAAACCACGTGACTTCCTAGAGTGTTTGTTATTTTCACAATGGGGCACCATGTGTTTCTCAAGGGTGGCGTTCAATTGTCCTGGAAAGCCACACTCTTTGTGGTGCGATTCTGCAGTCCAGCCAAAACGTTCTAGTATGTCTATGCTGTAGAATAGTTTTTAATGAGTACGTTCTTTTTAGGATAAATTAGTTTTTTCTCATTTCTCATTCAGTCATGGCAGGACGCTGTTGCTGCCTCCGAGAGATGCCTCTAAGTACAGATACCCCCAAATACTGAGTATGCAACTGCAATATGTAAAACAAGTAAAACAGCAATGGTAAAACAGCATGAGGATTTCATTATTTTTCTTTGACCACGTCTCGGCGGGGATTATTCAGCCGGTTCATGTTCAAGTATACAGTCATTTCAAGAGAGAAGATGAGGCAATCCTCTCGAGCAAAATAAACAACGGGAACAAAAGTAACTTAAAGTTATCGCACTGGCAACCGTTAATGTACGAAAAACAAAGGCCGCAAAAAGAATTTGAAAAGAGGGAAAGCAGCTCGACGCTTTTAGCCGAGAAACGATGCGCTATATCAGCTGTCTGACTGTCTCACAATCTGAAATCACAGTCGCCCACCTGCCTGTGGAGTTGGCCCCACAGTATCCAAGAAAGTGTGAAAAGCGATTGAAACGGATTTTCTGAGTGGCTGCTATACTGATCAGTCTTTCTTTCTTCTGCACTTTCGCTAGCGTTCTCGTTTGATTGTGCCTTCAGATGAGACATACTTTTCTCTTACATCGTCCTAGTCGATTTTGCTTGGAGACCCTAGCAAAATTGAGTGCGGAGTGCCAAGTAAAATAAGAGTAGTTTTAGTAGGTCCAACATGTTTTGCCGCTAGCCTGAGGCAAGTTATCAACTGAAAGACCGAATGTGGTAGAAGGGTAAATTTGGAAGACAGTGAAGACATTCTTAGTTTTGTTTTATTTTTAGTTTTGAGGCCAACCTACATGAAGTAGGAAAGTATAAGTGCTTTTGCAACAGTCAGTACTGATGCAGAGAAAATGCGAGAAATAAGGGTAGCGGTGAATAAGACGTCGATTTCTCGTCAGGTTAGTGCTACGTTCGAATTATCTTACGGAAAACTTGTCTGACATAACGTAAGAGTTACCCAACAAGATAGAGGTACCACTTTACTGTGGGACTGCTACTTAATATGACAAAGGTACATTAAGCATGGGCTGTTAGCTTTCACACCTGATACGCCAACGCACTAAAAGTTTCATTCCATCGTTCTTGTAGTTATTAAGTAAAATACACTAACGCCTATCAGTGCGTACAGATTGAGCTAGTCCATAACTCGATATCGCACTTGCTTACAGTAGCTAACACTCATATTAGATTACCAATTCAATTAGAGCAATGTGTGGACCTTAAATCTAATATATCGCGAGAGATCTTCTAATTGTATTGAATGAATACTAAATGAAAAAAATATATATAACTCTGACTTGACTGGGGAAACGCATTGCCACGCGTCATGAATTAAAACTTCAAACAGCTCACTGCACTTCGTTAGAATGAAGTTATTTCTGGACATATACTGCACCCTAACGGCGTCACTAAGCTTCGCCAACGTTAATACCATATTGAGGGATTGCTGCAGACGCGTTACGGGGACAGCAGCGGGATACAGCTTTTACGGCTTCTATGGTTCGCTGTGCGCAGCTATTAGCCTTGACGTGATTTTGTGAAGCAATCAGCGATATTTAAGTGTTAGGTAACCATGCAATAAATCTCCGGACTTCTCTTACACCGTGACTTTATAGGATGTAATAGCATCGAAACAAGATGAGTTCAGAAGCTAATGATGTGGAGAAACACGTCGGGACGCATAGCGTAATCTATAGCTTCATAACTACGGCGCACACGACAGAGTTGTTGCATGGTACCCGTGGCATGATCGAAAAATTAAAGTTACGCAAACGGCCCTGTACCATCATGTTTGTCCACGTAACTCGTGTTTCGCAATAAAAAAGATGCAACAAAGGTGTCTCGAAAGTCATTATTTTAGGTAAAATATAGAACCTCACAGTAATAGCAACACTGCAGTTGCGAACGGGACTGCTGCACCTTGCATAGTTTTCATTTTTAGCATGTGGCTAGATAGGTAGTGCCTCCAAACACTGAGCTCTATTGATGATAAAACATCTCTGGTCCGAAGGGGAAATTTCACGAACAAGTCTTCTGTCTCGCATTCGAAGGACACAGAATAGGTTCGTTTGAGCAAAATGCGAGCAATATCTCTGCCTGTATATATTGTATATATACTGCAAGCAAACGACGCGGCAGCAGTTAGAACGTTCATCACATTATACTTGATGGCAAGAAATATAAAATAAGAAACAGTAAACCTTTCTTTCAAGGCCTAACTAGTGCACCAGGAAAGCTGACCCTTTCAGACTGACAACTTAGTTTTTATGTTAAAGCAAAAAATGTGAATAAAATCACATTCAATTAGCTCTATAAGGTGTCGTCACCGCATACTATAAGCCTTAGCTAATAAAATCAGGAAAACCCCAATTCGCACTTCTAAGTGGCTAACAGATTTTGTTCCCAAGATTCTGATCGAGTCATTTCTCCTCGAATCGCAAACAGCGCAGCAACAGCCCATAACAAGCTGTGCATATATTCAGAAAGTTCCTGCCTTATAGTGCCGAGTTAATATAAGAAAAAAAAGAAGTAAAATGCGGACAGAATTCACAATATCACGACTTTGATGGCATGCAGACAACAGAATGCACACAAAACAAGTTCTTGCGGAGCCTTAACTTTCCGCATGCCACTCGCATTCCAAGTATACCAGAAGTGGCTGGAAGAAAAGTTTATCCCAGTGAAACGAGCGAGCGTATAGACTGTCGCTGCCGTGCACCCAGCGAATTCCTCAATCAACTCTCGTAGCTTAGCAACGAGCCACACTTTAGGTGGCGGTGCTCGCGCGCACCCGCCTGAGAAATCACGCGGAAAACAGCCTGACGAGACTGGTCTGTAACGCGGTATCTAAGACTCCTTCATTTACAGGAAGCCGTGATAAAAAAAAACCAAGAGAATAAAAACAGTAAAGCAAGGAAATGAACTGAACTGCTGCGGTTTTCCGCCTCTTCTTCCCCTCCGCCTTCTTTCTCACGCAGTACGCGATTGCAAAGCTCGTTTAATACGGTGGCTATATTTCAGCCACTCCTTCACAAGTCACACCCAGCTCTTGTAGCCTTACATGCAAAGTACGCTGCGATAATTTAGTGCCTCCTATTAGACGCGCCACTATCAAGTGCGTCCTTCGTATATCTTTATATTTTATCACATTCTATCGTCACACAAATCATTCCTTCTACCAGCGTCGTGCACACACAGAAGATGACGTAACGCGTCGTTTAAATCAACACCGATTATAGAGGTGAGTACTCGAAACGGTCGCTTGTTCCGTTGTGCAGCGCGTGCGCACCACATCACAGTTGAGCCGCTCGCCAAGAGCCTCGCTCATCATCTCGAAATATCCAAGGACGCCAGCGAGAGTTTCCGCGTACGAAACCCGTTAACGTGTTACGGACTGGTCTGGAAGAAGAAAAACTCTAGTATCACGGCGTGGCACCTCGACAGCCACGAGTGAGAGAGAAAAGGAAAGATCTGAACCAGCACCGCCACCGCGGCACGACCAGCACCATCACGAAGATCCCTAATTGCACGTCTCGATTAACGACGCTATCTTCTTCCATTCTCTAATGGAAGCGGACTCGAGAAAACAGGTGGGCGAGCAAGAACACCGCGCCTCCGTGATGCCCGTTTGGGGCTCTTAGCTCATCGATGCGCCGGAGATTACTTACACGACTACGAGACACTGGCGTCGCACCTGCCAGATGGCTCTTGCTGCTAGTGGTCATCGCCGAGCAAAGGACGCACAAGTGCACGCGCTTTGGAATGCGAAATGAACGCTACGCCGTCGACAGAAGCCGACCTTGGAAGCGACATTGCTGCGTGCCGCAGACTCTATAAGCGGCCAGTTAAGTCGATGCGAAAACACGGCGCTGGTGCCAGGCTGCAGTCATCAAGCCTTGCCGTCCATCCAAGATTCCTTCAGTGTCGCGAGCGGCGAGTCAACAGCTTCAAGTTTTCCGACCTTCGAAGCGAGCTATTGACCAAAAGTATTTTCTTTCTTGCTGCTATTCTATTTGCCTACGTGTCTTCGACGTTGACCATGATCAAATAAGGACGTTACGTTGTTTTGCGTTGGTGGATTGGCGTACCGGTCTTGGAGAAGACGATTCGCTGGAGGTTATTCATTTCATTGATGGATTGTGAAACATTGATACGCTGACCTAAACGAGAGTCAAATGCGAACGAATAGGCAACGTCCCGACCAACAAGTGTAACGCAAGAAAGGATCAATCGAGATATTTCTGACGACTATTTTAACTAGCTGCGTACACTGTTTGTGACAGAATTTGCATTGATGAAAGTCAATGAAGTGCGACTGTCAGCCCGAGAGCTACTACAATGCAGGCCAAAACTAGAGCTGCACACTTAAATGTGTTCAATATTTAGGGGAAAAAATGTTCAAAAAATTAAAACAGGACTTGCAGACTGGGACATAGAAACTGTGGATTCATATAAAAAACGTTTAATCTTTGAGCAGCCAGTCCAAAAGCTTGCGACATTTCCTCCTACGGACGTTGTAATATAAGCGCAATGCAATACAAGGCCAGCCTCGCAACTGGCTGTCGCCCCATTCTCGCAAAGTAGAACGTAAGGAGCTGAGCAAGATAAGGCAAAACACAGACAAAATAAAACAGCCAGAGAGCAGTTTTAAGTGCACATTTAATGACGCTAACACGTGTACGTGCAAAGGCAGGCCTAATGTTTGATCAGTATCATATGGTAATCTCCCCCGGTATGTAGAGTAGCGGGCTAGAGCACACTATCGCTCAGGTGCACCTGTTTGCCTTTCTGTAAGTAAACCTCTCTTCCTCGATGGTCATTAATTAGTAGCGACGCATTCGTCACTTCAGCTGCCTTGGAATTCCAGCTTCAAGGTTCCACAAAGCAAGCTCCACACGAACATTGAAGATATCAAGTATCACCCACGGTCGCCCACAAGACAGTCCCTTCGCCGGTGACGTCGTTTCTTCGTCACTTCTTGTTACGCTGCTTTTATTATATTCCGCAAAACAACACATGTGGAGTTGTAAATCCCGACACTATCAGTGTACTTACGCACATCTGTGACAACAAACGAAAACAAAAGCGAAAAAAAATTATTTCCGCACGTCGCGAAATCGGCGTCTTATCGCCGCCTGCCCACGCCTCTGATTCTTTGAGCTTTCGCTTCCATTTTATTTCTCTCTTAAGGCCTTATCAAATTACGCGAGTTCTCTCTCACGCGGCTATATAGCCACTGGGCGTGGAGCGCCTTTTTAGTTCCAATGCGGTGGGAGCTAGAATGAATTAGTAGTCACGAAAAATAAAAGCGTGACGGAGAAATAAAGAAAAAGATAAGAAATACGCGAACGAGTTGAAACAGCCAACGAGGGCTTTTATCGAGACGGCCATCTAACAGGCCTCTAGACTAAAAGCACTGAACAAGCTAAGAGAGCGTACGCCCCTCAGAGGCTAGGACGTTGTACACCAACGGAACTAAGAAGTGTGGCAGCTTAGGCTAGTTGGTATGACATGACGATAGTTATAGCGCGAGAACAGAACGACGACAAGGAGACAAGTAGGACACGAAGGACACGAGCGCTCGTGTCCTTCGTGTCCTTCATGTCTCTTTGTCGTCGTTCTGTTCTCCCGCTATAACTGTCGTAACGAAACTAAACCGGCCACGTGCTCTAAATGAAAAGCAGAAGAAAAGAGACCGCACGAATGGTGTCGAGACGTTGCGGAGGAACACTGCAAGGCTAGTTGAAACTAAAACGGAGAGAAAGAAAGGGTGCGGCCTGAAGGGCGAGAAATAGCACTGAGGAATGTCGTGTCTCTTACGCGCACGTAAACAAACGCACAAACAGCAGATAGAAACGTGGCACGAGCGTGGACCACGGAGAAACAGACACATGTATAGAAACACATGTCGACACGTTTTGGCGCTCACTTGCGCACGCCAATGCAGCACGCACAGATGCACACAAGCGTGGACGCACGTTATACGCGCGAACACACGCCGCACGCACGCAAAAGGTTTCACGGCGCGGCACGGCAAGGCGAAATGTAGGCCGCCGAGGCCTCCGTGATTCGCAACCGTGCAGTGAGCGAAATGCGGTGAGCGAATCGGAGCGACGCCGTAGTAATGAAACTGCTCGGCCCTGTAATTGCCACTCGCGGTTCTTACGTACAACGTGTCGCCCATTTCTTTTCTTTCTTTGGAGCTCCAGGCGCCGTGGCGGCGTTTTCCTTCGACGTCGCCGCCAAAGACGCCCCAAGGGTTCGGCCCCACGTAATAGTAAACGGAAAAAAAAGGGGGGGGGGGGATGACCCGGGTTTTGTCGCGCGAGCATTCATACGCGGAAGACTTCAGCTCACTCTCTGCCCACCTTCGACATGAAATATGGCCGCTGCGTGCACGCACCACGTATGAACCACTGGCGGCGCAAGTGTCGACGTGGAAGAAATAAAAAAAAAATCGAGCTATACTTATAAACTGGTGGGTCGAACATCTTCGCGCCCCGCGGCGGCAAACACCGTACGGCCGCAGCACTTCTCGCGCAAGCGAGCGCTAACAGGACGTGTAGAGGAAACGAGCTCCTACTTCATCCAAGGTTGAGTGGTGCTTGAAGCATCTACGGCGCCGCAGTCGAGTGTTTATTGCGTTCTCCGTGCTTGAGAAGATATAATGCAGGCGCCGAGTAATGACGGCTGGGAACGAGCACATATATTATGCAACACCCCGAGGGTACGAGAATAGGCAAGAAGTGCAGTGATGACGATGAGCTCACCTTTTTTTTTTCTTCTTCTTTTTTCCACACAAATTATTTGTCAAAGTGCAATATAACATCCCAGCAAGACGCTGTCGCCTCATTTACCGCTCGCGACGAGGGTAAATCATGATGAGGAGGAATCGAAGGAGATCGTGAATTAGCTTTGATTCACGCTGTGATATAGCTTCCTAACTTTCTGCTTTCCTCGCGAGCTTACTAAACGAGAAACGGGAAAACGTCTCAGATATATGCAATTAGATGGAATTAAAGCTGTACTAGCTAGAGTGTGGACACGTTTGGTGATAGCACAGCATGAGAGCTCGTATTTCACCTTCAGTTTTCGTTTTCCAGCGTTGCATAAATCATATTAGATATGGTTCATGAGCTGTACTTTTTTTATTCTTTTCACTGATGACCAGTACCCTGCATATGCATACCTTTCTGAAACCAAACGCGTCAGTCATGCAGGCAAAAAAAAAATTCAGCCAACCATCAAACCATCAAGAAACTTGTGGCGTTCAGCTTTGCCTCTTTAGTATGCCTTTGATAATGTATATTTTTATTTGAACTGATATAAGGCAGAGGTTGCTGCCTTTATGGCGACACCACCAACTACTCGCGCTTCAAGGGGAATATAGAGTACTGAAAATAACAAAAAAAAAGCACGAAATATGTGACGCTGCTGAACAACAAATATGGATGCGTAACGCAATTCGTCACAGTTCAAAGACGTGTTCAGAGATGGGGAGCTCCAATGTACACAAGTAAACTGCAATGTTTCGTATAGCTTGACATACACAGGTAAGCGGCCACACCAAGCAAATCCGAGTCCCTCACTTCTACTCCAACACTACGCGGCCATCACGAGCCATATAGCTAACCTCTCCGTAGTTTCTTTACCTCTCTCTGAATGTGGTTCTCCCAACATTCTTTCTCCTGTTCATCTCATTTATTTTTTTTTTTGTGTGTACGTGCTTAGTCTTTTCACCTTCTCAGTGAGAGTGAACGACGCTGACATAACGACGTCACTCTTGAAAGCATTCGTTCCTCTGATGAAGAGAAGTACCATCGTCGAAATCATGGTTCAGTCTTCATTCCCTCTTTGGGAATTTCTCATCACTAAAGATGGAAATGAATTATGATATCACAATCTGGTCCATATATTTTGCCATCATCATCATCAACATCGTTCTATTCGCCATTCTTATCATCATGTAAGCCGTAGATTTACCTGAACGTGCTCTCTTTTTACGCCTCTCTTGATGAGGCGTAATAGCACAGCAGTGACCTCGCCTTACGGCAGCGACCTTACTCATTTCACCACACCATATGATACCACCATTCTTGCCCGTATTCGCTACTACAGTCTAGCCGTATCCGATTCATCTTCGGACTGATGATACCATATGCGGGGAAAGCCGGCCAAACTTCGTATAGCGCTACGTACTAGAGCAAAAATAAAACTGATTTTCGGTGCTCCTCTTATCTCCAATTCACTACCGGTGTATCGCATTTTGCGCCACTACACGTATTACTTCTGTTCGAAGTTCTATTTTTTTTTCTCTGTCTATCATGTTACTTCGCTTCTTGCGTTACATTCCTATCGATTTCTATCTCAGTAGGCCGCGACCACGGCTCACCGTCTGCCCATCTAGCCTGTCGACCTGTATTCTTCAAACGAGACTGCGACCAAACCATCAATATTGGGATCGGGGTGAGGGGGGGGGGGGATAGTGGGGCCGACAGAATTCACGCTTTCGGCATTGACACAACTTTTTTTGCTGCTTTATTTGTCTATCTAGAAGTTTCTTTTCACGCAAGAAGTCTGGAGACCGCAGACGTAGCTTGTTTTATAAATGCAACACTATTACATTTTTCAGTAGGCCTAGAATTTCAGAAGGCCTCGTGTATTGTGGACCGGTGCACACAAATCGCCTTCTTTGATAATTATCTTACACATTCGGGACACCAATATCGGATTTCTGCTTACCAAGTGGCAGTGTTACCGATGCAGTTCAAAAGTACGGGAGCAGCTGTTTCTTCATAGGTGCATGATATGGGACTTCGTTAGAAGTATTTTGACGGCGACGATTTGACAAAGACGGTATCAGTGGGCAATGATCATCATGGGTGATGACTCTATCTATCTATCTATCTATCTATCTATCTATCTATCTATCTATCTATCTATCTATCTATCTATCTATCTATCTATCTATCTATCTATCTATCTATCTATCTATCTATCTATCTATCTATCTATCTATCTATCTATCTATCTATCTATCTATCTATCTATCTATCTATCTATCTATCTATCTATCTATCTATCTATCTATCCATCCAATATATGCTACGGCAACTGGCGCAGAAACACATCTATTTTCACCTGTGTTGGGTTGCGTTCGCTTTCAAGATGATAGGCAATAAATAACACACGTAGGCGTTCCTCGCACGATCACAATGACTCCGCGCAGATTAACCGTGACGCGAAATGGGTCATGGCCTTTTATTTGTTATGATTATTTTCATATGTTCAAGAACGGTTCCTAAGAATCGGGCTACTAGATAAAGCTCCACAATATAACGAAGGCATTTTGCGACGGAGCCTGACGAAATATTATCGGCGAAGCGAGTAAAAAGAGGAAAAGCTTTCGGGTTACCGCGAAGCTCGGCACCATGGTCGTATATTAATTTAGCGATACAGAACTCGAGGTTTCTCTGCGAGTTGGTACGAAACTTTCAACCTGAGTTAAGTGTCCGGTACGCGCAAAGAAAACGTTTCTCTAAGATCGCCTGAGAGAAAGATGAAGGAAAACACAGCGTCGAGAAGGAAACCGTACACTTTAATCACCAAGCGCACTCAGCTGCCGTTCATTCCGGCGAGAGAAACTCAATCGGATCTCGCTCAAATTTCATTCACAATAAGGAACGTGGTAGAGAGAAAGCGCCAAGATTCCTTACCAGCTAAAAGCTGGAAAACGTAATTCTTTCTCTTCGGCGAAGTACTTCAGAGACCTGGACGTCTTGGATCTAGTAACTCTTCCAGACTAAATAGTGGCGCCTTGCCGAATTTCTTTTTTTCACGAAATAGAAAATAAGGTAGGTTGCTCTGCAAAACCACCTCTCATTTTGCCGCCTTCTTTTATTGAAACGCCATTCTGTGTCAAAGGTCACTTGAGCTTTTTCTATAATAATGTTTTTTGCGCAGCAACTATAGTGTCTGCAACTGTTGTAACTGGAAACTAGATAACCTTGCTCCTTTCTGTTGTCTTGAGCACCGAGAGACGACGACGATTTTGTGGAGTGCCAAGTGCAGCTTTTAAAGAGTACACAACACTGAATTACTTTTTTTCAGGTGCAAGATCGTTTATCGCACTTTGCCTTAGGGCACCGGGAACCATCAGAACACCTCTGCTTGTTGGAAACCAATTACGGCGAGAATTTCGATACAAACTACATGGCAAAGTGCCCGTAAGCAGTACTGCACAAGATGCACGCACAGCGTAAGGATCATATTAGTACTACTTCCCAAGGAGCACAGAAGTAGTGTTGTACACAGAATGCAGTCGTCAGCGAGCCTAACTCGAACGCTCCGCAGTATGAACTTGAATAGTTTGACTTATGCCAGCCAGCCGCGACGCTCTAGGCGCTGTTGCCGAGATAATACCTGGGTATCCTTGGATAATACGTCGACATGCATGGTTAAAATTTCGGCAACAGAAGCCGAAGCTACGCGGCAATGACGTCAATTAAACCGTTTCAAGACACCATGCAGAGCTTTCGGGATAAGCTTGCTGAAGACTGAACTTACGGTAAAACTACTTAACAAAGGCTACATTCAAGTACTTCACGAGGAGCACATGTGAAAATTTCTGCTAATGCCAAGTGTACTTCACTGAGTACACTTCCATTTTCGGTAATAAGAAATACACAACCTTTTTTGGGAGTAGAAAATACACAACAGAATGTTTTTATCTTGCTCAGAGAAATTTCGGACGGCAAAGGTTGCAGCACATTAGTCCTAACTTGGCTTGTTGGCGTGGTTATATTTTTTTTATATATGAAGTGTTAAACTTTAGGAAAAGAAAAACCCGTCAAGTGCTCGTGGTTAGTGCTCCATTTTCTAAATTGCTTTGAGGGTTTCCAATTCAGATGTTGGAAAAAAACGGACTTGTGCTCCGGCAAGAACAAAATCATCGCTACAAAGCTCAAGAAGCGTAGTTTAACTCTAACGTGTAATCAAATGTGGGTGCACTTTTAGATAGCACAATGGGTCTTCGTGGGGGCGTAAAAGTGCCGATAGTTGTACGTTGCCTCACACAATGAACCAGCTTATTTCCTTTGGAAGAGCTCCCTTTTTGTCGGTTATCCAAGGCTCACAATGCTCTAACAGATGTCACTGTCAAAATACAAAAGCCCGTTGATGCTTTCGTTGACGCTTCTGTCTCTAACATGCAAACAAGAGGAAAGGAGGAATGATAACAGTACGAATGTATGCTCTTTGCGAAGAATAAAGCATATGAATTCAAAGGAACATGAAAAATATAGTTTCTGTTTTGATCCAGGAAAAAAACTTTTGTTTTGTAAACGCCAAAAGCAAAAGCACCGTTACTATGCTAACGAATGACGACACAGTGTGGTCACTATGCTCTGTAATCACGCAGCCATTCACTGGACACAAAAGGAGACGTAGTGACACTGATTTTTATTGATTGATATGTGAGGTTTAACTTCCCAAAACAACCATCTGATTATGAGAGACGCCGTAGTGGAGGGCTCCGGAAATTTCGACCACCTGGGGTTCTTTAAAGTGCGCCCAAATCTGACCACACGGGCCTACAACATATCCGCTTCCATCAGAATTATGGCCACCGCAGCCGGGATTCGATCCCGCTACCTGCGGGTCAGCAGCCGAGTACCTTAGCCACTAGACCACCGCGGCGGGGCACGTAGTGACACTGCCAAGCCTGTTCAGCAGCGGTAACAATGGCATAGAAGTTTCTGAGCTCTACGATGAATCTGCGAATAATTACATAATCTTCAGCCCTGAGAGATAGTGATACGACGCCCTATTTACTCAGACGATCGGAATGACTGCAGACAACGCCCAAAGGGTCTGCTACTGCACTGGAGGTTTCAGCAGATCGTATACGTGCCAGGTATTGTCTTTTAGTCGCAAAACAGCAAGTAAGTGACTGAGCCTTGTTGCACCCAGATGAAGAAGCAAGAGATCACGAGCACCCGCAGTGCTTGCTCGGACCCTCCAACCACACAGCCTTTCATTTTCACAAGAAGCTTGGAAAACAATTGAGGTCTGCCGCAACACACTGAAATGGGCTGTCTTCCAATTCCAAGACAACATCGCAGTCTACGCTGACTGCTTAGATGACAGCATCGAGCCCATGTTGTCTGATAAGTGGAAAAATGTCTGGACGGCTTCTACGCGATGAGGCGCCACTTAGCGTCGATAAGAGAAAGCTAAGATGAACAAACGTAACTGTTATTTTTTAGCTTATTCTGTGTACAAATCTTTAAAAAATGAACGTTACTCGCAGTGAGCGCCTGAAGAAGCGTATGCTTGAGTTAAAACGACAACACGGGCAATATCTGAGCTTTTCGAGCAGTTTGCTGAGCCGCCATTTTGTTTGGACAGCAAAGTAGCCTGCATCGTATTTGTCTACGATGTGGTCTTTTTAGAGGTGTTCCTGGCTACGATAATAATTGAATGGGACTTAAGACGGGCACTGTCCATTTAGCTGTTTATTTAGCCGTCTTCGGTGAGTATTGAAACACACCGATCGTCCTTCCCAGCATGGAGTTTCCTACATATGCACTAAAAAGAGCTCTGGCGCTAGTGTCTATGGGAGCTGCGACGCACGGCGCTTCAGCAAGCATGTGAATGATGGATATATGGTACACGAATTTGTCTAATCTTCGTACTTCTCGCTGCGTGTGTGTTTGTGTGGCTTGGAGCTGTTTTCTCAAGAAATAAAAATGAGCAAATGTTCAGCGGTTACGCTTCGCCTCCTTGATGTTTTAGGCTTACATTTTCGAATCGGATCATGAAGTTCAAAAGGGTTCATTTTTTCCTTCGAAACAAAATAGAAACACAGCAATAAACGAAGCCACAAGTGTGATTCGCCGCGCGCAAGCACTAACATTAAGCGAATCCGTGTACTACCCATCATTCCCATGGTCGCTCAAGGATCGCAGCGCCAGAGTCCCCTCTAGTTAACTTTAAGAAACTGTGTGAATCTCAGAAACTCGCAGACAGTGGTGCCACACTTCCCTCTTAGTATTTTTGTAAGAAACTCTATGGGCCAAGATAACTTTGGCATTAGTTTGGGAAGGGCCTAGCGTAGTCTCCACTCTTGTGTCGTACAATCTTTCTTATTTCTAGCTCAAGGGCCCAGCGCACTTTCTAATGTACAGAATCATTACTTCTGCAAAAACTAACGGAGTTCTACGAAAATTTCCACGTGTTGTTTTTTATTGCAGTTAACTAAATGTGTGAGCCTTCAAATAGATCCAACCAGTAGCTTCTGCATGGGGCTTAATGGGCTAAGGAGAGCTGTGTAGGGAAGATATTTAATATTTATTAGTAATGAAACGTGGTCCTTTTTTGTTTGTCTTATACTGCTTCCGTCAAACTCTATTTATTTGGAGAACCAAAACAGAAATATTTTTCGTCATTTTTCTTGTATGCATTGGACAAAGGTTCACGTCTAGAGCTAAAACAAATGCACTCAAACTCGGCTGAATAGTCAGAGGCATCCAGGAATTCCGGGAGTTCCTCTTGGGCACCCAGAACACGTTTACGTTGTCCACGCCACGCGTTCGCGACCGAATATCCTCACGGCAGTGTCTTGTTTTCGACGACTCCGCGGCCCATCTTCGTTGAAGTTTCATCACTTTCTTGCCTCGAATAGTTTAGGTTTGACGTAACAGAGCAATCATGTTCGGCTTCGCAAAGGACATGCATTTTTTTTCAATTTTTAAACAGCGGGTTAGTCGTAAATTGCGACGCCTCGTGCGCGTGCCATATAAGATAGACAAACTTTAAATGGAACTTTAAGGGACCAATTGGGCATATTTCGGCTCTGTTTGACAACAGGTAAACCGTGGCGGAGGTTTTCAAGTTCAATACCGGTCATACTCGAGGCAGTTGTTTGATTTAGGCAGGAGTTACTTTTAAGAGATTTAGGTTCCCTGCAGAGCCTGCTATTTAAACAACTGAAGTGACATCAAGAGTCGTCTGGTCGAGAAAAATCATAGGCAAAAGGTTGTATTTGTTTATTTATCTATATGTTTATTTATACATTCATTCATTCACTTATTACTCTGAGCAAAATCAGGTGGTCAGCAAGAATAACTAAAAAGTTTTGTTAATAAGTTGCTCCAACGTAACTTTAGCAGAGGAAAAGCCTAGACGTAGTCTTTCTGTGCTATGACTAAACGTGTCTCGCTGTCGGAGCCTTTTTATCCTAGAAGATCTCATTACCGTGACGGAAACTTCCTGCACAGGAAACTCTGCTGGGAGTATACGACGATGAGTGTAACATGGCGGCTCACCTTCGTCGGACGCGTCGGGGCAGTCTGCCGAGCCGTCGCGGACTCTGGAGAGCGCTATGCAGATCTTTGGGTCGCTCCGACACACGAAGTGTGTGTCCGGGTCACACGAGGTGCTGTTCTTCCAGGGCCGCTTCGCCACGCTCCCGGCTGCAAGACAAGAGACGGCCAGAGGTCAGCAAGACGAACGGGATTGCCTCACACAGGGGACCAGTTCTGCTATTGCAAGCGCTGCTCAGCGTCCCAGTTATCCTTATAGCATCAGAAAATAACACCAGGATGATGGGAGGAGAACACCATCATTCCCAGAGGGTATCTATCAATCATAGCAACAAATACCCGCCTAAAGGGCGGGTATTCGTTGCTATGATTCGTGGGCGAGCAGGAAGACGATAATCGCGTAAGGGAGTTTGAATGCGATGCCTCATTGCAGGTCCTGCGAAGATCTTTGAATCGCTCCGAGACAAGAAGTGCGTGCCGTGATGGATGCGTGTAAACACGTGTTACAACTGCAGCTGCAACATCCGTCAATGTCCTCGAGCACAATATGATCCCTCTGTTTGAAGCGGTCTCGGTGAGCCCCAAAACTTGCCTAAGCATTTCCTAATTGAGCGAATATAAGCCAAAACACCCCACCTTGTATTAAAAAAAAAAACTTAGATTTATGGTATACTGAAGCTCTTGGTAGCACTTTAGATGCCAGTAGAAATTAAAACTAATGAGATATTGATTATGCAAACACTATATAACGCACAAAAAAACGCAGCACAGACCATGAAGGTTTTCACTGATGATACTTATTAGGAGCGTATTCTGGTTCACAGCTTTTCAAAGCAACTTGAAACGTTGTACGAACGCAACCTGTTAAAATCGCTCATGGTCATCAAAATTGACATGTATAAAACGTATTCATGATCTTAACGTAACTCAAGTCAGAACTACTTTCAGGTGGCTTTAGTACTGATAAATAGTTTATCATAGGGTCTACCGAAAACGCAATTGATAAACGCAATGAAAATGGCGATTGTATGGTACTTTATATTGAAATACCACATTATCAGGCACTTGGACCAATTGCAGGCAAATATTTAACAAAGTAATTCCAGTCAAACGTAAAAAAATTGTAAGGAAGTGATCGTCACTCACAATTACTTCAAAATACATACATAAAACGGCACACCAACAAGGCAAAACAAACATGATGGTAAGCAAAAAATATTGCGTGGTTTGCATCAACTTAATCCACATTATTCAGGCCCTTTGGTACGAAGAAATCAGTATCACCGCAGCGCTTCGACAAAAGCGAATTGCTCTTATAGTAACAGACGCCAGTGTAAAAAAAACACCAAGCGCAATGTGAATTACCGCTTAAATATTTGCATACAGTGCTTTCCAGAGGCATTCATATCTCGCAAACAGGCCATGAATAAAAAAAAGAAGCAACTACAGACAAATCTCTCCTGGTGCCGAATTTCAACCCAGCAGGTCGTAAAGGCAGGCTCTTTTCTCGTAGAGCTCATCTACTCTCGCTTCTAGCGAGGTCTATCAGGACGAGCGGACAGTTCATTTATCGATTCACCCATCTGCAGCCCTCTCGGAAACGTCAACCAGTTTTGGAATCATTCAGGAGGTTATTAGGCTACCTTACAACCTAAGCTCCAATAGAAGATGATCCTCCTTTCAGCGATGGAAGGGAAGATCATCTACTGCCATAGTCTCCTGCCGCAGTATTCAGCAAAAAAAAAAAAAGAATAAAGGAACAAGCGATTCCGCTGAGTTAGCTTTACCTCGCATACTTTCTCAGCGTCGTGTCATTTAGGGCTTGAAAGAAGAGCTCGCAGAACATCAAGCGAAGAAGAGCATTCACTTACCATTCTATATCTTTTATGCTACAGCGTCACGACGAACTCAGAGTAAACTATAGACTGTTTTGTGTATCCGGTAATTGAGCGTGCATATGTTCCACAACTAAGAAAATACATTTCTAGAATAGGTGCATGTTTCGAATTCGTGCATCAAGCTGCCGCATCCTAAAATCAGCATCGTGCGAAGTAATATCTTCTAATTGGATGATTGTCGAGCTTTTTATTAGGGCTCGCTGAAAACATCAAGTTGAATAAAAATGACTATTTCTTCTGAATATTACAAAAAATACAAAGAAAACGTTTTAGAAATTTTAAACCTTGCTTAATTTTTTTTGTCCCCCTTTTTTCGCTGTTTCTGGCGTATTCATATAAAACTTATATGATTTTGTTGGAAAAAGAGGCGTCGGATGTAACTGCCCTTAAGAAATAAAATTACCGATTATGTTGAAATGACAAAAAAACAGAGAAGGCTGGAGAAAGGGTAACGAGGGAACAGCGAGCAGGTTCATAAGACTTTGTCTGGTGGCTGCCTACAAGTTGAAAAAATGGAATGTTAATAAATACGTAATGTTCATGAAACGGGATAGCCCCAACACTGAAACCGCAAATGACGTTTCACGAACATTAGTGCTTATTTGAAAAGTAGTTCCGAGACCTGGCGGGGCTCTGTAAGAGAACGCTCGATTGACCCACAGAATGCTTGGGTTTGATACCTGCTGGCACCTTGACATTATTATTTGCATTCGTCGGGTCAACGCTGCCGATGACAGGTTTGTCTTTACGCTTACGTGTTAAAATTGCCCATGTGTGTTCTCGTCGTTCCTGGGTAAATAATAAGTGTCAATCACCTGGGGCACATACCCGCAAACCAGTGGCACATACCCACCCTCGGATACGTGGCACTGTTTTGCGGTATAAGTGTTTGACGACGTACGTGACGGGACTCTAACATTATTCGTGTCATGACCAGCGCGTCATATTTGTCAAACAATCTTACCCTCCCATATTAACTTTGGTTCACGCCAAGTAAAGACGGTGATCACGAAAGCACCCGGACGTGTTTGGCTAGATAGACAGATGTGAACGCAGATAGACTAGAATATTGCTTGTAGTACGCATAAGAAAGGCTTCACATTGATTGATTGATTGATTGATTGATTCATTCATTCATTGACATGTGGGATTTGATTGATATGTGGTGTTTAATGTCCCGAAACCACCATATAATTATGAGAGACGCCGTAGTGGAGGGCTCCGGAAATTTTGACTACCTGGGGTTCTTTAACGTGCATCCAAATCTGAGCACATGGGCCTACAACATTTCCGCTTCCATCGAAAATGCAGCAGCCGCAGCCGGGATTCGATCCCGTGACCTGCGGGACAGCAGCCGAGTACCTTAGCCACTGGACCACGGCGGCGGGGCGCTTCGCATTCAAAAGATACACGGTCGCTGAAGCATATTCGCTTGTGTAGCTGCTCGAAGAGGGAAGTCTTGCTCCACAGAATATCCATCGGTAAAGATACGTTTTTTTTTTATTATTGTTCTTCAGCGACGTGCACCTGCTCCTTAATTTATGTGGTTGCATATTCCAAACAAACAAAAATCCTTCTGTAGTAAATAAAAGACGACGACGAGGTGCACAAGTAATAAAGCAAAAATGTCTGTAGAGTTACTTTGGAGAGATACAAGGGAACTTTAACGCCAGAAGGAACTCCGGCGCTGCAACGCACAGCGCTTCAGTGAGCATGGAAATGATGGGTAGCACACGCATTTGTCTAATTTTTATACTTTCGGCTCTAGTTGGCTCCGATTGGCTTCGCAAGGCTTGAAGTTGCGTTGTCATGAAACGACAATCAGCAAATTTTCAGCAGTTGCACTTCAGTACTTTACCCTTTTAGTCTTACCATTTCAAATAGGCTCAATAAGTTTGCAGCTGTGCGTTCTTTCGTTCGAAACAAATCAAAAACGCATCGATAAACGTAGGCACAAGTGCGTTCGAAGCCCGCAAGCATGAAGACTAGACAAATAAGTGTAATACCCATCATTTCTGTGCTCGCTGGATGATCGCAGCGCCAGAGTTCCCTCTAGTTAGTTTTAGAGAAATCTACGTCAGTCTCAACAGCAGCACAAGACACCAGCTCGCGCCTGCCCAGATTTTGCCTACGTGATGCCTACTGCTCTTAAAGCTCAATTCCTTGACATCTTTCTTTTTTTCCGCTGAAGTCTACGCTTCGATGAACCACGTCATATTTCCCAAAAATAGATTCGCGAACAATTGTAAATGGCCTAATAATCAAGTCTTTTCATTATGCCAACTCTGCCTCCGACATAAACAGAAAGAAGGCACAATTAGGAATAATTGTAGGAACGAGGAAAGCCGGACGTGTGACTTGAAAGGCACAACCTATTTAGGACGACTCAAAAATGATAACGCAAGCAGATACGCGCCGCGCCAAAGGGGGGGGGGGGGGGGGGGGGAAGGGGTAGGGGCTACTATGACGGACAAAGTGGGACGTAACGTGAGTGTGGATGGGCGACTCCGGAAACTCAAATTTGTCCCGGAAATAAAAGGGCATAACATTTTTACGAAGCGCGGTGTTCGGAAAACCAGCTTGTGGCCGAAGGACTGAACGATAACCACCGTTTTCTGCAAAAGCGCGGAAGTGATTCGCACCGTAGAGCACAGAAATGGTGGTTTGGTCTTGCTGCCAGTTTTGTGCATTCGTCTTATTGGTCTCCTCTGTACGGACCTGTTTTTAACGTTCTGTGTTTGTACAGAACGTGAACAGTTCAACTGAGTGGTAATCAGAGCGTTTCTTTACTATTTTATAAATAGATACGCGTAAGCAGCCTCTCATCCTTCACATTTTAGCAGTGCTGAGAGAAGGGAGTTTCAGAGAGGGGAGGATTACTTGATTGAGACTGAGTGAAGACTGTTGCAATGATAACTACGGATAGCCTATATTGTAGCCTATAATAACATACCATAGTAACACGAAGAGTTAGTGCTATTAGCCATCAAGGTACGCTAACCAACATTTAGAATCATTTATGCAGTATCAGCCAGTATTAGACAGCATTACGAAGAATATGTTCGTAGCTGCTGTTTTTCGCCGTTCCCCGCTTGTTAACAAGTCGCGGAACAAATGCCCATATAATACATTGTGTATTATAAACTTCCCTGCAACAAGACTGTCACATGCACTGCGTTAATTGCGTGTATCATGTGACTTTACAAGCCATAGTGACCTTACTCAACCAATTCCAACGTACCTAGAGAATCACCAGCCTTTCGTATCTCGACTTCTCCGTACAGACCCATGGTCAGTATGACGAAAATACTTCTGACAGGTTGTTAGCTCGGCTTATCTCCACCTGGCTTGCAATGCTTGAAACGCAAGTGATATCTTCAGTTGGGAAGGGCATCCGACGTGCGACATAATTCGTGTACGCCTTTGCTCTGCAAATATCAACGTCACCAGGCGCTATCTTGTCGACACACTCGTTTCAATGGAGGCAACAGATTTAGCTGCCGTAAACACCACGCTAAGCGCCGTGACAGCTTCGCGACAACACCTGCGCCAAATGATCTTTAGAGCTCTTCTGCAAACATCGCCGCTACCGTGTGAGTCTGCAAGAGGCGTGGTTCGCGTTTCAGCCAGCCCACTCTGGCAGAACCAGCATCGAGAGTTTCGTTCAAGAGTCTGAAACTTAGTCTTAAACATTGAGTCATGAACGTATTGTCCTGATCACAGAATTGGGCCTAATTATTTAAGATGTTAATTGCCATTGTTTGCACGATTTGCCAGGTAAGTGTTAGCACTCTGTTCTGTGGACTGCGCGCCCATGTATTAACACACACAAAAAAGGTTATTTTCCTATAAAACTAATGCTGAGATCTAACCCACACAAGCGTGCTGTTGTACATATTACATATGACTAGGGGAAACTAAAGAGTTTTAATGCAGGTCTAGTGGCTCATTCGTAGTCATTTGCGTAACAAACATTTAGGTACAGATGAATCTCTCTAATGTGTGCCATATGAGCTAAGCTTTTGTGTGGCGTTGACGCTCAGCTCCTTATTGCAGTAGCACCACTTCTACCCAAGAAGAAGGACCCGCCCCCACTCCTAACAAAGAACTGCATAGAGCTTAGGATCTTAAAAACAGGTTCATATCCAAATCTGGACTTCTTTCATTAAACTCACCCTGCTACTTACACTAACAGCTCGGGCCGCGTTGAGGGAAAGTAGCTAACCTAGAATATATGCTCTTGCGACGCCTTTAGTTACTGGGCAATGATCAAGCCAACCCAGCCAAGTGGTACTCTGCCATCAAAACCTTCAAGAAGCGGGATCAGCTTTGAGCCATTCAGAGAGGCCACGATGTGGCGCTCAGACTTAGCCTGCTCGTTCGAACGAGGGAGAAGCCCACTGCGCACTAGCGGCGTCTCTCTGGACTAACAATAAAGTTCCACCAACCATCAACCTAGTTAAATATAATGAGCATCCTGCGTACGACATTTCGATTTTCCTATCCAAGACAAGGGCGCCCGTCGCCTCTACGCTTCGCTTATGGGATCATTATTCATTTTTCGTCGGTTGCTAGTTTGAGTTAGATTCGGTCAACCAAGCCGCTATTGTAACAGCCCAGACAGATTCGAGTAACTCAAGTAACAGTCTTCAAAGTTAGTTGCCACCACTTTCATTCAGAGAAATGGGGCCTGCATAATAGAAGGGTAGATAGTAAAACAGCTAATCCACTCTAGTTCTAGTTTCCCGTGTGTCCTGGATATTTACGCGCCAAGCCGCACTATTCCTCATTAACGGCGCTGCTTCGTTACACCACGATGCATGCATCTCTCTGAAACATCGACGTGGGCAAGAGAGTGCAGTAAATGTCTTTTTTTTTTAGCTTGCGTCTCCCCGAAAGGCAACAATAACTGTCGCTGATATGAAACGAGGGCGTAAATATTCAGCCTCCGTATCAGCTCGCCAATATGTTATCGGCTCAGAAACACAAGCTGGAGAGAGAAAATTCGCCCTTTTCCAGCACGTTCTCCAATTCGGGTGCATTTTACAGTTGCTGCTTACTGCGCAACCAAAGTATTTACTTTGTAATCAGGCTTCTCGAAAAAAATATTCTCTAAAGGAGAGAATGGCGTGGCAGGGATCTAAGCAAAAATTTTCTTCTGGGGGAAGCAGAGGGTCATTATTCGCTCTGTATGCCGTCCATTGCGAAAAGAAATTTCCAGGGAGGGGGCGGGGGTGTGGGAGAGGGATATACGGGTCGGGTGTGTCAGCCCCTGGCGACGGCGCTGTGGCACCGCCTATTGAAGTTTATATTTGTGTAGGCTGTCACTCGTTAAGCCCACAATTTCTCACATGAATTGCGTTTGAGCCTGTATTCGTACTCTATTTCTAAGTGGCACTGGAGGCCATTCCATCTGTGAATCTCGGATGTGTTACCCATAGCTTTAGACCAAAGGGCCGACTCCCAATCATTCCTGCTTGACGCAATTCACAGCATATTTTTGTGGCCTTGTTTCTGAGTTATGCACTGTTGGGCAACGTCACGTGGCACTGATGGGTTTGAAAGCACACTTGTATTTTATTATCAAATTCGGACGGAGGAGCGGCCAAAGTTTCTTTACTCCGCATCCAGACATATTGATGCAATCAATGCTCCCCACCCGGTAGCTGGGCATATTCATAAACACACACGGGAAAACTTTAACATCAGAATCATTTCTCAAGTTTGGTTTCTTCTGATCATTGTGTTGGACGTGTTAGCGATTGTGTATGGGAAAATTGTCCTTGCGAATGAAAAGGTTCCTAAATTCGACCTTAGTTGTCGTGCTCGAAATAGCACACAATAGAAACTTCAAAGCGTTTGTTCAGGCATTCTTTTTACACCTAGCCCAAACGTAAGTGCATTGAAGTGGAACGCATGCGTGATACATTTGTGCTTACGCTAGTTTCACACTTATCAACAAATATTAACCGGTGTCTTTTTTTCTCTCTCTCTATCTTCTCAGGTGGCCTCGAAGACGCCGTAGGTTGTTTTCTCCACTAAATGCAGTACATTGCAGAAAAGCCAGCTTAAAAGTCTGATGTCAAGGCGAAGCTATGTCCAACAGTTTCTTGCCATGCTAACAGGGCTACCAAGGACCAGCTGGAGAGCAGACAAACACGACACTACGCTCAGAATGCATAAGGTTAGAAACGCGTCATGCAACCGAGTCTTCCGAAATGTACAAAAAAAGAAATTACATCATTTTTTATTATATATGTTGCGTGGATACCAATTCCGTTTCGTTCACTCTCTTCGGTTTGCCAACATCAAGGTGAGGTGCGTTAGAAGGCACTTCGGCGTCACCACTTGCTGTTAGCACACGTTAGAGAAGCTGGATTTCAGACTAAGCACAATATTATTCTCCGCTTAGGTCATAAATTGCTAATTACTCAGAAAAAGATGTAATTACTGACACAATATTTATTGACGCGTGAATACAGTTAAAATATTAAGTTTGCAAAGAACCCCACCTTCATGCTTTCCCAAAAACAATGCTAACTATTATTTCGTCTGAAATTTTTCTACCTCTGCCATCCCTTAGTGTATTAGTATTCCGAACTCCCTTCGTTAGTAATAAAATAGGAGTTACGCCATGAACATCTTTCTGACTTTCTTCGTAAACTAAGCGTTATTTGTCTGCTCTGCGGTTCTCCAATCAGTGACACAACTTTGACGTAGCTCGGTGATCACGTCATATTACGTCATATCCACCGGTATATATGTTAATAGATACGAGAAACTGCTAATGCCTCCGCAAACACTAACTCAATTTAGTGGCGTGAAAGATACGTGGCTTCAAAGTTCATGCAGTGATTGAACGACAGCGCAAATTGAGAGTGAAGCACCCAAAACTTCGTTAACGTCTTTATAACCCAAGGGAAACCTCACGCGGAGTAGGGCAAGTTGCCACATTTACTTAATTGTTTCACTGAATACTCAATTATGCACTCGTTTAGTTGTTTCGTATCACCACTCGTGAAATGAGACCACCCATTTGGTAGGCAGAACTGAACTTCAGAACGTTGGCATAAACGCTAATGACGGCCCAAATTGTTATAGGTGACTTTATTTAAAGTCAGAAACACTACCTTCCTTTTTGCAATATTTGTCAATGTCCTACTCAAAAACCTGAACTATGCTTTCACTAGCACATGACTTTCCACTTAGGCTGTCATCGATGCAATTTTTATTCATGCAATTAAAGGTTTTCTTTTCTTACTTCTTGCTTACTTTCTTACCATCACGATTCCTATTAGGGTGTTTTGAACAGCCAGAAACACACGTGCGCACGACATTATATACGTTTATGAAGTGGTTACGATATCATAAAGGCCATGACGTCAAAAATTCAGTGTTGATTTGATTGATTGGTTTGTGGAGTTTAACGTCCTAAAACCACTACATAATTATGAGAGACGCCGTAATGGAGGGCTCCAGAAATTCGGACCGCCTTGGGTTCTTTCACAAGCACCCAAATCTAAGCACACCAGCCTTTAGCATTTTCTCCTCCATTGAAAATGGAGCCGCCGCAGCCGGGATTCTATCACGCGACCTGCGGGTCAGCAGCCGAGTACCTTAGCTACTAGACCACCGCGCCAGGGCAAGATTCAGTGTTGAGGGGACCATTTTGGCGTACGAATTTTTCTGAATTAGACGTCATCCACTGAAATGTACGCATTAGATCACCCCCTTTACTACACTCCGTCACTACCCTCCAGGTGTGTAATGTATTTAGCAAAAGAGCCATTTGGGCTAGTGGGTAATGGTTCATCGCAAATGCGAACAAATGGCGTGCAGTGTGGAACAGTGACCAGATTAGACCACGTACGCATGTATGTTCTTGCTAATGATGCCTCGTCTCAGAATAATGCCCGGGAGGTGATACTGTTTCTTCACAACTAGCCTAAACCAAATGACAGCCTTAATTTGTCACGTTACTTATAATTGCATTTTTTTCATTTTCATTTATTTGCATACGAAAGTGTAAACAGTGGCTTCGCTTGTTAGTATTCGTGATGACCATCATAAGCTTGAAAGCCAATACTGGAGTGAAGTAGAGGGGAAGGTGGGGGGAAGGGGGGGCTGTGTTGCCTCAGTTAAATTAACACAGATTAACGAAATTACTACCGAGCTTGATTTCAAATTACTCTAACTTGCTTCATTTCACACTTGGACGACCCGTTGAATGATCGCCGTGACAAAATACTCGAGGCGAATTTCGAACGAAGTCCGGTTAGTCCACGCTTAACTAAGTCGGACCGAACACCCCTTGTCGCCGGTTCTGAGTTTCGTGATTGCCTGAATTTCAAAGAAAACGCGATCACGCATCAAAAGCGAGCTCACCGATTACAAAATCTCACAGGGAGAAAAATAAGAAAAAAAAACAGAAACGATGCTGGCTGAGAAATGGCCAGAATCACGCCACCAAGGAGGTAAGTCATTGGGGAAAAGGGGCGATCCCCGGCTGGTTAGTGTGCCCACCCCCCATTTCCATAGAGTATATATATATATATATATATATATATATATATATATATATATATATATATATATATATATATATATATATATATATATATATATATATATATGTATATATATATATATATATATATATATATATATATCCTTCTTACTGCTATTCTACACGTACGGCACACGAGAGCGGCATGAACAGACGCGCCGAGCTGCTGCCTCGAAACGCGCGTGCGATTCTGCAGACGAGATCCAACAAAGCGGCTTCGCTCGAGAAAGGTCGAAAGGCGAAGCACGAACTCGGCGCAGCAAGAAGGGCGCGGGATGCCCGCACAACGCCGAGGTTGCGCCTGGTGCGAGCGAGTCTGCTGCGCGCACGGATAGTGCGAGTGGCGTGAACGAAGCGACGAAAGAGTGCGACCACGAAGCCGTACGGCGCAGGAGCTGCCCTCCCGCTGAGATCCGATCGTGAAGGGACGTTTCGGCCTGAGCGCCGGCGGCGCTTCGTTCTTTTCGTGCGCGAGCCTTTTTCCTCGTGACCTACTCGTCGCTGCTTCTTTCTCTTCCCGACGCCGAGCAACGCTAAGGTACGACGCCCGAGCGACTTCTACGCGCGCTGGCGTCGCAAAGCGAGCCAGACGGTCCCGCGTTTATGTGAAGAGGCAGAAAAGAAAATAATCACTCGACCCGTCCTTCATCTCGCACATACTGCCCGCATGTATGCGTCTGAAAAAGCGTTCTCAATCGTCGATGGAATGTCATTAGGGTGATCGCCTCAATGCGAGCTGGGACGAAGGTACCTGAAAAGGCGGCGCCTGTTTTGATCGTTCTGTGGAGTTGCTGTCACGCGCGGTCGTAAAGGAATCAGGATTCGTGCCTGGTTGCTACACGTCCCGTAATTCCAGTCTCCAGTCGCGGTATAGCGAGTACCTGTTGTGCGCCTTCTGATTCAGTGCTTGTAGAAATCAACGACGGTTACCTTTTTTAGAGCGAAAGCTGGTCATAACAAGGGTCGCCTGCGCCGTAGTTGTTTCTGCTGCCGTCACCACTATCACGCAAATTCAGAAAAAAAAAAGATTTGAGAAAAAAAAAAACACCGAAGTCAGGATGACATTCAACCCGGGTTCTCTGTATGACTGCATGCCCAGTATTCCACTACAGAGCCATGCCGGTTCTTCAAACACATTTGCAAACTGGCCTTAGACAGGCTTGAGGCCGCAACAAGTGGGCCATCAAATACGTCCACCATTACAAAAGCTTCAGTCATAATTCTTCATGTTTTTCAGCCACAACACAAAAAAATTCACAAAATATTTATGCAAGTATGCAGCGGGTACCGTGCTTTTACGAAGAATGCCAAGAATTGTACTGTGAATGCCTTTCTACTACACAAAAATCATGATGAATAAGGGCGTAGTAGGTACCCTGCAAGTGTGCTTGTAGTAATTCCCAAAACAATGTTTAAAAAAGGCTCTGAAAAGCCGCTCTACCGAATTTCGCTGTGGTTGTGTTGCCTGTTTCGCGCTGGCTGGACGGTTTGTTGCTGCTGCTGTTGTTGTTGTTGTTGTTGTTGTTGTCGTCGTCGTCGTCGTCGTCGTCGTCGTCGTCGTCGTTGTTGTTGTTGTTGTTGTTGTTGTTGTTGTTGTTGTTGTTGTTGTTGTTGTTGTTGTTGTTGTTGTTGTTGTTGTTGTTGTTTAGTAAAGATATAGCGCTCTGTACGCGAGACACCAGAATTATTGTACATGAGTTAGCTAACATCAAGCTGCGCTCCCCGCAAGTAACTGCACATTCTGAAAACTATCGCATCCGCAATTTTTTTAGCAACACATTTCTGTGAACTTAAGAAAATGAATTACAAATTCAGCAAATCTCTACGCCTTGTAAGGAAACAATGCTGCTCCTTGCAATGAAAGCCTACAGCGCACTTCGCGAGCTCTCAAGCTCTGTCGACGCTTTGCGCAGCGCGATCAGCACAAAATGCACTTGGATGAGCACCGTGCAGGACTCATTCACCCGAACTTTCTCCAAGTTGAAAGCGGTGCCACAAGTAACAAGTAGAGAACACCGAAAATGCAGTTGCAATTACACAGTGAGGGTGTTTTTTTAATGAGGCATACTGTACATGTAACACACGAATATCTTCAATTCTGTCATGGCCTAATTTGAACAAGACATCAGGGACCACAAAGAGTCTTGGTATGCAGTCACTGATTGATATGTGGGGTTTAACGCCCCAAAACCACCAAATGATTATGAGAGACAACGGGGTGGAGGGCTCCGGAAATTTCGACCACCTGCGGCTCTTTAATGTGCACCCAAATCTGAGCACAGCAGCATACAGCATTTTTGCCTCCATCGAAAAGGCGGCTGCCACATTGGTACGTATTCAAATAATCTTCGCACGGTTTTCACGTTAATTCACCCTAAACACTTTTCCGTATAGATGTTTTGTCCCTCTAATTTTTTTTTCTTTTTAAGACAGAATGTTGCCTACGTAGTTCATGTTGAGTACGTATAAATGTCGATTTAGGCAATGCTTTTAATCACAAGTGAATCATGAATATATAAATTAGGTAATGCATGCACATTTATTTTCTAGGTCTTTCAGAGTGACTCTTAATCGAAGTGTAATTGCGCGAATATGCGCGCTGCCAGAACTTAGGCGCTGTTTCGTTCTAAGCTGACAGTTCGTGCGAAACAATTTTAAGCCTAACAATAGTTTTCTCTCTCTCTCTCTATCTTTCCGACTTGCATGGAATTTTTTTTTACTAGCGCCAACTACGTCCAACTCATATCTCAAGCTCCCCATCAAGTGTTTCCGCAGCTCAGCGATTAGTTCATAAGAAACCAATCACCACTTGGGCTGAATTTGGATCCCTCACTGCGCAGTAACGTGCCAACGTGGTTAACTACTTAGTGCATTGTAATCATGAACAATTGTGCTTCCTTACATACCAACCTAAGTAGCTATCTTACTAAACAGTCAAGTGCTGCTTCATTATTTGCACAGATTCGGTGAACGAGATGCTTTCACTGTGGTCTGAGAGTTCGTGGGCGGAAGTGCACTTCCCGCTTCCTCTCAAGCTTCCAGTGGCGATTCGGGCACTCGCTCTCAGTACGTGTCGAAGCTATACGAAATTGGGAATTTGAAAAGCGGCGGCTGTGCCCTAGGAGTTCTTATACAAAAGTACTTTTTCTCGGGTGAAGGGGAGCCCAAGTTTGTCAAATATCTTACTTTTGGAGGAATTCTTAAAGCAAGAAAAAAAAGGACAGAGAAAAAGGGCAGACTGTTATTTGACGGCAGAAGCTGATTGATATGTGGGGTTTAACGTCCCAAAACCACAATATGATTATGAGAGACGCTGTAGTGGAGGGCTCCGGAAATTTTCACCACCTGGGGTTCTTAACGTGCACCGAAATCTGAGCACACGGGCCTACAACATTTCCGCCTCCATCAGGAATGCAGCCGCCGCAGCTGGGAATCGATACCGTGACCTCCGGGTCAGCAGCCGAGTACCTTAGCCACTAGACCACCACGGCGAGGCTGACGGCGGAAGCTGGAAAACAAGTAAACTTCGAAACATGCGAAATGCTGTGAAAGATACGTATCAAACATTCCATCACAAAAGCTGTCCATTCAAAAAGTATAACCTATATATAGATATAGATCTAAGTTATCCTTTAATAACAGACAGTATAGACACGTGTTATGCTTTTTTTTTTTTTTGCCGGACAACTAAGGCCATGACAAGTTTAACGCCACTTTTAACGCCCCTGCACATGCCTTCAGGTTATAGAAGCACAACTCAGAACAATATACGCAGATTTGAGTAATGTTTTTCAGTGTACAGCTCACGTGATGGCGTCTTTGACGTCACTCTTTCATTCAATTGCCCATATTGAAAAAGTTTGCTCGTATTCCGGCTTTCACCATCAATTAAATGGCAGCTTGCTGGTGCTTCACAGTCCCTCTTCTCAGACATTTCTTTATGTGTCAATCATTCCGCCAGAAAGATGTTTAGCAAACTTAGTTATTATATCCATATTGAAACGTTCCGTATGCCGTTCGAATAGTTCTATACATGTTATCTTATGGAAATCATATATATTCCGTAAGGATTTAACGGAGACATACGGAATTATTAAAATGGCACACAGAACGTTTCAGTATGGTACAGTCAAGGCACTTCCAGTCTCTCGTGCCGTATGCGAAGGCCAGAGTACCAAGCGCGCCAACGCATTCACGAGACTTCATCGCCGACTAGCCGTCCCCATCTTGCCGGGGCGATGCCTAAGAGCCGACGGCCAGCTCGATCACCTGTGACGTTACGCTTGGCCTCGTCATTTCCGGCTGAGCGTCCGGCGAGGCAACCCTGCGAGCGGCACACCACCACGCCGGCGCAGATTACCATCGAGCGCACTTTTGTTTTCTCCTTTCAAGATGGCAGATCAAGCGAGACACAACAAGCGGCCGGGGCGAGGAAGGAGAGACCGCGCAGGGTCAATCGTTACGCTGGAACTATTTTTGCAGCGGCCCCCTACTCCTTCCAGATTGCCTTTACTGTTCGTACAGGCATTCACTGATGAGAGATAGCACGATCTGCCTCTTTAGCTTCGGCTGAAGGGCACCACACGCGCCTTCAGTGCAAGCCACAGCGTACAACGAGTGATCACAAAGCAATAAAAAAGGATAAGAGAGCAAAATTACACTCCATTAAAATTTTTTCGCGTTTTGCTATCTCAAGTGTACTATCAGGAGGTCAACAGCGATTGACTTCGATGTCAAGGGAAGAGATCCTAAACTTTTTTTATGTTTTTTTCACTGAGGTTCCCTATACAGATGTTCATTTATTAAGCCTATAGACCTTAGTTTACCATCTGTGCAAGTGAGACAGCCTTTGCCGACTATACAAACATCTTTTCAGTTCTGAATGTATCCTCTCAGAAGTATTCTACAAACATATGTTAAAAATTGGAGGAACACTTGGACATCACCCTCCTAGTGGAACACGATAGCGCAATCGACCCTGTTCGTATCACCTTCTCAATTGCGAGCCATACTTCGCTTCTCAGTGGGCACCCTAACTGTGCCGCTATAGAAAAAGGACGCCTGTGCATAAGTCCAACTTACATGGTCGATTTAATAGGTTTGCCAGAAGGTACAATATTGATCCTATACGTTGTAAAGCATGATTCTACATTGAAAACTTCGCTGAAGTAGCAGAGCCGAGATGTTTAAGAAGTACGCGTTTACAACCTTCAATATTGCTGAAAATAAAACTGAACAGACGCCAACTACAGTGACCGGATTTTTAAGACAAACAAAAGTCGTCATTTACACGTTTGTTGCCCAGACAACGAAACACCGATCTAATTCGATTATCTCGTGTAGCGAGGTTGACACATTCATCCGGCAGTTTGAAAGTACCATCCCCACGATCAGTGTCACCAATGTGGTTTTAACATTCCGTTGCTCAGCGTGCAATACTTTGACGAGAAACATTACAACAGTTGTTGTGTTTTTATACTTTCGAAAGCCTGCCCTTAGGCAGAGTACTTCGCGGTGCCATAAATACAAATACGATTTTTTGTGTAACTGTTAAGTAGACCACCATAGTCAATGTGAGAGCCCACCGCATAACGCAGCTCGCAGTGCAGTGGGAATTGCGATACGCATCGAGTCAATTGGGCTGGCTCTGCGCAAGCTTGGCAGCATCCAGAGCCGCGGACTCAATTTCCTGGCCTGGCCAGCGAGCGAGCGGGTGTACTGCCATCGTACAATCCAGCAGTGATAAATCTCCGCGGGCGGAAGTGGTCAGCGAGGCTGCGTCGAGGTTCGTGTCACGCGGGGTATAAATCGCCTGTCCAATCTTCCGAAGGAGACGACGCGAATATATTACCTGTTTAAGTTTGTCCCCCCCCCCCCCCCCCCCCGTGCAGAGTGACCAGATGGAGTGTCACACTTCGGTTGCGTAAAATAAGGGACCGCTTTTATGCAGGCCCGTTTTTTTTTTTTTTTCAGGTGGCTCAAGACAACTTGCTGCGAATGAAACACACCCAGATTGTGAGCAACACACTGCAATAAATGTTATCTTTCAGGATGATGCAAGCGGCGATCTATACTGAAATAGCCTTCTTGTTTCCGATTGGGCTTCGGGAAGCAGCGTGGCCGGAAAGTTTTGCGGAAGTAAAAGGGCGGGGAGGGTCAAGTAAAGTTTATGTGTCTTCGTGCGTGTGTTTTTATGTGTGCGTGTATGTATGCATATGCAAGATTGTGAAATTCGGCGGAGATTGATTGTGTTGAACCCTCGACCCCTCCTCCATCACCTCCTTGCCTTGTTTATAGCTTGGGGTAAAAAAAAAAATCGTCCCAACTATTCCCGACAAATGCTACCTTTATTGTCTGATCTTCCTTTTTTTTTCTTTTTGAACGATCATTGTTTTTTGTTGGTCCCACGTGTGCCTGCTAGATCTGCATTCAATTAATGATATTCCAACTGGCCCCAACGTGAACATTAGCGCATGTATCGCTAACTCATATGCCAGACACTACATATCCAGGCTCTGCAGTACGGAAAGCAGCGCCTTTCATCAAATTGCGAATACAACGGAAGAAGACATAATGGAATCTCGAAATCTGCACTAACTTGGAAGTACTGAATCAGTAAGGCGCGCTAGAAAAAAGTGCGCACGTTATAAACGTCCCCTCTAAGTGTCGAATAGTTTCATGGCTGGCAGTTTTTGTTTAAAGCGTGAGGTGGCACTGCCCTGCACTCTAGTGCAAGGCCCCTCATGCGCACGCCTACAAACAATGCTTCAGCTCTCTACTCCAGAAGTAGCTATTCAACACACCCAATAAACACTTTGCAAGGTTAGAATGGCGTCACGGTTGTGAATGAGCATTTCGAGACCCAACAAGTGTCCCTCTGCCCGCTTTTCTTTTTTTACATTGTTCTATCTCTAATCCTGCTGGCAGTTTTCCCAGACGGTTATCTAAAGAGGAACAAAGCCTCATAAATGAAGCAACGCCAGGTATGCCCGGACAGATGACATCATCGGCTTGTAACAGAGTTGACTGTCAGTCAGGAACCTTATATGTAGCGTGAATCACCTCCGCAATTGTAATGCTTAAAATATGTACCTCCCAATGTTCTTCATGAAATGTGAAAATGAGAAGGCTTTAAACAATTTCGCCTAATGCACTGGCTTAAGGAAGTGAACAATGTTGTTTGAAAGCTGGTTCCGACCTCGATATATCTCCGAGGAGCCGCTTTTTTCACCTATACATACAGTGGTATAGTGAGGTTTTATAGTGAGCCACAATTTGTTTTTACCTTGACCTCTTCCTATTCAAGGAAGTCTATAGAACAATCAAAGAAACGTATACTTCATTTTGCAAGCTCTAAAGTTCTTCTTCAAAGCGCATCCACAGTCACGCACTCAAACTTTCTGATGTCTCGAAATAAGACGGGACCGTCAAATTACGGAGAACTGAAAATCAAAGATGACGTTTGAGAGGAGGAGCAGGATCGAATTCAACGCGAAGGTTTCTCCTCTTCCCTCCAGAGTATGTGCCCACATGTGGGCCATAGTATTGGGTCAAGCCCCATTCCCGGACCTCGCTGTGACCTCCATCGAGGTATACGGCAACAAGCTTCGCGGCCCTTGTGCTAGAGCGCCGCCAGAATCTTTTGCTGCTCCGGGCACCAGAACAACGCGCGTCGCCAAGCGCCTAATTTCTACCGCGCTCTCCTTGCACCCTTACCCAGACCCTGCGGCTCGTTTCTCGATCACGTAATCCCCGGGGAGGAATCAGGAAACTTTCCGTCGTCACGGCGCTAATGCAGAGAAACAACGCGTAATATCAAGCAGCATACCAACGACGGAGAAAAAGAAAAGAAAATGCGCCCAGTGCAAGTACATATTTGCGACCGGTTCGGCAACAGTGGAAAGCGGGTAAAAGCGGACCATATTACGACAACGCGACCGGCTCAGCTATACATAGTTCGAGAACGTATGTCGCAAGCCACAGGTGTCACCCGGCGCGTTCACTATACCGCCCACCATCGTGTTAACGCAGCTCCTAAACTTACAACCTTCGCATTGCCAGTACTTCTAACGCCTAGTATCGCAGCTTTCTTTCTTCCACCTGTTTTTGATTTCGCAAAACGCGTGCCGTGTTGTTGGCCGGATTCGGCAATGGCGACGCGGTTCAGTTGTCCGGAACAAAGCACCGCCGCCGACGACGCTATACGGTGGCTTCTTCCCGCTTTCGTTGCGTTGCGGCACCGGTGGGATTTCTCACAGACTCAAAAGGGGCTACAGAAGGGCAGGGAAGGCGAGGTGGTGTTCAAGGCGATAGGAGCATATAGCATACGTTCGTATACGTATCTGCACGGTGCGCTGCTTCCCTCTTGTTCGCTGCTTGTAATGCGGAAACAATGACGGCCTTGGCGATCGGCGGGCATGCAGGCCGGCTGCAACAGAACAATGGCCTAAACAGAGCGCTTACGCGTGCGAGAGAGAGAGAGAAAGCTGAGCGTGGGCCCGCGCATTCCTCTCCTGGCTTGCCGGCGTCCAAGGATTAACGATCAACACGACATCGCGAGCATTTCTGCATTATTTAATAGGGCTAATGGGAGAGAAGGGTGGCCCCGAAGATGCGCCGTCGTGCTTCCTGTGGGAGGTCACGTGCCCGTCTTTGTGAGAGCGTCATCTTCGTTCCCACAACCTTGTTACCGGGCGCGGGTTGACGGCCACTATCGCGAGAAAAAAAAAAGAGAGGAGTTAAGCAATGCACGGTGTGGAATAGGCACTTTTTTAGGTGCGCTTGGTGACTGCAGCGGTAAAATAAAGCTTCCATTTCTTTCTGTAGATTGCTCTTGTAGCTCGCCTGTTTTATCTAATGTCTCTGTTAAAAGGTGCAAATTACGACCCCATGATTCATGGCTTTAGAGGTTGCTGACATCGTTGACATCACGCGGAATTGCGAAACAATAAACCTTGTGGAACTGATTCACTCAGTCCTGTACTATTTTGTTCTTTTTTTAATAACAGAAAGAACGAAAAGACAGATTTCTTTGAAATTTGAGAAGGTACAATCGCGGTAAATCGCGGTATGTAAGCCTATATACACTGACTACTACAGCCACAAGTTGTTCTGTCAGAGGAGTATGGCCTACCTGTCATTTATGCCGCTTCTGTAGACATGGCAGCACTTGATTCGTATGAAACTCTTCGAGTCAAATATGACAGCTAATGAGTCAGCTTCCAGATACTAACATTACAGCAGTGTTCAAGTGTAATTCTTGGAGAAAGAAAGAGAAAAATGCAGCATAAACATTCTGTTTTCTACAGGGAGTCAGTTCGGTTAAATTAAATTGCAGAGTGTTGCCAAAGGACTTCGCTCGTCCTGGTTTCTGCAAAAATTCGAGTCAAGAAGCTGTAACAGCAGCAACGACAACGAGAACAACGAAGACGACGACAACAAGAACATCAACAACACCAGAGAACGCAGCTGGCTGGTGACTGGGCGTCGCGCCGCGTCCCGACCACCTTCGGACGCGTTAACCGTGACGGTCCTTCCACGTTTGCGAACGGAAGTCGCTGTGAGAACCTGAAACCCGAACGCTACTGCCAAAAGGGGCGGGCGTGCGAAGGCGGCAACCACCGAAGAAGTAGCGTGCGGTGGCAGAATGCGCCGTGGTCGTGCTGGTAGCCGCTGTCGTGATCGGCCAGCCTCTAACGATCCATTCACATAGACCAGAGCCAGAAGCCGTGGCGCGAAAGCTCGTGTTTTATTTTTTGTTTCTTCCATGCCGTTTCCCTTCTTAAAGGGTCGGCGGCGTTCAAGCCTGACAGGAAAAGCGGTCCTACGTCACCCGCGTCCTCACGTGGCGCGGCTGCAACTGATGGGGCTGCGGCCTGCGGCTGCGGAAGGTTCGTATCAAGTCCATCGAATGACACTCGTCTGTGCGAAGACAATCTCCTCGTGGTATACAATCACTGAGCGACTACCCATCGTAAGCTCTACCACGTCCGATGTCGAACGCCCTCTCTGTGACGCCAGCCGAAGTAGAGCAATTGCACGCGTCATGTGTGCTGTATGCCCACTGTCGGAACTACTGAGACAAGTTTGTGAATATGGCGCGAATAAGCGCGCTATGCCAGCAACATTCCCAGGCTACTTGCCCTTTATTATGAATTGGCAAATATTGAGGATGCGGTACTAAGCGGACGTAGAGACACTTTTCGCTGTCGCTCTTCGTAAAGGAAGAATCTTAGATCGAAACACAGGCATACGTACACCAATTAGCGAAACATCATAAGAATGCAGGGTTTAATGAGAAAGTATGGACAGCATTTCTGTCCGAGATCTCGCAAGCAATGAGTCGAGAGAGCGTCCTTTAATTTTGCTTAGCGGAACCAGCCGGGTAATCAACTGCTTATATTGAAGCTTAACTCGACTTGCGTAAGTTCTTGCTGTCTGTAATGATGTTGCTCTTTCCTCGATAATGAGCGATGTCATGTGCATCGTTTCCATAGAATCAGACAGAACATGGATGAGCGCATGAAAATTAACCACAATTGTTTGTATATAAAAATGTAATGAAGAAATAAAAAAAGAAGTGAATAGGTACGACCTTTGCACAATAATGCGACCCTGCCATAACTACGATTCGCCCATAAACCAAATGCCACCATTTCATCGCACACTGCTTTCGAGACACAAAGACGATTCACACGCAATCGCACATGCTCACCAGAGCGTTTTACAAGAAACCTCTACTCAATAGGTTCCAGGCCAGAGCAACTGTGCCATACGATTTTCGTATGATTATTTGACTGAAGAGGAGGATGTTATTAGTCGCAAAACGATCTAGCCTTGCCAGTGACGCAGGCAACTGTCCCATTCGGTCAACGTTACTAGTAACGTTGCATTCGGTAGCCTTTTCTCAGATAAAAGGTGACCATTGATGGTCGCGTGCTTTGAAAGCACACCGTGCACGGATAACCAAGAAAGCGAGCACATGACTCGGCTGTTACGTCAATAACATAAATAACCTGAAAAGCCTGAAAGTTGGGAGCACTTCGGTAAGCAAGGGCTGTAGCCTTACCGCGACAGTTCTAGTGCTCAGGTAGCTCTCGGAACAACGGCTTCAGATTTGTCCATTCTTGAACAGCTCTGTGAGGCGAATGAATAATAGCGAATGGTGATTCACGTAATCAAACTATTGCGTCGTGACAGTGGGCGGTCGGGGTATAAATCAAAAAGGACGATAAGAAAAAAAAAACAGAGAGAGAGAGAGAGAAAGCTTAAAGAAATGACTCGATGTCAAAGTGTGGAAGGCATGAAAGTGTACACAACAACCACATGATCTTGGGAAGCGTCTCTCGAATGTGGCAAGAACTGCCACCGCTCCATTCTTCGTCGACAAAGCTCGGCGGAGTAGCGCCAGCCGTCTGACCGGGCACCTGGCGTCACCATTGTTGCAATCACCGTACAGTTGACCGCCGCTGCCACCTCCTTACCGACTTCGTGTGGTCTATTCCACCGATCCCTCTTCTATTTTTTTCTTTTTTTTTCGTTACCTTATACGACAATGCTATTGTCAGCCGCCGTGCAATCACTATAGCGTCGGTGGTGGTCGATGGAAGGTCGAGAGAAAAGTCGTTTTCACCACTTGAATGAAGTGAAAGAAGTAGGGGAAAAATAATGGTCGGGAAGGTATGTCCGGTGACGGTTAAATGGGATGACAGAAGCCCTAGCCCACACGAACTCTTCTTAATAAAATCGCGAAGAAGCCGAAAAAAAATCTTTTGTTCACTCCGGTGGCTCAGATTTTCGTATCCGCTTGCAACAATCGAAATTATGCCTTGCGGCAAGAACCTTACCTATAGCATCTCGGCGTAATGCTCGACAACAAGTCGTGTTTATCGCTGAGGCAGATACAAAAGTACGAAGCACCAGGTCGCGGGATCAAATCCCGGCTGCGGCAGCGGCATTTCCTATGGAGGTGGAAATGTTGTAGGCTCGTGTGCGCACATATGGGTGGACGTTAAAGAACCCCCAGGTGGTCGAAATTTCCAGAGCCCTCCACCACGGCGTCTCTCATAATCATATGGTGGCTTTGGGACTTTAAACCCCACATATCAATCAATCAATCAAACGTACGAAGCTCTGGCTAAGTGAAGAAACGTACGCTGGCTAGTATGTATATGTGTTTGTGTACGTACATACACACACGCGCACACACACGCCGACACACACGAAAGAGATGTATGAGGGTTGATCACGCAGGACTTGCTTGGCTACCCTACACTATGAGGACAGAAAGGAGACGTAAAAAAATAAAGGGGATGACAGGATTTTGTACTTTACACTGCCAGATGCACACACGCCCACAAGTACAAGAAACGTTCAGTAGTCAGTGCAACTGCGGCAGAAGATTGCGCCACAAGCCCCGCGTATACCATCTGACGTAGGCTCAACGTAAGCTGCATAACGATGCCATGTGGTGCGGTTGTCACTGCGTCACATGGAGGAAAATAACCTGCCAAACAGACTTCTGAAGAATCGTAAACAGTCGGCTGTATATAACACATTGCCTTCGGTGTAAGAAACACACATAAACAGACCTGCACCCCACTGACTGAGTCTGTAATTCCCTTCAGAAAATAGCTCAATATAGATGTATACATACGGTGTTTGATACCTGATGAGCAAGCGTTCACTTCGCAGCTCTATTCACTTATCCATTTTGCAGGTACTGTAGTTACCTGTGCACACGTAGAGAGGAAAGGGGAGCTATTTTTCATTATACGAAGAGAAAAAGTAAGCCCCGCAACTGTCGGCATCTAAGTGCGAAACCTCCGCAGTAGCTCACGAGGGAAGGAGAGATAAGGAGGGATTGAAAGAATAGAGTGAGCAGTAAAGATGGAGAAAGAGAAGGATTGGCACAAGGTCGAACAAGTCCGAGGACGGAGCACCACACGCCGAGAGCTTCATGCCGTCAAGAGATCGCGGAGAGCGAACCAGTCGGCGAGAGCTGCAGTGGCATAGGAGATCGCCGGCGGCACAACCATTCGGCACGGAATTCAACCAGCGAGTCCTCCCCACGTTGACACAGTTATGAGTGGTCTATTTCAAAAAGTACTGTTGACTGGGCGAGCTGCTTTTCTGTTTATTGGTTTTCCCTGCTCGCAAAGCTGGAAGTCATCATTACTTATCATGTGCTTATTATCTTTACCACTTTAGGTGCCTACCTACAACCAAGCACTAACTACGACAAACGCCCTAATCACACTGTCATGTGTGCATATCGCAATGACCTGATAAATTCAAGAAAAAGTATATGTCAATCCAGATAATTACAATGTTTGGCCGCTGATGGCTAAAATCACTCTATAACGAAAAGTTTTTTTATCGAATTCGGCCTCTGGTCATCGAGTTACTTTCATGGACAGGTTAATTTGATTCTTTGAGAACAACCAGCGTCAGGGTTAATAAAAACGGGTTATAAAAATTTCTTAAGATAGTAATCAGCCAATCACAATGCTGGACACCTCATTAGCGGAGCCAGCTGACCTCATTAGCGGTACCAGTTGACCAATGAAAAAGAAAACACTTACAAAATATATTTTGTGAATTCGGCTTCAGTGCCCTCGTTATCAAAGCTTATTGAGCAACCAGGTTCCGAATTCACAAAGCATTTCACTCTCAACCGGTGTTTGCCATTGACCAAGAGGCCTCGCTTGATGACATGCCCGGCGTCGGGCATTGGCTCAAATTTCCTCTCGCAACCGTTTCTATAGCGTCGCAGTAAATACAGGCCTTTTGGTCTACGTCAAATTCCTCTCTTCACGTTGGCCGGCCAGAACAAACCCAAGTCCCCAGGACGTACCTAGAGAAACGCTGCCGCCCAGACGGCGTGCCCCGCCATTTGCCCGCCGCGCCCACCCAGCCGTGTCAGTTGACATTACGTAAGGCGCCGCAGGTGGCGTTTGCTCTCTTTATGCGCACTCGGACGCAGGCAGTTGCGTGCGCACTCTTGCGTGGACAAGATGCGCTCGCATGAGGCACGCACGGCTCCGCGTTTACATCTTGTTCCTCGTTTTCTTCTTTTTTCCACGTACGATTTCCGGGTGGTGTGGGCTAGCTTTACTGCATGCCGCCATTATTAGCACGACTCCGGCTGTCAAGCGTCTCTCGCAACTATTGGTGAAGGATAACGTGTCCATACCACGTCTGGAGTATGGTGGACATTCATAGGAAATGCCATGCTTAGCACCGGTTTGCTTCAAGTTTCCGCAGATGGTAACACAATTGCGCTTTAGTTGTTTCTGTTCTCCAATCTGTATTGTTCTTCACAGTGTATTATTTTTATGCATTGATACTTTACACACACACACACACACACACACACACACACATATATATATATATATATATATATATATATATATATATATATATATATATATACACGTAATTACTGAGTTCTGTGCGTTATTGTGGCCAGGGCAGTGGTTGGTGCTCTGTCAGGCATTCAGTTGCCTTTTCATCACCCCTTCCCATTCAACCACTTCACAAATCAATGTTGTGTGTTTTAGACTGTGAATAAACTTCCATCTCTTATGACCAAAACGCTAGCAAACCGAACGCTCGTCTGGTAAACTTTCCTGCCTTTCTCCTTGCTTGTACTAGCTATCTATTTCTGTGTGTGTGATCTATGTTAACGAGTCTGTATTCTGTACCCGTTTTGTCTTGAACACGCGTATAGTCTCCGAGAGCATTCCATGCATTTATAATAAATGATGTATTATACTAACGCCACAGCACTGAGAGATAAGGTACAAATTCAAATTCAAACTCTTTTATTTTTACTTTTATGCAAAACTGGAAGGTCGCCAAAGAAGCCATGAAGACGGCTTGACTAAGGCCGTTCTCACGGCTGCCATGTCTTTCTGTACCTTTGTTCTCCCTGTTACTGAGCATTAAGGAGGTCGTCTACAGACGATTATTTTTGATGAAATGTTATTTGCTAGGACACCGCTTTAGCGCTGCATTTCTTAACAAGATGTGCAAACAAGTTCCACATTTTAATATGAAGGGCCTTCAATCAAATTTTCATCATTGAGTCCAGTATTAACAATGCTTTGAGCAAGACTCAGTTATGGTCAGAGATGATCACAGGTGCATGTGATGTCTTCAAAGTTGAAATCACGGCGTCGTGTTAGTTCCGGCAAAGTTTTCGAGACTACCGCACCATGGAATCGCGAAAGCAAACATAGACATCCCCCTCATGACGATCATTTCCTGGCCAAATCAATGTTTGCTCATGCTGTTATCGTAGTCCATTCGTGCATGTACTCTGACGCGCACACTCAAATACCTGCCCACTTTACCGAGTAGGCAGACGCATCTAGGTGTGCCAGTACAGAGTTCATAAGACAAGTACTTATCTACGGCGCTGCGCTGGAGCTCGAAAGAAGACGCATTTGTTCCTCGAGGGAAGGGTTGAACTTTCATGCAGTGATGAAAACTTACCCATTTACGGACGACCCTACAATCTATTTTTGAAGAATTATAGAGTGTATATATAGCGATATACTGAAATTCTCCAATGCGCATTTAAACAGCTTCGATCACTTCATAGGTCATGCAGCGCACAGGCATATTTCAAATAAATTACGCTATCTTGTCAGTGCTATGTGCATTTGTCTTATGGAAGACGTCGCAGTTGAAAGCATTAGATCAGTCTCTTTCACTGAAGAGTTCCTCTCTCCATACCATTAAAAACAAATGTTGAAGTTTTTAATGGGCAAGCTACTATTTTGCACTAATGGTGCAAGCTACTAAGAGAATAAAAGGGTTCCGTGTAAGAACATTGGAGGCCAATATCATCAAATAAAATTAAAATTACGTCCACACAAACACGCGACAATATACATATAAAAGAGTGATATTGAACTAACACAGCTAAGCAGGTAGCAGTTTACAAAAAAGTAGCCCATCAATCAATTAAGCAATAAATATTAAAGGCGAGAAGAATGACGCATCTGCACAAAGCGACATAATGGCATGCATCAATATATAACAAAATGAGCCGGCTCACCTAAAATAACTAAACCTGAACTGAAAGCACTGCGTATACACACCCGTGGTGGGCTCAATTCTAAAATATTGTCTCATAGAATCGAACGCGACATTTCAAGGTCTTCAACTCAGCACCACGGCTACATTGCCACGTATAAGGCTAGGTAGAGAGTTCGAAACGAGAGTGATAAATGTTTGTTAGAAAGAAGGGTAGAGGCAAAGGAGAAGGGAGGGAGAGTGATAGAGAGGGAAAGGAGGAAGCTAGTGCAGAGAAAGTGTGTCTTGTCACTTAAGGTCAACACGTAAGAACAAGGGAATGCGTCGAGGGGGCACGCGTCAGTGTCACGAGACCCTTTCGATGCGGAGGCCACACAGTACGCGAACGCTTAGAAGCGGCCATATACCAGTCGCGCGTCACATTTAACAGCCGTGTCATGGCAGATGTTCGGATTGGGGATTGCGAGCATGCAGCGGTAGCCAGACAGCCGTCGGCTGAGTGGCAGCCGTGTCGACCCCAAAGCCGTGATCCGTCGTTGCCGGCAGCGGCTTTTCGAGAAACTCCGTCGCCGATCGTAAGACAAGCATGCAGGCTGGCATGCCACTGCCGTCCGCGGCATGGGCCTGCTGCAGGGCCGGCCCCAAGGACTCGGTTTTCTAAGCTGCGCGCTTATTAGTGCTCGATCGCGCCGGCAGCAGCGGCCGATTCACACGTCGAAGGACGTTTTTCTATCGCTTCTGGACACTCGCGCGCACCGCTGACCACTCTCGGGCGCAGTCCTTGCACGCCCGGCCAAGCGATCACTGCGAGGAGATGCCGATAAACCGAGCGACCGCCGTATTTGGCAAAAACAGCACACCCCTTGGCCGTCGTGTGGGCTTGCAATATTATTCGATGCAGAGGCCAAAAACACTTGTTAGCGTTTGTTATGTGTTTCACTATTGATATGAGTTTATTCATGCGATTGTTAATGGGATTTTTAAAATGCGCGATGAAGACGCTCTAGAACCGAACCTGAAGTGGCAAGAGCTTAAAAACGCTTGGACAGGTGCAAGAAAGGTTAATCCCAAGCCTAATGTTTCCTTAAATTCAGTCACATGAAAATTATGGTAGTTCGAGCAAAAACAAGGTGCACATTTCAATCACTTTCGCGGTGCAACTGAAAAAAAGCATCGGGAATACCCCTACCTTAGCACCTTAAGTGGGTGTGAGATGAGCTGCCTAACGACTATTTTTTTCTGCTTCTGCATCAAATATCACGAGTGATGATGAACGTAGTGTTTTTGCAACAGCGAAGAAACATTACGCTTTATAACGAAACTTATGTAGGGAAGTCAACCTTCTTGCTTTCGCGCAGAGGGAGCTATAGTGCGTGTGCTTCCATATGAAAGTACTATAGGCTTAAAACGTGTCTTGAAACTGTCATGAAGTGGGTTATTTTCTTATAAAGAGAACTGTGGTTTTTATAACGCCCAAGGATGAAGGGGCTACAAACTTTGGTATAACTTTTGGAGAACGTTTACGTTACGTAGAACGGTAACACGAATCACCACTGCAGATACCACCCCTTCCGACATCTGCTTACCACAACGCCGCATACGTCTATGCTGTGGCATTTCTTGCATAAATTTTTGTCTGGCCTGTGCGTCTACCCGGGGCTCTTTTGGAGCAGCCCCGAGAATCAATCGAGCTTGACCGAGCCCTCAAAATGCGCGCGAAGTGGTCGGCCAACTTCCTTCCGGAGTAGCGCGCAGGTTTGTCTTGGCGGCTGGCATATACCGCGAGCTTGTTGGCGTGGGGGATGGGGTGAAGGGGCCACTTCTGTTTTCCTCGTACAGGTTCAGCGCGAGTCTTTGCCGCTCTAGACGCTAGCGAATTGCGCTCTCTTCGACGGTTTTTCTTGTTCACTCAGCCGAGAACTACGTTTTTATGTGAGAAAGCGTTTTGTTGAGAACGAGGAAGTGCACAGTGTCGGTGTCCAGGACTAAAAGTGATAAAAAAAAGTGAGTAGCCGAGTATAGACAACTTGTTCGCCTGTTCAAACAGCTGTCGAACCACCGGTCAGGCTTCTTTTTTTTACCTCAGGTTGTATATTATTTTCGGCAAGGAAGCTTCTCGTTGTGCCATTTTGTGTGGTATAGCGAGAGCAATGTTTGAACACCGGAACAAATGAAACCGTGTATGGAGGAAAAACTGAACGACGAATGTGCGCTTGCCATTTTCGGAAGGCAAAGCAATTTACTTGTCCGATGGAAAGAAATGAGCCCGAGCGACAGACACAAACACACAAAACAAGTATTCATTCAGATACCTGCACCTAGACTACCGGTGCGCTGCGGCCCATGATCTGCGAAAAACGGCTGTCATTTCCTCCACTGTACTCGAACAGTCCATAAGGAATACAAATTTTCTGCAGTTAATACAATTACTGCAAACGAAGAAGGTTATTTTGATTTGTACATATTGGAAAAAAGACCTTATGATACCGAAAATTCTTAAGCATTGAATGCTACTCTTACGTTCTGAGTCAGCGTTCATAGAACTATTCAACCTATTTACCATCGTACATGTTCGAACTCAAATTATGTCAGTGCCATGTGCGCACGCTTGTTCACCATCTAATTACCATTACTTCATACGTTTACCGACACATGGAAAATTGAACCGAATGCTCATAATGGCGTTCATTGATAGCGGAGGTGAAGTGTAGGCTGTGGGTGCCCAATCAGTCTCAAACACTAATCAATGAAAGATGTGCTGAGGTAGCAAACGCAAAAACTACAAGTGAATATTTTGAAAGTTGGAGCATTACTCTCTCTCTCCCCCCCCCCCCCCTCCCATGAGGAAATAGCAACACTCTTTTTGTCGCTGCGAAAACGTTTGAGAATTACAAGATAAGAATGTTAAAGTACTTGTAGATAAGAACCAAAAGACAATCATGCCAAGGAAAATGCAGGAGAAGTTATAAGAAGTAATCGTAATGTAAATGTGGAGAGAGAAAAGTGGGTGAAAAGATAACTTGCCGTGGGCAGGGACCAAACCTGTGATTTTCAATTCACGCATCCGATACTCTATACCAACCAAGCTACCACGGGGGCTATGCCCCCGTTCACTTTATGGGGTATGTTTGCGTATTTAAATGTGTGTGTGTGTCAGTCAGCGCTGCGGCTAGCTATGGCGGCGAGTCTGAAACACTCATTGGCAGCATGTTTGGCGTCACGTGGCACGTGAACTTAATATGAGACGCTCGTGTCAGAACGACACGAGCGTCCACAAGGAAGACGCCCAGTACAAAACAGTACAACGAACGGTATTTCTTGCAATGTATTTTTTTGCGGGTATAAATTGGCAGCAGCAAGCACAGGACCGGGTTAACTTGCGGAACATGGGAGAGGCCTTTGTCCTGCAGTGGGCGTAGTCGGGCTGATGATGATGATGATGATGATGATGATGATGATGATGATGATGATGATGATGATGATTTTTTTCCAGCCAATTCTGGCGTTTATCTGCGTAGCTATCTATCTATCTAGCCACCTACGTCAGGGTCGTCAGGGTGCTCTCGTGGTCACCCCCTTAGGTTGAACAAAGTTAGTATGAATAGGTAAGATGGTTTGACGAATGTGAACCGTTGGTCGTGATGTTAATGATGTCCCAATCCCGTCACGTACGTCACCTCAAATACTTTCCGCCAAACGGTGGCACATACCAGCGGGCTGGTAAGTGCCGCTGGAATGGTGGTATTCGCCATAGGTGATTGACAGTTCATATCAGCCCAGGACGAGAACAGGCACTGGTAATATGAATGCGAGAGAATAAATAAATACTGGCATCGGCAGCGTCGACCCGACGAATGCTAAGAATAAATGTCGGGGTCCCAGCAGGAATCGAACTTAAGCCTAATGCGTGGAAGTCTACCACAGAGCCACGCCAGGTTTTGAACCTACTTTTCAAATGGACCCTAATATGGAACTGCTCAGCACATATCTGTGCGTACAACGTTTTAACAAATATTTAACGTCATTTCGTAGCATGTCCCTCAATAACAAATATACAACACGGTCTTCTTCTATCTGCATACTTTGCATAACGTCGATTCCCAAGGTACGTGGGGTCCGCCGATTTTTTTTTATCATCGATGCAAAAATACGTCTTCACCGCATTAATTCACTACGTTGAATCATGAAGACAACACAGCTAGACCATGACAAACTAGATGACGTAAAACGTAACGCAATGCTGACAAAACAGGTCCTTCTAGGGGTTGCTCAATAATCATGCCTTCAGCGAAAAACAAGATTATAACAAATTTCCCTATGCCAGAAAGTTGAGTTAGTTGGTACGTATTACAACAAACTTGGCGTGAGGACACAGACACAAATAATCATAACAATACACTGACTAACAACTGAAAGGGTCTGATGTTTCGCGTTTGCTTTCTTTTCAGCCCCAGCAAGCTCTTTCAGTTGTTGGTCGGCATTTGTGCTTTCGCATCCACGCCTTCTTCTATTATAACAAATTTCACCCGATCGTTCCATGAAGTTGTTCCGCTCACTTTTCCCGACGAGGCGTTGTCTGGGTAAAGACGTAAAAACGGAATGGAGACGTTCAATGAATTCAACGAAACGAAAAAACGAATGAAAGAATGCGAAGCGGCTAGTAGCGTGCGGTGGAGGTGCAGGGGGTGAGATGTATCCAAATCGCCGCGATGTGCGTCGTCCCGGCATTCCAGTCGCCGTACACCTCGACCTAGATACCCGCTCGCGAGCAAGCCGCTCAAGAAGAACAGGTTCTGCAAATCGCCCGCCGCCTCACCCCCTTCATCGGGCGCCCCTTTCTTCTTCGTCGGGCAGCCGGTCGTGCTGCATCGAAAGCGATGCCACCGCCGAGAGAGCAGCGAGACAAGCAGCGGCGCGTTTGTGCGGACACCCGATGATGCTACGACGTTCACGAAGCGCCGCGCCGAGCCATGCATGCGCTTGTCGGCTGCGCCCATGATGCGATTGAGTCATGGACCGCTTTAGGGCCGACGAGCCACCCGACCCCGTTTATTGATCCCGCCATCCGTGTCCGTGTACGAACTGCACGCACCGTAACACTCTTTGGGGCTGCGACCGGACTTCGATTACAGCTACGTGCGTGCGAGCATGTGTACACAGTTTGTTACATCAGCAGCGAAATTGGGTGGGCTGAGGGTTTAGAATGAGAGAAGAGTGATCATTTCGATACTCCCCGGATAAGTGAGTGAGTGAGTGAGTGAGTGAGTCAGTCAGTCAGTCAGTCAGTCAGTCAGTCAGTCAGTCAGTCAGTCAGTCAGTCAGTCAGTCAGTAAAGTGAAGTCAAGTCAGTCAGTCAGTCAAGCCAAGTCAAGTTAAGTCAAGTCAGCCAGTCAAGTCAATTCAAGTCAAGTCAGTCAGTCAGTCAGTCAGTCAGTCAGTCAGTCAGTCAGTCAGTCAGTCTGTCTGTCTGTCTGTCTGTCTGTCTGTCTGTCTGTCTGTCTGTCAGTTAGCCAGTCAGGCATCCAGTCAGTCAGTCAGTCAGTCAGTCAGTCAGCCATCCATCCAGCCAGCCAGCCAGCCAGTCAGTCAGTCAGTCAGTCAGTCAGTCAGTCAGTCAGTCAGTCAGTCAGTCAGTCAGTCAGTCAGTCAGTCAACAAACTTTATTTGAGTCCTAAGGAACTATACAGAGTCGTAGTTGTGAGCCGCGCCCACATTGGGGCCGGAAGAACATAGTCCTCCACTCGTTCGCGGGTAAATGCATCATGTAGTTTCAACAAAGTTTGTTCGTTTAGCGTTCATGTTGATGAATGGCACACAAATGTTGATTTCGGAAAAAAAAATTGTACGACTTCCGAGAGGCACTGTAAAACGATCCATGCGGTCTCTGCTCTGTATCAGCGCGCTGACTCACGCATCATTCCTTCAGATGTCACAGAGGAAAGTTGTTCGATTTCTTAGGCCATATCGTCAGTAAGGAATGTTCTACCGCACCCTCTGGGATTATAATTATAATTGTTGGGTTTGAACGTCCCAAAACGATCGTATGGTTATGAAAGACGCGGAAATTTTGACCACCTGGGGTTCTTTAATGTGCGCCTAATTCTAAGCACATGGGCCTCAAGCATTTTCACCTCCATCAAAAATGCAGCCGCCGTGGCCGATATTCGATTCAACGACCTGCTGGTCAGCAGTCTTGGCCACTAGACTACCATGAAGGGTACCCTATGAGATGTCCTATGAGATGCGAGAACAATTGGCACATGAAACATAAAGATCTATGTTCCACTGTGAAGTTCACCTAAGTTCTCTTTATCAACCCACCGCTCCACTTTTGGTCATGGCTGTATATGTATCTGGTCAGAATACATGAAAAGGAAGCCTTCGATTTTCACTTGCAGGATGGTGCATATGATATCATGGTATCTTGTGCACAGTATCGCATGTTAGACTTCAGACTAGTGGCTAACATATCATACCATGTGTATTAGCCACACAATGCAGACTATTGACAACAAAACTCTGTAAAGTTTAAACTATAATGCCGTGCTGAACATACCATCGAGCGAAGCACGCGCTGCCAGAAACAACATCAGAGACCATCCAATCAGAACTCCGCTTACATGGTAGTTGATTATCATTTTTATGTCGCCCAAATAATGAATTCTTAAACGCAACAGGAATATTCGGATGCATTACATGGAACTGCTGCACCCCAGAGATGTCATGAATATTCACACACATTTAATTTATGAGCACGAATTCTCACGACTATTCCTTGGAATTCAGGTAACGTGCCAGGGAGTCTCGGGCATTATTACGAAAAGAAATCACTTGTAATTTTTTTTTTTTCAATTCGGAACTCGACGTTAGAGATTCTTGTATTCAATGTTTTCAACCTTTTCCGTATGAAGAACCATCAAGATAATGCACAAGAAGTTAGTTTAGCTGTCACATTTGGTTCGCATCACGATCACACGTGCAAGTTCATTGGCTCGCACAAAGAGCTGTTGGCGACACGCAGTTCTCATATCGCCAAAGTCTATGAATTGAATGCGTAGACCTTGAAACGAAAACTGTTGTTAGCGTTTCAGATGACCGCACAACAGAAGTCGGTCAGCCTTCGGTTTCTCTGAATTGTCGGCTCACTAGCGAAAAAGTAATAATAGATGTAAGGTTTTACGTACAAAATATGATTACGATATGATATGATTACGAGGGGTGCCGTAGGGGAGAGCTATGGAAGTTGGGAGCACCTAAGGCTCTGTAACGGGCACCCAATTCTAGATACACGGCCCTCTATCATTTCGCCTTCATTGAAGATGTGGCAGCCATGGCCAGGGTTCGATCACGTGACCTTCGGGTCAGCAGTTGAGTACCACATCCTCTAGAACTGAGCCGCGCGTACTATGACAAAGAACTGGTTCAACAAAGTTTGCAACACTTTGTTTCTATTACTTGTACATTTCTATATCAGGAATAAAAGCAGCTATGTATCATCGCGGTCACCACTAACGGTGGGCGTGGGTCCATATATCTTAACAGGCAGCAATCAGGTGAGTGAATCGTTGCAATTTGTATGCCAGTCTGCAACCGCAAACATACATGTACACCGGGGCGGGATGTCACTAGCATAAAAGAATCCTAATCGATTGGCCATCGGCACCGTTTGCACACCGTTTCCCAGTGATGATCGACGATTCATGCCGGACAGGCTATTTTGCCTCAGGCTCTGCATGATGCTGGTCTGCAGGAGAGGCCTGCACCGCTACTATTCGCAACATGACAAATGATATTTAGGGCAGCGCGTCTGCTTGCCCTTTTCACTATTCAGAGAAAGACAGACGACTTGCTAAAGATCGCAAGGCCGCGTCGCGAAAACGAGCTCGACCCAGTGTAACACTGTTGTTCTGAAATGAGCACAGGATAAGGAAAGACCACCCACGCTTCCAGTACATCGCGAGGGGATGATCCGGCATTGAGACAGGTCTATATAAATCAAGCGATTCTCCGGTGGAGTTTTCTAGAACCTCTAGTATATGTCAACGATGAAAGGCGAATAAAGAGGCACAAATCGCACCAGTAGTTTGTGTTGAAGCGTTTACTGTCGACGACTCTCACGTCCAGCCAAGCAATGGCGAACGATCTATAGCGTTGACGATGCATTTGTCATTTCCTCAGGATGACACTACATTGTCAATTCGGAAAGTCTTTCGATGACATTCGGTTCTGACTGCTTTCAGGAGTTTGTATGTGAACCTGTTCACGACTAGTAAAAAATTCTTCGCATTAAGTTACTACTTGATAAAAATAAAACTACCTGATGCTTACTGGTAAGCTCAACGTTTACTCCATTCATTATATAGGCCTAAATACCACAACATATTAAACAAAATGAAACGAACTTTTTCGCCTTTCTCTCTATCTAGGATGCCTTAAAAAGAAACATGGATATTCAGCGGTGAAAGTAAGATGGCATAAACAAAACCATCAGAGCAACCTCACTAAAGTTTTTAAATCAAGAAAGTTACTTCAATGAATAAATCAATCAAAGGAACATTCGCACAAGACATACCTTAGTCATGCTACCCTAAATAACAGTGTGTCGTAAAAAATCTTAACCTAGGTACGCTAAAAAATTGAAGCACTAAAGAAACACACCTGAACACAACTCATACTAAATTAAGATAAATGACCAACTCGCCCAGCAGTCCGTGCTTCTCGAGTTTTCTCGAGTTTATATGTCCTAAAATTACGTTTCACATATTCACCTATTCTTATGTTTGCGCCGATAAATGACTAATCTGGGCTTTGTCACACTCATCTTTTGTTGTCTCTAAATCACGCTTCATTATTTAGAACGTTGTAGTTTCTGTTCAGCTCCACACTTAAATCATCCCCCGAATCAAACACCACTCAATACGCGTGTGGCACGCCGTAAAGGGAACCTAGGAATTCATATACGCGCTCGGCTTAACCAGACTCCCTCTGCACGCTAGCCCGTCAATTAAGCCCACGCGCATCATGTCTTGAGCTGTCTTTCTTAGCGCTTCTTCCTGATCACTGCACGGCACGAACTGCCACCTTAAGCACGCAAACATCATTTCCTTAAATAAACGCCCAACATAATTCACGCCATCACCTCTGTCACCATAGAATGTAAATCAGCCAGCTTTGCGAATAAATGGCTTTGAACATATACAAAGGTGAACAAATAGAAATCAAAGGCACTTGGAAAAACACCCAGTGTTTTATCTTGCCGAAATTGCCCCATTACGCTGATATATTTAACGTTGAAGACAAGTGGCCCGATACGACTTAATTAAATGTGAGCACTTCATTCAAACTTTAGCACTCGATGGGCTCACTTCACGACACGTTTTTCTTTTCCTGTAATATCTTTACTTTAAATCCCTCGAAGAAACTCGTTACCCTGCTAGGGCAAAAACTAGCGGCCTCAAGGACGGAAGACTTAAGGCTTTCAGTATAAACCTCTTATCACCGCTTCAAAAAGAAGAGGCTTAACGCTGCCACCCCAGAAGCTAATTCCATCTACTTTATGAGGTTATCGCTAAGAATAGTGATTGAATTCTTGCGGGTAAGCTGCATTCGCTGCTGATATTGGATTTTGTCGACTTCACTTGTACAGCAAGCACGTGCACAGCTGGCCTACTGTGGATGGATCTGGGATCGCTTCTGTCAGACTTTTTAGCTATTAAAAATTAGGGCACCGAGATAAGGCTATAGCAGAGCTTACGCGGTGCCAAGAAAGTCCAGGCAGTGTCTTGAGCAACTGTCGTGCTTCTATTTCATTGGAAACCTATAGGTGAGCTCTATATTTAATAATGTTAGAAAAGAAAAAAGTTTATTTTTCTCCAACTTTCTTCATTTGCTTGTTCAGGCTCGATGTGCACGGAACGTAGGAAATAATTAAATTACAAGAAATACAACAGAAGCGATAAGCAACAAAACGCATTTCAGTGTATGCACAAATATGCTGTATTCTTCAGCGTGATCATCAGCTGAAGTTACATGAACTCAATAAGCTAGCGCTCTCGTAACTAAAGGTTATTCAGTCTTGTATGTAGAAAAATATGGAAGTAGGGTCTTCTACCATGGTATGTCAGTAATCTACATGAAGCAAAGAAGCATAAAAAAATAAGGCCTCAGAATTGCAGCTTGAGGGAGTTGGTACGAATTTATCTTGATTTTAACAGTGCGCTGGAGAACGAGGACTCGAGGAAAAGTAAGGGCGCAACACGGGCGCTATTGTTCCCTTACAGCGCCCGTCTTTTGCCTTCACCTTCTTTTTTTGTCCTCGTTTTTTAGTGCGCTGTTAAAATAAAAAAGGCCTCGACGTCAACAAAAAAAAACATACGTTTGTCTACACAATTTTGGGGGCTTGGCAGAGGAGAATAAAAAAAAATATTAGAGAGAGTGAGTCAGCTCAAGGAAAGAGGGGAGGCAACAATAATTTCGCTGATGTGTGCGGGACTGACTGTCTAGTCAAAGTGGTTCACCAAAACCCGTCGTCTTTAATAAGCACAAAATAGTTTTTACTGCCTTTTGAGCCGGCACGTAATAGGGGCTGTGTTTTAACAACGCCTGCACGTAAACAGGACTCTCTTCCTGTCGTCGCGGTGCGCTTGAATACTGTTGTATTTTCTATGCAAATCAAGGGCATTAGCATAACTGCCTGCTCTTTTTTTAACGAGAATAAATGTGATTAAAGATACAATCTAATTGCGATGGTATAAAACTGTGAGACAGAACTGCAACCTCCAACATCTCCAACAACGTTTCTGTTGTTGGCGTACATGATGTGTTACTGTTCATAGCTGTGCAGACACGTCGAAAGAAAGCCATATAAATACCGTTGGTCAACGTACCGCCATATTAAGATCACCGGGAGCTGTAAGCACAGTTTTTTCTTCTTTTATGTCTATATCAACCGAAGGTGGGTCGTCAATGAGCAGGTGCTGACCTCCAAGAATTACTCCACTGAGCAGCTCTGCTGCCGAAGACAAATCAAACTTTGAAATTTTTGTCTTTCTTTTTTTTCTTTTGGTCGGCTTAGGACGAAGTGGCTGTTCTTCGTAAAATAAGACGCAGCCAAGCTATTCGGCCTGGAGTCTGTTTCAACACGAACAACGTGGTGCTCCAATCTTTAAGTGCCCAAGAGACTTCTCAAACCCTCCGCTATTAAAAAGTGATTTGGCGGCTCCTCCACATTGTTTTTTAAGGCGGTTTTAAAGCGCGAGACAAATCCAACGGTGATGACGACAACAACAACTTTAATCGTTTTTATTGGGAATGAGTCTTTGCAAACAGCTTTTTGTACTTTTTTATATATGAAGTACTTTCTTTCACAAGACAAGCGCAGACTGATTCATGGCTGATCTCCTGGGGTCAGTTGCGCCAAGCAACTCAAAAACAACCAACCAAGTGACACGAAAAGCAGCGACATCACCAAGCAGCGCCACGAAGACGAATGGATCGAGTGAGTTTGGCGACGGCTGATTGGAGTAAAAGCTAGAAGCAAGCTTTCTAACTTCAAAATATAGTATATATCTACCTGTGCGTCCCCTTTCGAAACCTTGTTGTCCAGCTCTCAGAAGAATTGCCGGTCCAGTCAAAGTGCCAGGATAGTGCCCCATTTCGGCAAAGTGTCAAGCTGGCGATAATATAACGCTCTTTTAAACAACCGCAACGCTTCCATTACACGGGTTTCTCAAAAGAGGTCGGTAGTAAACACACATTTTAACACATAGTTGTTCAAAGTTTCATTTTCTATTTAGGCATTTATAGGCAGGTACAGATATTTCGAAAGTTTTGGTAGGGTCAAGTCAGCTTAAACTGACGTATTTCGCTTCAGCACATATACGAACGCGTTCGAGTGGTCCTCACGTTGGAAGAATAGCATATCCATCAATGTGCGTTCGGATCCCACCTCCGAAAAAAGGTCCACTTCAATTTCTTTCAATGTAGGCTACATTCATTATACTATACTAAAAACAGTAACACATAATGTCTCATTAGCTTTCCCTGGCTTAATTGTCTGTCGGTTTCATTGGTTGTCTCGCTACGATATGTCATAGGGATATGCCACGGCGATGTCATAATGAGGTGCCAAGAGTATATGACCGGTTATATCATGATAATATCATATTATTACGTCATTTGTGCCGTCCTTTTGTATCGATCTACGCTGACGATCAGCTTTTGCGTTTGATGATTCATCTGAGGCTTTCGCTTTTTTTTATATTTGTATACAAGAACAGGTTGGTGCCAATGTGTGGCGCCGGCTACTCCTCTTCTCTTGAACAAAAGTCGACATCGCATATTTTGTAGCAAGCACAAGGTTATACATGTCTACATATCACAACGCTTATGCAATGAGTCCACGTTTTTTTTTTAATACTGAGTGTCCACACCACATAAAAATGTGTCCACATTACACAGAAATGTGTCCACACCCCACAGAGTTTGTAAAAGCTCACGTAGTCATGCCAATTTATGTGTTCACACAAAACATGAAAGTTCAATAAACTGTCTAAGCTGATCTTGTATTTTAAGTACTAAACTAATAGCCGTCGTGCATGAGTGATCTTTGTTGGCGACGGTGCGAGCACGAGTGTTCGTTACAAACTGGGTGTTTTCCAGACAGGAGAAACCAGCAGCGGTACAGGACGGCTGGCACAATGGACAACGGTGAGAGCCAGAAATGAAGAAAACCGAGAGGCGAGCAAGAGTCAGGCAGCGAGTGGTGTACGACTCTCAACGCAGGACAATGGCTGGCCACTCCGACGTATCAGCGTTGCAGTGACCTGTACGCGCGGCGATCGTTTCGCCCCGGCTGACCCCACCCACGGGTGTACACCCGGCTTCTGAACGGAAACAAAAGACGCTTACTTCCGCTGCTTGCCCGCTTACTTCCTCGCTCGGCGCCAACGATCTGCCTAGAGTTTCGGATAAGTGGGTGTTCTTGTCGTTTCCGTCGGTGAAGTAGCCAGTGAACGGGTCCCGTGCTTTTTTTTTTCTTGCCTCGAATGCAGCAGGGTGTACACCGTGTTTTGCTACGTGTATTCAGATTGGAGGTTACGCATATCGGTGCCATACGCCACCGTTTGTACGCCAATAAAATGTGGATACATTGGCGTTATATAACCCAGACCCATTTCTAACCCAGACCCATTTTACCACATTTCTAGAAACTTGCGCAATACTTCAGCGGGTATCCCCAGAACGAATCACCGCTTGCCAATTACGAAGTGAGGGAGCGAACGTTGCCGCCTACGCGTACAGCGAACGCCTAATCGCACCCGTTGCGATAACGATGGATACGTGTGTAAGTGACTCTTGCCGCAATTCCCTGCAGACAGGCGAAGTGTTACTGAACACCAGATATCAGCCATTCGATTTTATTGTTCTTTATTTCTTGCTTAAGCAGCTTTGCGATTTGGTGTAGACGATGCCGCCACAGTGATTCTGGCTTGGTTCGTGTGCAACGCAAAAACGAACGCTCACTCATTTTCCGAGACGAAAACAAGAACGACGTAATTCGCTAATGGTGTTGCGGTGAGAATTAAACGCACCTCATTCACTGACCTCGAGCCAATCCCGTGTCGTTCGCCGGCCTTGAGTGCGCAGCGTATGCTAATGCCGTACTGAGCAGCTATACGGCCCGTACAGGCGTGAAAATTTCCCCTGAGCGCTGCCATCAGTGACGCCTTTTGAACTGCCGACGAATCGATTGGCCACTGGACGCCGTTCTACGACAATCACTTGCTCAGCAGGCTTTTCCGGCAAGCCGAACGCTGAAACCCCCATGCGAGCGTGCCAAGTGATAAGGTGTGTTAGCAGCGTTGGTTTGTCGTAGGGTAAGCATGGTGATAAGTATGCCGTCATGGCCGACACGTAGCTATTCATGTTCGTATCAGTTGCTCTAATCATCAGGTTACCGTCTGCATCGATCAAGTCACGCAAACAAAACAAGTTGGGATCCGAGCACGCCACCTCATAATGGTAGTGTAACGTAAGCAAATAAAGAGTTCAGACTTGCCACGCATATCACTCTCCTTAAAGAGGCAGGTTAGCTCTCATTGGAGGGTCACACGACTTTTAAAAGAGAGTATATATAATAACCCCAAAACAAAGTTGACGTGCCTCTTCAAAGAGTCACACGTGGCTGATCATAACTCTCAAAAAGGAGTGTACGTGCTGCGGTATTTTTTCTGGCTCTCCTATAACACCCTAGTGCTAAGATATCACTGTTTACAATACAGGTGCTGGATGGCTTCCGGTTCTCAGTGCAGGCGTAGCCTAGCAATATTGGTGTGGAACAGAAGCCGTAACGAGTAGCTAGTTCATTTTCAAGAGTTTTCTGCTTGTGTCTGGTCAAATATTTCAAATACACTTTTTTCAAACAAGATACAACATTATAAGAGCCAGTCCTTAACTTTCAGCACCTCCCTTTTACCCGAAAGCTGAAAAAGAGTCTTTTCTTACTCTAGTACAACTTGTACTTTAAATTTCTGTTTCAGTGTAAGAGAGTGACCCGAAGTTTCGTGGGTAGCAACAGCTGCTGCTGCTGTTACTATGTTGAAACTATATACATCGATAACAAGCCACGATTGTTATTTGATGCTGAACGTGGGCTCATGCTCAAGTCGAACATTGGCGCTCACACATATACAGGATAACGACGGGAAAACCCACAAAAAAAAATAACTGCAAGCCATGCACCGCAGGGTACAGGCTTTCTTATTCGAAGCGGTATTACCCTGTGGACCTGGTATCGACGCAATATCCGCCATCTTTGGATGAATGCATATTAGTTGCGCTAGAAAAATGAGCTGCCATGAAAAAAAGTAAGGACAAAACGTGCTTGATCCCTCCGTCGTAGGTATAGGTATAAAACGAGTGTAAGACGTCTCCTTACAGTACTAGTTTGGTGCTTACTGTACATTGATATAAGATATCTTATACAATGTCTGTTGTCTTCAACAGCTAAAGCGCTGTTTTTCGCAAATACGTCCCCGTTGACACTGTTATACATCTCCTGCCCGACGACTAACGTCCATGATTAAAAATAAATTTAGCATTAAACGTGCCTATGTGGTCATGAATGCTTGTGGTAGCTGTAGTAGTTAGCGGTGAGAGCGGAACAAAAAAAAAATGGTGTGAAAGGCAGAAAAGCATGATTGATTGTACGTCAAACTAGGGCGAAGGTTGCCTACTGGCGGCATGTTAGAGTTATTGAATGCCAATGGCCGATTAGAGAACAAATACCGCGTGCGTTGTGTTTTTGTTGGCCGGCGACGATCTTTCGCATGGCGAGCATAAGCGGGGAACGCTAATAAAGGAACGGGGAGTCATATCCAGGCGAAACAGACGCGCTGCTGCTCTATACGTTGCAGATCTATTTTTAGTATATATGAATGCTATGAGCCATGCCGACGCTTTGGGTAAGGTCGTCACCTGGCAGTGTGTTAAGGCGTTCACAAAATTGCATTTCTCTTATTGGAAACGCGCCGAATAAGACGGACGTACAGAAACGACAAGTTGTAGGAACTTATCGTGGGTTTCGCGGTCATGATGCATTAATACACTTTGCCTAGAGTACTGTGAGAGGGCTGCGGTAGCTATAAAAGGCTTGTTTTTAAGCCCTCCAAAGGAAGTGGCCGTGACGCGGTGGATAGCTTGCGCGGCAGCTGTGGTCGCCGACCGAGAGGTCATGGGTTCGACTCCCGTTGGCGGTACTCTTTGTCTTCTTATCTCTGCCATTTTTCAGACGTCATTTCCGTGACGGAAGTACGACAGTGAAATGGTGGTGGACTCTGATATGAAACACTTTGTGTCAAAAAAAGTTCGACGACAATATCCTCCATGTTTTTCATACAGTCGCATACCAATGCCTTTCCTGGCAGCAAATTCCTCATATATACGCTGCAATACGAAGCCCACACTCTCTATGCCGTTAATATGCGTCGTATTCACGCCTATGCAAGCGGAAGAAACCAAAAGTGCGTATAGCTTCCAAAGCTCGTATTTTCAACTGAAGTTTTTTTTTTTTTTTTTGAGTGACATATTCATTTTTCCATCGTTATCTCAAAAGTTGCACGTAGAATGTCGACGAGACCACCGCAAAAATGTACAAATCCAGAAAACGTCGGCACTTCACTAATGCCGCAGCAGCAAACGAGCACTATATTTATGACGTATGAGCCAGGCTGTGGTTGCGCAATCAGGCTTGGTTGCACAACCATATTGCTTCCTATAGTCCACAACTTTACGGGCTGTATGGGTCAGGTGCGACTCGAGAATGGAAACTTTCCAATGAGAAGTGCAGTCCAGCCACATCACCCAGAGTAAATTAGGTCCGCGCAACTCCACAGCGAGCTGGCGAAGAGAATGGGGCAGGTGCCCATAATCAGTCCCATTTCGAATGCAGCTGGCCGATACGAGAATCCGGAGATACGGAGCCCGGAACACGCGCGAGATAACGAGCGGGTCCTCTTTTACGCACACTGTGCGAAGATCGCTTCCACCGGCTATGTGTAGCACAGCCGAGGCAGGCCGCGGCGGAGGCCTGCGGCGACTGCTTGGAGGTGATTGAAAAGGAGCGAGCTTTCCGTTTCTCTTTTCGCAGCCGTGAAACTGAGAGAGCGAAGGGAAGAAGGTCCGCTCTACAGACGCACACACGCGCGCGAGCAAAATCGGCCGAATGCAGGCGCGATCCTCCGGGGCATTATCCAAGAATGTCGTCGAACGGTGTTTCGTCCTTGGAACGCTGCCAAGGAGAAGGTCCCGTTAGGCCTGTCCGGCGGCCGAGCAACGATCATTACGCGACCATCATCACCGCCGTTTACGCTACCCGGAAAATAACGGTGTCTCCTTTGCCTTGTGCCATCCGGGGTGAAAGAAGTGGAGTATAGATGGGGCTGCTCTTGTGATTGTGGCGTGCGCAGGAAGTTGAGGGGGACGTGCTTGAAACGTTGCCATTCTCTTGTAGCTCACCACTGCTTTTTTTTATACGAATATGTCACTGGATGGAATCTATATGAACGGGTGCTCAGCTTTAAAGAGAAAGAAAAAAGAAAGGTACAAGCTGTACCTGGCTCCGCTTTTTTACCATTTAAGACGGGCTGAAAAAAAGATCGCTTAAGCACCCAGTAATAAAACGGTGTACGACATACTATAAAAACACAGTTGAGAATCTATTATACGACAGTCATCTATTATTCATGTTCTTCGTGGCAATTGCTACCGAATATCAAAAGAAAGACATAACAGACCCCAAGGCGGAAAGTGGGTGATTTGTCGCAATTCCCATACTACACGAGACAGGCTCCTGATTGCTATTGTAAAAAGTGTGCTCCTAGGCCGCTCCCTCTCTTTTTTTTTTTTTTTTGGACGAGAGCTACTAGCGGCAGCAAAGACTACGATGGCATGAACAAACGAATAAAAAAGCAAGAAGGAGGCTATCGTTTGCGGGTTGAATTGCACCCACCGGCTGTCATTACCGCACGCTAACAAACTTTTGGTTTGTTAAACTACAGGAGAAACTACAGGATTTTACTCATTATACCAGTTTACGTTCAGACTCAGCAAAGATTGGAATTTCAACGTTTCTAGAGATTAAAGATGACTACGCGGGAAAGCCCTTGTTGCGTAAGAGGACTTAATTACTAGTCAACAGCAACGTATGAGGTTACAAAGTACAGTGATAAATCACCCGACTTTCCATCATAAAATAATTCTATTGCTATGGCATGCAGTATAAAATAGGCAGTGCAAGCACAAACACGCAAATTTTCAATAAGAGGCCTTTTTGCATCTTCGAAGGTATTATAAGTACCACAGACAGGATGTGATTCTCCCAGATTGTAAATCAGCAATGTAACAACTTTCTAGGGGGACTACCACAAACAAGTTCTTCGCTTGAGTTACTGAAAGACGCTATGAAAAAAAGGCATCAACATAACTTTGCGCAGAATACCTTTCATGTTAGTTTCAGCGGCAATGAAAGGGCAGATGCTCTGGACAGCCAAGAACTTTCAACGACAACCGAAAATCGCAGCTACTATGAACATGAAAGTACCAAAACAAACAATTCGATGCCATTTTAGCTCTCTGGCAGTCGCCCTATCAGCCCTGTGTCGCAAAAAGACTTAGTCGAGCTGAGTCAACTCTGCGATTCAGAATAACAACAAGGTCGGCATACACTCCAGCATGATTATGTGAAGTCAGGGCCGCTCCCTCCACACTGTGCACTGAATGCAATGAAATGACGGATATCCAGCTTTTTCTCTTGCCGCGCAAGCGTTTTTGCTGCCAAAAAGATTCTTTGGTGGGCAGTATAAAGAAACGAGGATTGGATGCTGTGGAGACGCTGTGTTTCCGGCAGGGGCGCGGCTAATGCGAGAGTAAGTGACTAAGACAATAATAAGAACAGGATCAGCATACATTTCAGTCACGCAGAAGGCCTAACCCCATTCAGCACCAAAGCTAATGCTCTCAATGTTAATTTTTTTTCATGCACAATAACTGAATGGAACGCGCTCTCATCGACATAGCTACATAGCACTGAGCCAATAGAGAAAATAGTTAAATAGGGTATTTTTGATTTCATGATTTCCTGATAACTCGCACATGACAAGGTTGAACAAAAATTGTCTATACGGTGCAATTCGTTGCTGGACTCGTTCCTTAATAGTGATGAAACACTACAAAAGGCAGCTACCAAACGTTGCAAGAAGAAACAATGAACACCGAACAAGCGCTACTTGTGTTCAGTGTTTGTTCATCGTTTTTTTTGTTATTGCGGTTGCGCAGATTTGTGGTTCATGTTGTTGTTGATGTTGTTGTTGATGCGCAATACTATAAATCTGCGCTTTATAGTATTGCAATGTTATTGAGAACTTCTCTACATTCGCATTCCCCCATGACGTCTATTTATTATCAGCACCAAATAGGGTAGGGTGCGAAAAAGCAGAAAGAATTTAATGGGTATTTGGTTAGTTCTGCGATGATGGTCGTTGAAGCCGAAAGAACATATATACGAGACTAGGTTGGCAAAATAGTTGCAGCTCGCTCAGACTCAGTGAACAAATATGTTCTTCTCTGAGGGCTCGCTCTTCCTCTGACACACCAAGATTTTACGCAACTTGACTCCTTCAGACTCAAACTCACGAAATATTACTCAGCCGGACTCACTCAGACTCAGACTCACGGTTCGGTCTGAGCCGGAGTGAGTCTGAGGGAGTCGACTGGTGAGTCTGTGAGTGTAAAACTACATTTTTTTATCTTTGGATGAATTCTCTTTAATGCCAATACCTCACACAATCGGGGCTCTAAGATGCGTCTTCTAATCTTATACATTCATATACCAGTTAACCGTAATCCAGTAAGGATATTTCCGTGTTTATGAAATACCCGATTTGTACGAGACAGTTTCATCAAGAACTTTCCGTGAAGGAGTCTACGTGAGGGAATCTCCTCATTCACATCTCTGACCACTAAAGAATTAGGTAGCCTATATGAACATGAGCATGCTGAGACATGCGTGAATAAACTTGAAGAATAAACGTAAACCGATGTAGTTCTGATATTAATGATGAAAATATGTAAACAGGATAGGAGTACTTTTTTGAATTTTCGATAATCCATTCTGTAGAAGACTGCATGCGAAAAGCGAGACACTTCCATTAGGTGTCAATGCGTCTTCAGTACTGATAGGTTGACCTTATTTAGCAAGGAGTCAAGTTGTAAATGTAAGTCTACATAGTGAAGGTGATTGGTTAAAGGTCAATTCATTAATAATTCCAAACATCAAGAGCCAGTCATCCCTTCGAATGCCTTGGATTTAACTTTAACTACGTTACCCTTCGAATAAAACCCTGATAAAGACCAACAGATTATCAGGTTGTAAGCTGATAATCTGTTGGCCTTTATTAAGGTTTCATTCGAAGGGTCGCTGGTAATGACTGTATCGCAAGGCTGCAAATACCACAGAGATAAAATGTCAGAGACGCATGTGCGTTCTATGGTCAAAACAAATATTCTTTGCCACAGAAAAAAAAGAGGGAAAAAAAAGAATAATGCTGCAAGGTGTCAGCCTGCACAGAGCCGGACGCCAGGATTTTTTCTAATCGCGCCGTTCAATCTCTCACAGGGCTTCGATTCGAACGCCTTCAGTGCTGCAGCAAATGCTTATGCTGCCGGGAAAGTCCACGCTGGTGTTGCGTTAAGCGGCGCCAGGGTATCGTTACTCAACACTGACTCGATCAAAGCCACAGGACACCTAATGCATTCGCTAAGCACGACTGGAAGGTGAAAGTCATCGTTTATTTGTTTTTCTTTGTTAAGGCGGTGTAGTGATCCTTCTTCACCCCCTTGCGAAAGCTTTTTAGACCTAGCATGATTCTGCATCACCTGACCACCTGATGCATCACCTGCATCCCCTGATGCATCACCTGCATCACAGCGTTATGAGGTGACGTAATCATGCCAATACGTCACGGTGACGTCATGAGGACGTCACAAATTTTTCTTGTGAATGGCGCCATACGGTGACGTCATTCCGTGAAGAGAATTTTCGACATGCTCGTAATGAAGCACATGCCACCGACTGTCAATATTCACGTTTGATGAGGAAACTAAAGCTAAAGCATTCACCTTAAAACAGGCATTGATTGAGATGGGGGCCGCTGGCTTGCGTTGCTTATGCGGAAACCTTTATTTTTTTAAACGGTTCATTTGGTTCTGAGGATCAGGTGCCAAAGAGACTTATGCAATGGTAAACGCCGTTGTAGAGGTCTCACCGTAATTTGTACCACCAGGGGTTGTTTTTCTAACGCCCACTGGAATCACGAATAACACGGACTGCTAGCATTTCACGTCCATCAAAACGTCAAAGTCGCGATAGGGGTCGAACCCGAACCCTTCGGGTTAGCAGCCAAGCGCTGCAACCATTATCACCATGGCTGATGCCGTCTTTACCGCATCAAGCTCGTAATCGGGCTTTTTCGTGTGATAGCGCCGGTTCAGCTAAAGACACAGTAGAGCACTCGAAAGTAGCATTAGGCAACAATTCACTTATACGGGAGTGCTATGTTAGGCTCACTGTGCATTTCTGCCAACAGAAAGCCATGCTCGAAAAAAGGCACGTAAGATACGTAATACTCAATCCTGTGAAAGTGTGTATTCTAGATACGAGCCTCTCCTACATCCCTCTTTTTCAAACACATTAAAACAGTGTCATGAAACAGAAAAAAAAATCTTCCACGCGTGCATCCAATACTTGAAATGGGTACTTTGAACGAACACATAGCTCTAAAATACTCGGGGCAGAATTGCGCACATTTACTTGCATAAAGCAGTGCCACGAGATAGCAGTCACCAGCTGTCGCAACTGAGTTCCGTCGGTGCTGTATCAAAGAAACCACAAACACCTAGTGAGCGCTCACAATGGTACGACCACAAAGCTAGAAATGTTGCGCAAGAAGAGGTATTCGTTTACTGAATACGAATGACGTACCTTATAGCGTCCCAATGTATGCGTAGGGCGTGGGTGTGACCGAATTGTTGCTCATGCGAACTAAGAGCCTCGGTAATACTTGAGCGTTCACAGGCCTCACAGCTAACACTGCGTCCTTGTGAATACAAGCACACTCGTAAATCTGTTCGGTCGAAGTCTGTGTCCCTGATTGTGGTGCCGGAAAAAAATCAAGCTAAGACTCCTCGGCACACCTTTCCCGCAAGCGCGTGCGCCTGGAAAAGAAAGACAGGAGAGAGAGAGAGAGGAAAAATATCAGAAAGGTAGGGTGGTTAACTAGACTAAGTCCAGTTTGCTACCCTACAAGTGGGAGAGGAGAATGGTGAGAAAAAGAGAGAACGAGGAGGAGTAGATACACATTGCACATAACACACACACCACACACACAGTTCAGGTTTCACGGGTGGTCGCAGAGAAACAACGATAGGGCTATAGGCTGATGAAGTATTACATGCTCCGCTCTCGAAACAAGCATGCGCATCGTTTCTTTGAAGGGAAAGAGTTCAACGAAGTTACGAACGCGGGTAGAAACAATAAAAGTCGATAGCAAAAAAAAGAAGAAAAAAAGCAAACAAGGAAAGAAGAACTATGATATCTCAAGTAAATGCACCCTGGCTCAAAAAGAGGGCGTCAAGCAAGACACAGCGTGGATTGCGAGAAGGCACGTGCCGCCTTCAAACTTGTGCCGCCCATGAAAGTACGGGGGCGAGGACACCAGAACTCACAATGGCGCCTGGTGACTCCCTCGAATTTCCTCCACGAGCCATCTCTTTCCGCCACACTCTACGTAACATGTTGTGGGAGAGAGGAAAGGACGAGACGAAGGGAAAGCACAGGATGCATGCATCACGCGCGAGGTGTCGCGGGCGGAAACCACGAACCGTTCCCGCCGCCAACGTGTGATCCGCGGATGCTGAAAAGTAGCTCAACGGCTGTTCGCGTTCGTGCAGTCGACACCGCACGTCTCGCCGGAAAAACGGGACGACTGGAAGTAATTAGGGCAAGACGCATTTAAAGAATTCCTTTGTCAGTGGTTCGTATACGCCCTGGGTTGCTCGTGCACGACGACGGTAGCTCGCATAATTAGAAGAGACGTTCTTCGAAGAATTCTTCTGCTTGAAGAATAGGCTTCTTCGCCGCTGAGATGTCTTTAAGTGAAAACAGCGTACGCGGGTAATTAGAAAAGACAAGTTTGAGGCGTTGTTTTTTCAGGATTATTGACTCATTCACGCTGTAGTATACCACCCGCGGAGGGATACACGTTATGTGTCAGCTCTTGTGTCGCAACTTTCAAAACTTTCGACTTCTTTGTTCTTGCTTCAAGAAAAAGGGAGACTGGATTGGGTATAGTTCGGGGTAAAGCAGTGCACAAGAAGTTTGCATATGCGGATAGTGTGTAGCGCGTCCACTCTTGTCGTGCGCATGGCGCCGACACAACACTTATCAGCACAACTATAACCACGTCGCCGCATTAAACACGGGACGAGGAATTCATTCCAGCCTGCTTGGTGGTTAAGTCATACCGCTGATATGTCTACTGCAAAATTTTTCTGAAACAAATAGTAGTTGCTTTGTCCGCTGCAAGTTCGCCAATTTTAGCTTCTAGGCTCACTATTGTCGCTCTGAAACTTCAAATGGCCCGGTCCTAATGCAACGCAAGGCAGCAAGGGCTGCCTTGCGTTACTGCTATAAGACATCTTCATGAATCTCCTTGTAGGATATTTGAATTGTTATTTCTATCGCTGAGGAACGATGAAAACTGTGTAAGCGAGACAACCACTGCGATGCATATATTACACATGCGCTTTCCTGCCTATGCTTGCTGACGCGTATACCGCGCATGTCTTGTTGGCATCCCTGCAACTAACCGACTCTGTAACATCGATTACCAGGACCACACGTATGTCACGTTAATTATAACAGCGACGACACAGCCTGTAATCAACATTGAAAATGGCACATGTTGCAGAACATGTCAAAAACTCCAGCACGTACTGCGCGTACTGCGTGACATTATAAGGCAGCAGTCTAACCAGCATTGAAATTCCCTACGAACAAGTCTTCCAACTCGACTCGCAAGACCTGCAACTCGACTTGCTGGCCAATAGCGAAGGAGAATGTATAAAATACAAGGCTATTATCGATAAGTTGCTCTCGGGGAATCAATTAGAGGAGCCTTACTCCGCGAAATGTCTGCCTCGTCATTGAGGCTAGGGCGGGCGACCAATAGTCTCGTAGACGCTATTTTGTCCGAGCGTAACAATCAAAGTCCGGTGGTATTGCCGCGCGAGAGGTTATCGCTTAGCCAAGATTCGCGGCGTGCGCCTCCACCGAAGAGAGCGTCTGCGCAACGGATGGACCTGCAGGCCTGTACGCGCACGCATTTGCCGTAACTCGCCGCTAGAGAGACACGCTGAGACCGCGCGAGGCATTTCTCTTCTTCTCTGCCGTAGCGCAACGTTTGGCGCGAACAAAAGAAGCGGGGATCGACTCACCGTTGGCATCGAGAGTCCGAGATGAAGAGTGGATCACCCGATACATGGTCCCGCAAGAAGCGCGCAAGTTCGAAGCGGGCGCAATCGGAACAGGCGCATTTCACTCGTTCCGATTAGGGCCCGCGCTCTTTGGTTGTCTGCGCGATTTTCAGCGAATGCTTTACGTATAAATCTGAAGGTATAGCACACTGAATTACTGTGGAATATTCAACAGAGTTGTGGCAAAATTCGGTCTTAACGCTCTTTAACAACAAAAAAAAGTGTTTCAATTATTTTTTCTGAGCGAGAAGTACTTTTTGCTCGTCTAGTTGATACAACATAATCACTCCTAAAACACCACACGAAGGAGAAATAAGCACAAGAAAAGAGCTCTTTTCTTGTACTTACTTTTTTTGTGCGTGTGTGGTGTTCCAAGAGTGTAAGACTGTCTCTTTTTTAGTGAATTCCGACCTGCCGAGTATATATGACTGTCTTAAAAGACCGAGAATAATTTGTAGAAAAGGAAACGCAAGAGAGTGCACCAATCCAAGAAAATTGGCTTTGGGGATCGCTTTGCTCTCGTTGCAGAGTCGTAAGACATAAAGAGTTAACGTGACTCTAAGGAGACTCAAACACACGGTAAGTCACGACTTGTCAGTAAGACTGGCACATACTCTTCGTTTTTTTTTTTAAGTCTTAGAGTGCACAAACACTAAACTACAGCTCGTTCAGTTAGGTCAGACAACCTTAAATGAGCGGAACAGTGGACGTGTCTGCATTACCGAAAGCAATGTATCACTAGCAGGCTTAAGGCTCACGAACATTGCTTAAAGCATGTGTTACACTCCATATACAGAATCCGGCATTTTTGTTTCCAGATTTCTACCCTGAATATTTCAAACTATCCGTTCGCTACATTGAATCTTTAATACTTATACATCTGGGTGTCCCGTGCATGACGAAATTTGAAAGCAATGGTGACATATAGGTTCTCTAACAACGGGTTATGAAGGAATGCTAATGGCATAACTCGTGCTTAAGTTCATTTTTTCCTGCAATGTACTGCTTAGTGTACTGCTTATAATTTAATGCAGATCTGTGTGTGACTTCGTTAAGCATTAGAAATGTCGTTTTGACCACTGTATATCTGTCCATTGTTGTGTATCATCATACTCTCACTCATGTGCCAAGAGCGCTCTAATGCTGTGCAAAAACATTTCTCATGGAATTCACAATTTTTTTAGCCCATTAAGGAACAAAGTGGTGTGATCAAACTGCTGACGTATTCACAACTTCTGGGCTGTGAACAGTTGCAATAGAAGTAGAGGCGTTCAATCCAAGAAGCAACGCCGCCACAACATTCGTTTGTATGAGTACAAATAAAAACAAAATGTTAGGGACCTAGGTAATCTAAACGCCCTGCCACATACAGTATGAAATAGAAAACCCCTGTTCGGCATGGTACTTTCTAGGAGCGATGCTCTTTAGGCCCACACCCCGCCGTCACTGCCGTCGAAGATCACTGCAACATAGATGTGGCGCCGGCGCCTAAAGACAATGTATGTATGTGAGATACCGACTTCCCAAGTCCCGACCCTCTACTAGAATGTCTTTGTAGGTTTACATCTAGAGTATCACATTCTTCTTTCGCTCCAAGACGGTATACTTGAAGTGAAAGACCGCGGAAGAACAGTTCGAAAACGTGTGTATATAATAGTTTGCGTCCCATTTCCAAGGAGCTTTGCTCGTCGTTTATATTCATGCTTAGAACAAATGTTCGACGATTCAGAGTATGATGCTGTTATAAAAAGTAGTAAACGACTTCGAGTACCAGGAACTCTAAGTTATAAAGCGAGTGAGTATAAAGCACTGTTGTTTAGAAAAAGTGGTTAATGATTTCGAGTATTTGGTACTCTACCATGGGAGAGCATAAAGCCGTTCCGTGGGCCTCACATTTGATGAGGCCCTGTTGACAAAATTTACTGCGTGAGTTTGGAAAAAGTAGTGAACGATTCAGATTACCTAGTAGGCTACTACGGGAGCGCACTAGGCCGCCCCGCACCATGAGAGATGTGTAGTTGGAAAAAGTCGTTAACGATTTAGAGTACTTGGTACTCTACTATGGGAGAGAATGAAGCCGTCCTGTGGGCCTGAAGTGATCAGCAACTCATTCACAGGACAAGTCTGCAGCATTTCGAACGGACGTAGTGTTAGAATCTACGAGCCAGTCTATTAAGTCTAGGCCTTTATATTGGTCTTGGTTGCTCGGGTAGTGAAATCTCAATCAACTAACAGTCATCGCACTGTGAAACTCCGCAACATAGTCACAGTATCAGTAAGAGCAGTGATAGTCACTCTTTTATCGAAAACCTTATATTTATGCTATATTTGGGCTAACTTCAGTTTTATTGGCGTACGTTTACATTTGATGTCCGCTGTGAAAGATATAAAAGTTGAGCTCGGTCGCACGACCAAGATATTCGTAACATCAGCTGCAGATGCATTATTTCTCCGAATTCTAACAAACGGGACTATGATGGCCTTCCCAGCATTCGTAATGGTCTCCAATTATCGATTAAGTCGTGTTCAAGCTATCCAGGCAGGCCCCCGTACTGCGTTAGCGTCGGTATTGCGCGACAACGTGCATTTCGGCTGAGTGTTAGTTATTGACACGTGGAGACGTTTTCCGAGTTATGCATCAACCACTAAACTAACGTCGCACAAAGAGTTCGCAGACGCACTGCATAACTATGGCGAGGAAAACTGCGTGCACAATGTATGCACTAACGTAAACTAACGTAATGCAGTTTCACAATTACGTCACGCGTGTGACTGGACCGCAGCACGCTCAATAACGTGCTTTCCCCGCAAGACCGCGCTGACTTCCGGTACATAACCCCCTTCGTTTCCTACTCAATGATTATCGTCCCCACTTGGGCACAATCAATCGCAGATCTGCAGGCATCCTTCCGCGACGCAGGACGCTTCACTTTACTGTCCAAGCTTAAGTATACGGCTTCGAGCGTGAGCTAGCCTTTACTGCGCGCAAATTACACATTTGCCGCGCGCCGTCCGAAGTCGGAGAACGGGCACTGGCGTGGCGTCTCAGATTTTCCGCGGCTTTCGACCTCGTTCCATTGCGTTGGGACGGTGCACAGCCAGCAAGCTCTCCATGTGCCGGAGCATCGCACGTCGTTCTCCATGCGCGAGCAGCGCGTTAGCGGCTGTGGCGCGGGCTGCGTAGTTGCGTTCACGGTGCCCGCGCCGTCACGAACACGCGCGGAGGACTACGCACGGGTGCGCGAACGCTAGAGACGCGCGAGGTACTCCATTCTTTGCTGGGCCGTGGGACCCAGTCTTTTTTTAGATGCGGAGCATCTAATACTCGAGGCTTGTAGTGCGGCGCCGTCCGCAAGCTTCCTCCTCCTTCTTCCACCATCTGTGCATCCCTTCCTCCTCTACACACCGCGCGCGCTTCACTCCTCCACCATCTGTGCACCCTTCCTCCTCTACACACCGCGCGCGCTTCACTCCTCCACCATCTGTGCACCCTTCCTCCTCTACACACCGCGTGCGCTTCTCCTCTTCACGAACATTCGCTAGCTGTATAATGTAGCGCGCATGCGCCGTCACGCTTCGAGAACATCGGCAGCTGACGCGCGCGCATGCGTCGTCGCGCTTCGAGAACATCGGCAGCTGACGCGCGCGCATGCGCCGTTGCGCTTCTCCCCCTTCTCGAACATTCGACAGCTGACAGTGCATGCGCCGTCGCGCTGTATATATACTCAAGGTCGGTGCTCGCTCGCTCAGTTGCCGCTCGTCAATTGGTTTGTACGGCGCGTCGACGTCCGAGGTCGCAATGATCGACGTCCCTTCGACCAGCGCCGGCCAAAGTGTTGGCGGAACCGCAACCAAGTCGTCGTCCGAAGACAAGGCAGCGCGGAGAAGAGCTCGCGACGCCGAACGTAAACGTCGGCGTCGAGCGGAAGATGCTCAACTTAGAGAACGTGAAGCCGCTGAGAGACGTCAGCGTCGAGCAGCAGCACCGGATTCGGCCGCTTTGAAACGTAAGCGTTGACAAGAGGACCCGGACTTTCGAAAACGGGAAGCCGAGTGCAAGCGTCGGCGACGAGAGGCCGATCCCGATGCTGCCCGCGAGCGCAAGCGCGCCGAGGTAGCGGCGTGGCGCGCCAAGCAGTATGCCACGCCCAACGCTCGCTTCAAGCGCGACTTCGTCGACCGAAGCTTCGGCCACACCTGCAAGGTGTGTGATCGTCTTTGGTTCGATAACAACTTAACTCGGATCGGCAACATTCAGAACAACTCCTCCTACAACCACGTTAACCAATTTAGCCAGCGACCCAAGTAAGTCGCAATTTAACACCCCATTTCACAACCACGTTAACCAATTTAGCCATCGACCCAAGTAAGTCGCACTTTAACACCCCGTTAACCAATTATATGCTCCGCATCCTCCTCAGTGTTCCCCCGAGGGAAGCTGCGGGCAATTTTTTTCTTTCTTTTTTTCTTCCTTCCTTCCTTTCTTTCTTTCTTTCTTTCTTTCTTTCTTGCTTTCTTTCGTTCTTTCTTTCCTTCTTTCCTTCTTTCTTTCTTTCTTTCTTTCTTTCTTCGATGCTCTTGGTCACTGTTTGCATTGTCCACTGGCTCATCCTTAAATCCCTTCTGCCTTTCGAGACCTCCTTTCGAGTTTACACCTGAAGGTAACAGACACAAGAGTACCACGGGCAACGGTACTCTCACTCCAGAAGAAGCAGACAACCCCTCCCCTCCCCATCCCTCTCTTACCCGCCGCACATCTAGCGACTAAGCGGTCGTCGCGTGAGGAGGTCGCGAACGCGATGATGACGGAAGACGCCGGCGAATGCGTGCACGCATTCGCGGCTTCTCCGAGCGCATCTCCTCCCGAGTCGACCGCTGTTACCGTCATTTTTATATTTTTTATTGTAGTTGTTGCTTCTGCTTCATCGCATTGTTGCTCTTCTCCAGCGCCATTCTTCCGCAACGGTTTCCTGTGTAACAGTGCACATTGTGTATACGCCGTAAATGTGTATAAAAATCACCGAGCAGCGCCTTCTCACCTTACCGCCTTCAATGTTTCGCTTCTCTTCTCGAAACCTTGCGCGTTCCTTTAGTTTGAGCTCGTGAGAGAGAAGAAGGAGGAGTCGGATAAAAAAACAACGCCGCTCACGCTCGAGTCGCAGCAACCCCGAACACTTCCTCGTGCCAACTTCTCCTCAACAGCTTCGGCGTGCATAACGGCGCATTCGGTACGCTCTGTTGTCGTGACGCTTACACTACAAGCAAACTTCGTGCCTGTGCGGTTTTTGTCACCCTTTACTGGTACGTTTTGTTATTCCGTTTAATCTTTTCGTTTTCTCGACTCAACGCATGCCTTCTGCGATGGCGGCGACATAAGAGAGCAAACGTGTGAAAACACAACGGTGCTAAGCTAGCGGGAAATGACTCTTCCCCCTCGGATGTTTCTCTTAGTTTTCGCGAGCTCGAGAAACGTGAGCTGGGTAAGCCGTATTAGCTACGCCCGGAACTTGGACTGTTCCGGTCTGTACTTGCTCTTCCGGTCATTTCCTCGGTGCTTCGGTGCGCGGGCTTGATAACGCGCGCCGATGTGGACGTCAACATTAGTCACTGGACACGGCCTGTCGTATAACGATTCAGTGTCGTAATTTCCAAAGCCCTCCACTACGGCGTCTCTCATAATCACATGGTGGTTTTGGGACGTTAAACCCCACTTATCTATCAATCAATATTGAAGCGATTCTTACAGGCTGTAAATGACGCCATAAATGGTTCGCGATTTCACAGATCGAAAAGATAACCACGGGCATTTCAAGAGTGAGATGTAGTTGGGATTGATAAGCTCTGAAGATGGTATAGAGGAAAGTAAATACCGTAATGCATGCACGAAGTCTATTTTTAAGCTTCTAAAATTATGTTATCTTCAACTGATAGTTTCTTTCTAACGACTCATAGCATCTACCCTTTGAAGTACGCCGAAAGCCTGAAAAGGCTTTTGAATGACGCTGAATGTTCGTTCTTTGCAGGATATATCAGAAACCACGTGCGCTGCCACCATCCACGCTGCGCAACGTGCCCAGACGTCATGCTTCTCTTTCTTAATATTGACTTCTTTTTCCCCCTTCTCAAAGCACGATGTAGCCAAATGAGCTCAGGCCTTATCTTCCTGCTATTCCTCCAGGCATTATCTCTCTTGTTAAGTGTACTCGAATGTGAGCTTAACAAAGCTACAACATACTTAGATACATATTTAATGACACGTGGTGCCTACCGTACATGCATAGCACCTCAGCGACGAAATAATGGCCATATAAGACGTAAAGTATAGACGTCAATGTGATGATACGCATGTGCTACCACGAACCGATAGGAAATTTTCGTTAGATCTACTTCTAAAACTTAATCCGGTAAACAAAAACGCATATATGTCTCTGGCTACTTCAGTTCCAGTCTCGTAAAATAAGCATGATTAATTTGATATGTGGGGTTTAACGTCCCAAAACCACTATATGATTATGAGAGACGCCGTAGTGGAGGGCTCCGGAAATTTTGACCACCTGGGGTTCTTTAACGTGCACCCAAATCTGAGCACCAAGGCCTACAACATTTCCGCTTTCATCAAAAATGCAGCCGCCGCAGCCGGGATTCGAACCCGCGCCCTGCGGGTCAGCAGCCGAGTACCTTAGCCACTAGACCACCGCGGCGGGGCCTCGTAAATAAGCAAATAAGCAATAAGCAAATGTGCATGAAGTTAGAGGTGCAATCAGGAATGGATGTAAATCAAAGGACTGTGGGACGCTTCGCCTTGGGTGCTCACGGGAGGACGACGAGCGAGGCTGTAAAGAGAGATATTGGATGGACAGGCTTAGAAGTAAGGGAAGCTCAGAGCAAAACGAGATTTGAAGAGATGCTTAGGAAAATTAAGGACAGTAGATGGGTAGGGAAAGTGTTCAGGTATTTGTGTAGGAAGAGCGTGGACACAAATCGAAGAAAAAGAACAAGGAGGCTCATGTGGGTGAGATGGTAACAAGGAGCAAAAAGTCAGAGAGGTGGCGAGGATTTATTGGATGACAGCGATAGAAAAGAAACGGGCTCTCAGTAACTACCAAAAGGGCAAGAACGAAATGAGGCGGGAGAGGTTTCATGATAATTCAAGAGTAAGCGCTTTGCTGTCGATATCGGGTTGCCTTAGAACGCGTAGTCATAAAGCTTGATTCAATAAAGAAAAGGAACAGTGTACATGCATGCTGTGGCGGAGCTAAGGAAACGTTGGAACATTGTTTCGATTGAATGCGGCGATATCCACACAGGTATACGTGTGGGTACAAGCCTACGTGAGGCTTCGGGCTTTAGGAAAAAAAACCTGGAAAGCTGAACACGTCCGCGATAGAAGCAAGTAAAAGACGGTTAGAGTATTAGTGGCACAGAAGTAGAGATAATTAAATGACAGAAATAGTGGAAAAATGAGGTCATTTTGCAGAAGAGGCAGAGATATGGAACATAAATTCACATTTTTCTTTGTTCTAATAAGATCCATTTTGTCGTAGTAGATAAGGCACTAGGCCAACATAAAAAGAAAGTTTTCTTTTCATTTTGTTTTTCTTGCGAGCCTGGTGACACACATGTCACCGCCCCGTTATAAAGGGGACGCTCATAGCATCCATCCATCCAGCAAGCGGTCATAACTCACGCTGTTCTTGACAGCGCACGGGTTGTGAAGAAAGAGTTGAAGAAACATGATGTTGAAGCCGATGACAGCCTGGTCGTCCACAAGCCTGGCATACAACCTTCACTGGCAAAATTACGCACATACATTGAAGATTGTACAGATGTGAAGAAGAGGTATATAGGTGTCATATATACACATGACATGCTATGAATTGTTATAAATGTCACGTGATTTAAATATCACGCGACATGAAATCACGTGTCACGTGACGTACATGAAATATAAACTGACGCTGTCTAAACCAAGCCGATTTCACAAAAACCCGCGGTTATCCCCAAAGATTTGTTTGTGTAGCATGTCGCACATATGGGTTTCGTATCCGCCATGGTGTGCTGTTAACATTGCGGTGTTTTATCTGTACAAACTAAAGTAACTGTGCTGCGGCAGGCGCATATGCATGACAATGGTTGTGTTAGGGCGTTAAACGTTTCGTCACCCTATTGATTGCTGTCACGATATACATGTCACACATAGATATCACGATTGTAGGCATATGTTGCTCACTTCATCCTCATATGAGCAGCAGTCAATCATCATCACCTGTTTTGGCTGATAATAATCATCGTTTTTGGATGTGCACTTCATTTCCGCATCCAGGCCGCACTTGTTCGCTGCCGAGTTCATGGCAAAATAAACTTCGTTACAACCGAACCGCCATACAATATACATAAATGAGAAAACTTAACAGCCTGAGGTGGTGGTGCCCGTGCGTCTTATACGAGAAAAGTACAAGCAAACGCTAAGCCCACGTTACTGTTCAATTTATAAATCCAGCAATAATAAAAAAAGGGCGGGGGAACCCGTGCCAAAAGTCGACATCACACTTTAAAATGGAGAAGCTTTCTCGTGTTCGGATAAAATTAAGCGGGCCACTTTGCTGGCAATGCAGGCGTGAAATTTCTACCGAAAAAAAAACAACAAAAAACTATAAAAAACGAGAGAAACAACCTTTTGCGAAGATTACATGTATGCCTTTTAATGTCGCTGTATGACTTGCATCGGGTTAGTCTCTAGTATAGCGACGCGCTTTTCTCTCTCTCTCTCTCACACACCTTTTCTGTTCTTCTATACAGACCTCTCACCCACGCTCTCTTAAAAATGGAGGCGGTAAAGTCCTATTACCATACATCGGTGAAATCTTGTTCCGCCGATAGCGTGATTTTTCATTTTCTTTTTGAAAGGACCTACTTTGACACAGAGTACGCGATAACAACGGCGCATTTCGATTCGCGGTATGTGTGAAATCCTATTACTTAGTTCGCACTCTTGGCCGGCGTACTCATGCTTTTCGAAATCATAGAGTACAGAAACAAGCAAGTTACAGAATGTGCACCTATTATGCGCGCCTAAACAAAGCGCTGCTTATGTTCTGAAGCTTAGATGTGTTTGCTGTCTGTGCATTTCTAACGCATTTGCTCAGAAGTCCAGAGACTCTTTTGGTCTCGTTTATAGAAATGGAGGATCATTCAAGCACATGTGCTTGAATGATCCTTGAATGATAGCAAAAGCGGCTCAGTATCCTGGAGGATCTTGAGCCGCTCTTGCTATTAACATATGAAGTTGACACCACAGCCATGTTATATAGGTTCGTAATGAGCACTAACTAACGAAATCGAGTGAAGATGTTTAACCAATCAATATGCGGTGTTTGATAAGTTAGCTCATCTAGGCACGATTGCACACATGTGTAAAGACGATTCGGACTTATCCTGATGTCCAGACGTCATGCCGGTGCATTACGTCACTTGGCCGCTCCGTCAAGCACAGCGTGGCAACGACAATAAACTTCTAATCATTGTTATTATTCTCGATCATAAGCGTCTCTCAAACTATCCTGATCAATGATGTTATAAGGTTGGAAAGTTCGCCACCCAGCACATAAACTGTATCCGTGCTTAAATTACGGCTGCTAATGTATCGCACAATTCTTGATTTTAAAAAAAGGGGGATGACTTACCGGGTGGCTGCTGTTATTATTAACTGGTTAGTGAGTGAATGAAAAAAGTAAAGCACAGTGAGTAAGTGAACAACACAGCAATTCCTACAGGCTAAGGCGAGCAAGGTCTTAATTGAGTGAACCACTGATGAATATTTGAGTAATGCGCATAGCTAAGAGTCAAAACATGCAGAGACAATTCAGTCGCAAATCACGCACTCAATCTGTTTGTTCCTGGCGGCAGGTGCGGCCCTCTCGAAGGACGACAAGGTCACGCGTTCAAAATGGCGGCCTCCATCAGCCTCGTTGTGCCACGTACCGGGTTTTTGAGGAGGGGGGCATGGACGCACGCGTCCTTGCTTTGAAATTCCCTCCCGAGATCAAGATTATGCCGGCACATCGGTCATACCGATCACGAACGCGCCGAGCTGGAGGTATTCCCGCGCTATACACTGGCGAACGCCAAGCGAACATGGGCACACGTAAGAGTTCGAGAGGAGGGAGAGAAAATAAAACAAGATGACAGTAGAGAAGGTCGTGAAAGATCGGCCCCGATGCGACGTGAGAAAAAATTAAAAGGAATGGAACAAAAAGTTGAAGACACAATGAAAGAACGTGTATATAGAAGAAGGGTGGTGAGGGAAAGCACTCCACCGTTGTTTTTTTTTTTTTTTGCTCCTCTGATAAGGCGATGAGCGCTTGATGGCTTTTTTATTTTTTCTTCAAAGTGGTCAGTCAAGACAACACCTGCGGTAGTGGCCTGCGAGCTTGTCCTGCGCTTCGTATTCTTTCCATTGCGTGTGAACGAGAAGCAGGCAAATCAGTGTGAGAAGAGAACGTTCGTATGGTTCGCCGTATACAGACGACGAAACGAGAGCTGCTTTCTACTTTCTTTCTTACATGTGGACTCTGAAAAACATCGTAGGGAGCCAGTAAGAACGTCTCTACTACATTAACCGCGATATCACTGTGTAATAAAGGCGTCATTTTTGTTGTTCTTGTTGCTACTGCTGCTTTAACAACGTGGAGGTGTTAGCTCATTGTAAAATAAACAGAAATTATTATATGCGACGCTATGATGACTGGGAGACGTGGCCTGGCTCATACACCATTTTTATTCTAATGTGACTTCTTCCTCCCCTGCTTCTACAAACATCCCTTCTATATATATATATATATATATATATATATATATATAGATTAAACTTCTCCAGTAAAAGCTTTTGTGAGGAAGGCTTGAACGGGAGAATCATTTAGGTACTTTGCAACAGAAAAGAAACTTTACTCTGTCATTCGGCTAGGGAAAAGGAGAGGAGGGCGGGGGAGATAACTGTTTTGTAAGACGCCGTCGAGAATAACTTTCTTTTTCGGTGAACTGAACCAATTAATTTTGTTGGAGTCTGACCGTCTCAAACAAACACTGTGAGCGCACACAGCGTTTTTGCATTTCGCTTTGTATGTACATATATCTGAAAATTAGCTCTCACGTTATGATCATGCGAAACAACCAAGTGCTAATCTATGATTTTGAGATTCACCGGCATGGCACTGTGCGAAAACATTGGCAGCACACCAGGCCTAGTGTTTTCGTTGGAGCACATGAGACAGTGACCGCTTCTGAGAAGGATGCGTTTTACACGCGAAGTACATTGAAGTTCGGATATGCCCTTAGTACTGGCCTGCCTCTGGAATGAAACAAAAGAATAAATCGAGGATAGCCTAACTAGAAGAGAATAGCTTTTTCGGAATATATATTTGTTTTGCGTGTACACTGCGGACATTTCTATGCCGTAAAAACGTATGCAGCAATTCTTCTAATATTATCACCAGTTTTATACATTACGTGTGGATTGCAAATTATCCAGCTACTGGTCTCACAGCGGTGTTCAACCTTTAGTATGCTGGAACTATTTTTTACTGTAGTGTTTACTATCCCTCACCTAAAGCGGATTCGCAGGCCCCTGCATGCGGCAATGGGTGCTTGCAAACGCCCCATAAATATCATTATCGGCTTAATTGCGAACTTCCCGTTGGAATTCTTGCGAGGAAAACGATGAGTAGAAACTGTATCGTTCCATATAAAAAATGCTATTTTTCCTCGTTCAACATACCTTGCCATTGGTGAGAACATATGCTACGAAATCACAGGAGGAAAGAATTACACTTCTTCCTTTTCTACGCGAAGAGCTATTCTAAGCAACCAAAGAAGTTGATCCAACACCATTTGGGCAACTCGAAAGGCGTTGATTTCGAGCTTCACGCGTACCGAAATAATCTCAGCAAAGATTGAAAAAAAATAAATGCTACTTCCTCTTGGAAACTGGAAATGCACTTCTTTGTGTTCATCTAGCTACACTTCACCACAGGGTTCCTGTGCTACCATTTTCCCGCCAAACGTGCGTGACACCCGTGAATTTGAGAGAAGTACAACACATGCGGGGCCTGAAACACTTCTATCGTCGCCTTCTCACATATTTACATGGTGCGTAGCACAGTGCATAGCACTACGACTATGGTTTCGGTATTTACAATGTCTCGTTTCATTGCGCCCCCCCCCCCCGGCCTCACCGAAACCCGGCGTATTGGTCCTATACCCAGTCTGGGCGTTTTACGTCATCTCCATTAGAGAAGCTCGATGCGCCGCCATCCTCGTACTCATCTTCCTTCCTTTACGAGGAGAGCCGAGGCCGCCATAAACGCGAGGAAAACGACGGCGGTGCCTCGAAGATAGCGCCGCCAGGCGGATAGCCGGTAAAATGTGAAAACCAAGAACACACACGTGCTAAACAGTCACGCGCGACTGCAGAAAGATAGACGGGGTTGGGGGAGTGGAAGGTAATTTGAGAGCAAGAGGACCAGAGGCTTCCAAGAGAAGGCCTTTTGGAGAACAGAAACGTCGCGATGGAAGAGCAAAGGAAGAAGATACGTCCGCGCGCAGAAAGCGGGCGATGAAAAAGACGAAGAAGAATGAGTAGAAGCAGGAGGAAGAACAGGAGGAAAGGGTAAGCCTTGTTTGGGCTGGAGCACCGAGTCGTTTCGTGAACTCGGTCACGCGTTGCCGAAAAACTGGCATGCGCATCTTGACCGGGACACGAAAACGCGTACTACAGTCCGAAGCGAGAAGCCTCTCCTCAACCACGTCGTAACATGAGGGCGATACTAGCCGCAGCTCTTAAACACTCCGGGAAGAAAAAGGGACGGAGCGAAGTAGCGCGATGCAACGATACTACAGGGCTTTGCATGTGGTGTACCGGCGGCTGCCTCTTTATACGTCGTCACGTTCACAGATCCCGTGGCCGATCAAGCGGTGGACAGGTCTACGATGCCGGGGATTCTGTTTGCGCAGGCATGCCTCAGTGTCACTGTCATGCGTCGCAAACGTCACATGACTTTTGCACTTTTGCTCTTGAAAACTTCTTTCCTTTAATTGCTAAGCGATGTCATAATAGATCAACAGTTTCTCGGCTTGAATCCTAGCATTATATACTTACAACAGACATGACATCACTCCTCTGTTTCTCCAAAATGAGTGTGTACTACCATGCTAAAGTGCGTAAATGGCTAAGAACAGCGCAGTAGGATTGGGCGGTGATTCAGTAGAAACAGTTATTTAGTCGGAGAGCCCAATTCCCGAGGCCGATTGATCTGACAGGCAGTTAACTTATTTACTGTAGCCACGCCACGGTGGTCTAGTGGCGAAGGTACTTGTCTGCTGCCCCGCAGGTCGCAGGATCGAGTCCCTGCTGCGGCGGGTGCATTTTTGGTGGAGGCAAAAATGCTGTAGGCCCGTCTGCTAAGATTTAGGAGCACGTTAAAAAACCCCGGGTGGTCGAAATTTCGGGATCCCTCCACTACGGCGACTCCGTAATCGGATGGTGATTTTGGGATGTTAAACCTCACATATCAATCAATCAATTATTTACTGTCGCAATCTAGTTATCTGTAGTCAACCGGAAAAGTAAAGTGTCTTCATTTTGGGATTTATTTTCAGCAGGCAACAAACACTCGTGGTGATCTCACTACAACAAGCAGCATAAAGCTGTGGTGGGTGGGTCTCAGGAAACGACACAAGTTTTCTGGTATACAAACTTGTTGCAACACTGTACAATTCATACTGGTGGCGTGTTTTTAAACCACCGGTTTCGTTGATAGCTGAAGCGACGTGCTTAATCCGTCAGAAAAGTTCATTTTTGGTATTGAATATAAAGCGTGAACGATGCACTTCGTTCTTCGAGTACGTATTGGTAGCAGTTTAGCAAAGACAGCCCACGACTACATTCTCGATTTATTTCGCAACAGTGCGAACCTTGCACACAGGCAGAGGCACCAACATAATCTTGACAGCCGTTCAGGTTGTCAGATATGAGCGAAGGAAAGTACGCCCCTTTCATAACAAGACGTTTTTCGTATACGCTACTGTAGGTGTTCTAAGCGTGTACTTTCCCCTCGTTAATTTCTTGCGGACAATCATTGATTCATTGATATATAGGGTTTAACGTCACAAAACAACCATATGAATATGAGAGCTGCCTTAGTAGGCAGCTCTCATATTCATATAAGGCAGCTCTCATATTCATATTCAAATGCCTCCGGTAATTTTGACCACCTGGGGTTCTTTAGCGTGCACCCAAATCTGAGCACGCGGGCCTACAGAATTTTCGCCTCGATCGAAAACGCAGCCGCCGCTACCGGAATTTGAACCCTTGACCAGTGGCTTACCAGCCGAGTACCTTAGCCATTAGATTACCGTGGCGGGGCCCTGTAAACAATCAGGCTTCTGACGAATGAATACGATGCAGACCGAAGGAAATATATCAATATGCACCAAGTGTGCTTCGTTGACTACTCATTTATGCATGTTGCTCTTTCCCCAAAAATAAAAAAAAACAGGATTCGGTGAAGTTGAGCTCTGAAGCTACTCGCGCGTGAGTCAGAACCAGTATTCACAAAAAAACGTCCTACAGTAGAAACGGTTCGAAAAACGATATATCAGCCAATCAAGATGTGAAGTATATATTTAGCGAAGCCTTCTGACCCACGGGAAAACGCTTTACAAAAGATACGTTTTATGAAGACGTCTGCATTGAGTGGATACATTCGTTTCGAAGAGAAATATTCAATAGGATGTGCCCAACCAGGGAGTTTAAATTAAGAAAATTGTGCGAGTTACTTTATGTCTGCCTGTCGTTCCTGAGTGGTCCAGTTTAGACAGACTTGTCAAGCATTTCATCATAGAGTGAGAGAAAGCTAGCTCTTCCATGTATTTACGCAATAGACAACGGATACGAGCCCTTCTGTATTTCCAAAACGCTGAAGCCGAAACAATGTTCAGCCGATACTTCGGCTTCCGGAATTCGGTCATCGACATCGTGCTTCTGCGATTGGCAGAAACTGACACTTGTATGGAGCAAAGTAATTGACGGCCGGCGTTCGATGACAGGCCAATAGCCCCACTAATCGAAACGCAACACCATTTCATCGAATATATCGGCAACGTTAAACCGGCTGTCTGGCTGTCGTGTTGATGCTAATTGTCCATGCGTCTACAGCCTCAAACGCGATCTCGCATCGAAGTTTCGGTTTCAGCGAGAGAGCTGCGCTCGCCGAACTCGTTTAAAGCGAAACGACATTCGCTCACGCACTCTTGGAAAGCGACAGGGTATACACTTCTCGCGCCGGGCGAATAAGGACGCGCGTTCTCCCTAATTGTCAACACGGACCATCGCTGCTCGCGCGAAGCCACGCCGTGTTCACGCTCATTTCACGAGCAACGCCGTGGACAGCCCGCGGCTGTCGGCGGTGCGGCTCGTGACTGCACAGGCGAGATCAGGAGAAGAGAGCGAGAGAGTGCGTTGCTCGTTGCGGCGCGAATTGGGACGCAATCAGGCGGCTCTGCGTAGCGCCGCCGGCCGGCCAGTCCACGCTCGCTGGGCGCACGCGGAAACCTTGAATGACCGCGTTCTTTCTTTTTCAGCCTCGAGCCAACACACTCGACCGGCTCGACCGGAGAGCCGTTCCTCGCGGCGGCGCAGACGTGGGTTGTGTACACTTTTGATCTCGTTCCAGGGCGGGTTCCACGAGTGCAGTGGAACAATTCGTGCGAATGCGGTTCACTTAGTGGGGACTCTACGTGGAACGAGAGTAACGTGTAGTAGCCCGCTGCCGATGAGTATAACCAGAGTCCTTCAATGCTTGAAGGACTCTGGTATAACCCATACAAGTCAGTGCTTAAGATTTTTTTCAATGCCTTTCTTTTTCCGAGTATATTCTAGTCACCTGGTGTATGACGTGACTCGAGGTTGTATTTTTCACTCTCCATAGAGGGCTAAAAAATGAGCCAGTAGGCAGGGTGACAGAGCGACATAAAAACTTCAAGAAAAGCGGGGATGGCAGCTAGAATTGAAACATCCGGTGTGCTGGAAGGTAGAAAGAGGAGTGGGAAGATGAGCAGGCGTTAGTCCAGGAGGTCGACAGATGACCTTCCCTGTTGGTTATATATATAGCCGTGAAGGCAAAAAAAAAGAAAAAAAAAGAAGTTAGTGAAGAAAAATAAACGTACATTCTCAGTAACGTACATTCTCGGTTTGTCATCAACTGCTACTTTACAAACTCCGCTTTCATAACCTCGATTCTAACCTTTTCGGATGGATTAGGTGTTTCCTTCTCGACCACTTACAGTTTGTTAGTGCTAATGGCCATTATTGACCCTTTACTAACGTAAATGACAGTGCGCCACAGGGCTCCGTCTTTGGACCTCTGTTATTTTTAATCTACATTAATGATCTTCCCGCTGATGTTTCCTCGCACATCTTTCTTTTCGCTGACGAGTGCCTGATTTTTCGCGAAATTTAACCGCTAATGACACTAACGCTCTCCAAACTTATCTATATGCTTTATCTAGCTGGTGCAATAAATGGCGAATAAAACTTAATGTAAAAAAATGCAAAATTATACAGGTCACCCGAAACCTTAACTTTCCTCCTCCATCTTATTTTCTTAATGACATTCCATTAGAATCTGTCTCTTCGTATAGATACTTAGGTGTTCACATCTCATCTAATCTAAATTTGAATGTGCGCACATCATGAACAACGCTAACCGCATGCCAGGCCGCAACTTTTCCACCATTCCCTCTTCTGTTAAACAAATACTTTACAAAACCTTAATTCAGCCAAAGTAAGAATACGCTGCCTCTGTGTGGGACCCAATGCAAACAAAATTGACCACTGCCTTAGAATAACTCCGCTCGTTTTATTCTCTCTAACTACAATCGCATTTCTAACATACCAGCCATGAAAGCCATCTTTTCTCTTCCACCTTTAAGCACACGTCAGAAAATTGCTCGCCTGAACTTGTTCAATAACATATATTATCACCCAACTCTTCACGGCGCACTCCTTCTTCTACCGCAGAATATGTCCCGCCGCAGAGATCACCGCAATAAAGTCAGTGTTCCATTTTTAAAAACGAAAGCATTCGCCCAATCATTTTGCCCACGCACCGCGATCGAGTGGAAGCAGCTTTCATCTGAAACCTCATCAATCACCGACAATAAACGTTTTCGAGAAGCACTAACCAACGTTATTTAAATATATAAGCTCGTTTTACTTTACTGTTATAATTGCTCTCTGTGTTCGTTTTACTGGTGTATATATGTATGTAATTTTTCCCACCCCCCTCTGTAATGCCCTTGGCCTTGAGGGGTAAAATAAATGAATAAATAAAAATAAATCCCAATCAAGAACATATTTAAAAGTACAAGCTTGAGAAGCCCACTGTCTGGACAAGCGGGGCAAGAGAACAAAGCGAAGCGGCAGAGTCCCAACATGAGAACGTCTCTCGCGAGCCTTCTTGCTGTTGTTCAGGTGATGCGCGCACTTTCAGAATCGCGCAGTTCACTCGGGCGGACAAGCCTCGTAATCAGCGCTTGTCAAAAAAAAAAGAAAAAAAACAAAAGTGCAAACAGAAAGTAAGCTGTTGGACCCACAGGCTCTCCTAACATTAACTAAAGGGAACTCTGGCTCTGCGATCCTTCAACCACCATGGGAATGATGGGTGATACACAAATTCGCTCAGTCTTCGTGCTTGCTGAATTCTAACGCACTTGACGTTCACTTATATTCCTGTGTTCTGGCCTTGTTTAGAATAAAAGAACAGACAGTTTTGACCTTCGTGAGCCGATTTGAATCAGCGAGCCTAAAAGATCAAGGTGGTGAAGTACAACTGCTGCACCTTTGCCGATTGTCGTCTCTTGACAAAACAGCTCCAAGCCGCGCAAAGCCAAATGTAGCCAAAAGTACGAAGACGAGTTTGTGTACTACTCATCGTTCCCACACTCGATGAAGCGCCCTGCGTTGCAGCTCCTACAGACACTAGCACCAGAGTTCCCTCTACGTATAGGAAACTATGGTTCAAGCCAGCCATGCTAGATGAAATATGGTGGCACTTAAGGAGTGACAGACCCATTTGCGCCATCTCGTAAATCATAGTACACGGGAAGAGACCAAAAGTGAACGAGCAAGAGAAGCTATGCAGCCTGGTACTTTGTATAGCAACGTTTCGACAAGAGACGCTGTCATTGCCACTGCCCTGAAGACAAAAACTAGAGGACCTGACAAAGTATCTATTTCGAAACATATATAGTCCAGTATAAAAATAACATGCTACGAGCTGCCACGAAGTTATTCTCGCATTTTACTAGCTAAAGCTACACTATGATAATGACCCACATTTTAGTAGGGGACCGCACATCAGTTTGGATCAACTAGGGCTGTTTAATTAGCGGTAGTTTGACTCTAAGCACCCGTGTTGTGTTTCGAAAAAGTGGCTAATGATTTAGAGTTTGGTACTCTACTGTGCGAGAGTACAAAGCCATCCAGTGGGCCTCACGCTATAAACCACAGATGGAACTTTCGCTCATTCAAGAGAATTTTATATCTAGGTGTATTTTCATAAATTATGTGTACACAAAGAGATATACAATGTTGTTCATGCGTATGTACAGTGCAAGCGAAAATATCTCATTTTCATATGCAGTGATGTTCATATGTGCAATGCGAAATTTGTAGAACAAGGACGGGACAATTATAATGTTCAAAATGGTGGAACGCGCGTAAAAAATAAATGTGCAAATGCCTGTAGTTTTGTTCTCATGTGGAACACTGGTGTGTGCACCATTATTGCTCTCTTTGTCTCTTTTGTTTATTTGCTTTTCAATAATACGTATAGCAATTGAACCTATTTCCGACGCCTTTTTGTAATCTTTATTTTGTATAAGGATTTTCCTAGTTCTCCACAATGTGATTGTGTTTTTATGTTTCTTTGTTTTTCGCATATGCAGCCGCTATGTGTGAAGAATGTATGGTGTGGTGCTAGAGGCCCAGCCAGGTGACTCAACGTCGCCTTTCGTCTCCTGCACTACGGCAATCATGTATTATCAAACAAATATGCAAAATAAAATAAAAATAAAAATGTAGCCACTGCGGCAGGAAATCTACCGCGTGCCCTCCAGCTCAGCAACTGTTACCTCGAGCGCAGCAGCGGTGCCACTGCCACTGGACTGCGAGTCGGCTCAAATAAGGCCATATAGTATAACATTTATATCTAGCGTTTAAATCCCCAAAAGTTACTATATATGATAACGAGAGACGCTGTAAGATAGGGCTCTGCAAATTTAGACCACCGGTTTTTTTTTAACGTGCACCTCAATCTAACGACATTCAGTAACCTGCCCCAAACAATTAATACATGTAGAACTTATGTAACTCAAAGCTTGGAACATTTGTGTGACTGCGTTGTTGAAGACTTGTCCCGAGGCTTCTTGAACTTTAGTATAGCGTCGTTTCAAGGGGTACGACCTTTGGTGGCCCATAATATTGTGCGATTTCAGGATATCTATAAGTTTAGGTACAAGTAGTTCATAATCTTTACACTGAGAGCAATGTTAGGAACAGCTTCGGGATAAGCATAAAAGTTTTACAGTGGTTTATTTTTTTACAAATGGGTCTCTACTAATGAACATTTTCAATCGTGTACGCATAGTCCAGAGACATGGCATTTGGCTATAGGAAACTCCTGTCGAAATGAACGATGCAGAAACTGCCCTCTTGCTGTGGGCCAGCTGTTCTATTCTGTTCCACACCTCCTCTTTCCTGCTTCTCTGGTTTCCAAGTCATGGCCCCACTCTTGACTGCACTATATATATATATATATATATATATATATATATATATATATATATATATATATATATATATATATATATATATATATATATATATATATATTATCTCATATCTTAACAAAGCGGAAATAGAGTGAATGTGAAGTTTCACGGGTATTAAAATAGGTGTCAACTTATTTGGGATATGATGTGATGTTTTGGTCCATTGAACAGCATCTAAATGCGAAATAAGCACTTTCTGTTATCTGACTGCTCCATGACAGCGATAGTAATTAAGCAAGAAAAAAAAACGCCATAAAAGGTGGTAGAAGTTATCGTGTATATCTTTAAGGATATCGCATGGTGATAAGAAAGCACTGACCGGAGGTACGCACACGACAAGAAGATATATATATATATATATATATATATATATATATATATATATATATATATATATATATATATATATATATATATATATATATATATATATATATAGATAGCCATGTTTGCTCATGTGTTTAAAGGCTGCTCTATCAATTCAATGTAACCGCATAAAAACGAGGGTGATGAGTTGCTACAGCGCATAAGAGTCATCATGGTCTCACGTGCACTTATATTGTGTATCGAAAGCAAATAAATATTGACAGTTGTTGCGCGAATAATGGCATGATTGAACTTGCATAACACGCTGTAGAAATTCTTTTTTTTTTCTTCCTGCGCCGAAGAGTTACAAAAGTAAAATGGTCCTAAAATGCTTCTTCTCTGCCTGTAATAGCCCGGGAGCTAAACTAGGTTAGCTGTTGGCGGCATTCTGGGTCAGGAGGCTGGGTTGCCCGCGTCCGCCCGCCCGGCTGCCGAAGCTGGAGAATCGCGTCGAATGAACCTCGAGGTGTGGACATGGGCGCCTTTACAACGTGGGCATCTATCTACCTCACACTATACATGCTCGAGGCTTCATTCACTCCTGGCGCACTCTCTATAGCATATCCCTTCGCCCTAGCCCACCACCACGATCAACCCCCCTTCTCCACAAGCAGACCCCTCCCCCCCCCCCCCCCGACTTCTAAGAAAGAAAAAGCAAGAGCGGTGGGACCGGCTTCAAAAACACTGTGATAAGATCAGAATGGCTGCGCATGATGACTGACCGTCTCTCCATCAAAAGGAGTGCTCGCTGGGCTGTATACGTTACGGGGCGGAGCTTGGAAGCAGTTAGCCCAGCACTGGCCGAAGGAATCCCGAGCAGCATGGCCTGCGGTCTGGATGTTTCAGACGGGCCGACTCTGGCCGTGAGCGATAGCTAAGACGGGGTCATTTCATGAATGCCTTCTTGCCTCCTCTCATGTTGCTTCCCCCCCCCCTTTTTTTTTTGTATTCCTTCCATTGATTAGGTACGTCCGTAAAGGGGAGTAAAAAGAAATTGAGGAAGTTCCGCTTGGGCTATTCAAACAGGTGAAAACCTGTTATCTCAGAGTCAGGATTCTCTTCAATAGCGGCTCGGTTTTTTGGACCGCTAGTATGAATGACTCCTAGGTTCTACGAACGATACCAACGATCATTACGATCAGTATTTTTTACAAGACTTTGCGCAAACGATGCAAACAAGAAGTCTGCGGTTTTGAGCAGGAAATAATGCCAGAACAAGAGCAGCAATTCATTGAACTCATTATTCAGAGAATGCTGTAACTGTTAGGTATACATGTACGCTGACATTTCTCGGAACCTCGGGTATGTTCTTTTCAAAAGGCGTTAACACATTCAGTACAGACGTGATGACGTGCAGTTTCTTCTAGAAAAATGTTTGTACGATGTGTTTTTGCATACTGGACTCTTCTAGGCGATACCAATTGCCTGTAATATCCATGAAAAGTAAGTGGGGATTTTTTTAACTTTATAATTACTGTCCAGTTGTACTATCGCTATTTCTGCATATGTGGTAGAAAATGGTGTTGAATTTGGAGGTGATTCGTGATTGATGTCATTGTTCCAAATAAATTTATGTATAAATATTCTCATACCATGTTGAATTGCTTAAAACTAGTGCAATAACAAAAACGTCGCCCAGACACGAGTTTCATACAGGAGGTACTACCAACGGCTTATACTTCATTTTTTCCTCTTGGTGGTGTGGCGGGAGGGGGGGGGGGGAATCAGCAGGTGAAGCAGGATACGGTTTTCCACTTCAGTGGTTGCGTGTACTTCGAAGACTGCTCCTACGTCTAATTAGTAACCAATATTACACAAAATCACTGAACAACTAAATAAATTAATAAGCGAAGCCTTATCAGAAGCCTTCCTTGACGACTCTAAAGGTGTGGATGCTTCTAAATCTACTAACCATTTTTACGCTAGTGTTCCGAGGTGTAAAGGTACAAGGTTCATGCCCTGCAAGCGTTGTATCCCAAACAACTTCCGGTCACCCCATTTACCAACTTCTAACATCGAAACTGCAAGCCCATTTTCAAGTTTTTTTTTTTCTGGAGTAAGGAAAGTATCTATTTAGCTTTTCAGATAAAAACAACGTGCGCAAGGCTAAATTGAATCTTTTCAAATTTTTATGTAACTCAAAAGAACGTTAATTTGAACATATATTTGCCAAATGTGGAAAGTGTATGAAATGAGCGGGCTATTTTCTAAATCTTTTGTCGCTCACCTATGCTATTAGGGCACATCGGTGAACGAAACTGGATGTCATTAAGGGTCTGTGTTTGTAAATAGTGAAAAGCTCTATACGGTCGTTACACACATCGCTCCCTCTGAAGCGGGCTGCCAATTCTGCGCGACGAAACCAAGTTTCCTATGCTCCCGGCAAAAAATGAAACAAAAGAAAACCATTACGACACGCCACACCAGCGTGCTCAGAAAGGCGTGCACGTGCGTAGAAGTGCGTGAAATTCGCGATGCGAACGTCGATATATAACCGGGGGAAAAGTACTGCGAGACGACGCGAAGGGCGGGAAGGACGAGCAGCGTCAGACGAGGTCAAACGAGTGCGCGCTTTACTTCAACGGCGAGATCTGTACGATATTTTAAAACGGATCTGCATGCGGAACTAATGACAGTCAGTCCCCGTGGGGTCCGAGTCAAAACAACAGGATAACCGTGAACGGCCGTCAGGAACGCGCGGGACACAATAAAACTGCCTCAGAGGTTTTTCGCGTCGCGAGCGGGACGATCCAGCCTGCAATTTGTGTCCTTCACTGAAATAAACACTAAAAAAAAAACCTAGAAGTGGATAGAGGAATAATACATGTACCAGTCTTCCAGCACACTATCGAACTCTTGAATCTCGTCCCACGTGAGCAACACTGTATAACGAGCGCGACACAGCTGCAGCGGCAGGCATGCGTACCGAGCCCAGAAGGAAGCAAGCATGGCCGGCAGGTGACATCGACAGCGAGCAAGCGAGCAGCCTGTGAAGCGTATCCGAGCACTTGTTGGCGGCGGTGGCCACTCGTGAGCGGACCGTTTTTCGCTCTTCGCTCCAGAAACGGTGTTCACCTCGCGTCCCCCTGCCACCCTTCCCCACCCCGCCAACTCGCCAAGGCAATTCCGAGGGGCGGCTGAGAGAGCGCCCTCGTGGAGGAAAATCCGTCAGTCGCACATATCGCGGCTCGCTCGACTGTGTCGCTCCCCGCCAGCGCACGTTTACTGGACGCTACGACAACAGCGGAAAGACACAGCGACGCACGTACTACGCACGCGCACACAAACCAACCAACAGTTAGGCATGACGATAGTTATAGCGCGAGACCAAAACGACGACACAGAGACAAGAAGGACTGTGTGTCGTCGTTTTGGTCTCGCGCTATAACTATCGTCATGCCATACCAACTTGCCCAAGCTGCCACACTTCTAAGCAACAGTTAGGGTTCCAGTAGTGGCAGGCCTGGCGACGACGAGTGAAGGGTGCGAGCGGGCCATCCGTCCGCGGCCTAGAACACTCCCTTGCGAGTGCTTCGCGGAGCTGATATCGTCAGAAGGGACGTCCCGATGAACGAGGAACTCCTCTTCAAACGACCGCCCCTGCGTCCCGGTCTTATATACGATCTCGATTCGCCGCCAAGATTTCGAGGTATTCAGTGCGAGACGCTTACCAAGAATATCGGCGCTACGCATGCTTGAACGGCGCGTCAGCACAATTATTTATGCAGACACTCAATTTTGGGATGGCGATTGAGTTTGGAAAAAAAAAAAGGCAACTTGTCAGGATGGATGCGGGTAGGAAACAGCGCAATTTGTCTCCTTCCTTTTTTTCCTCGAGCTGTTTTTCCGCCCAATTTTTATATGTTTAGCATATGCTATATTGGGCTAAATGTGTCCGAAAAATTCAAGTACGTTCACTGCATCTAAATGCAACTAGTTGACTAAGTAAAACTACAAGCGGTTCATTGAGCTCACCTTTCCCCTTCTATCAGCAAAGAAAAAAAGATCAATAAAGAGAAATATGACATGAGAAGTGACGTCCCAGTGAGCAAGCCTTCCTCGGTGCGTTCAGTATCACAATAAGGCAGAGTCAGCAGCCTGCCATACCATGGAAGAAAAGGCCTGAAACGCATGATCCTACCGGCTCTTCACGTAAGCGAGATCACGGCGAACGTATAAGAAAGGAACTGGGGTCGCAGAAAACAACGGAGAAGTTGGCTTTCCGAAAAGACAATGCTTTCCTCTCGTTACGCGGCAGAATGCACCCGGACACATCTATTCCCCGCACAAGGACCGTCAAATGTACCAGGCACGAACTTTTCATCCTAGATGCTCCCAGCAACACTTTTTTCCGAGCGCACACGATCTTCGGAAGCGCGTGCCCCGTTCGCGCCCCCTTGCGCCCCGGAAAAAAAAAAAGGAGTACAATGGACGGAACAACACGCTCAAACACGCGTATGGCGCTCGCGGGAGGCGCTCGCTTCCTGAGTGCAGCGTGGTACAACGATCGTATGCGGCTCCTGTGGGACGACACGCCTTACGCACATGCAGGGAACACTCGAGCGCCATAACAAGCCAGAGAGAACGAGGGATCGAAAGAAAGAACGAGTAAGTGGGCACTCGCCGTTACGACATCGTTTTCCCCCTCCAGCGTCACCTGCGAACGCAGCGAGCAAGGGTCGAGCCACCAACGCGAGCACCCCCGGGCACCGCCACCAACTACCGCCGCTGCCACGCATTTCGACCCAGTTCGGGGAGAAAGCCTACCCTCTTCAAGAGACGGAGCCGCGGTGGCTCCTGCGTCTTCCTCGTGGCAAGAAAGACTGCGAGGTCCGTTGGAAGGCAGCGCATGCGCCGGCAGAAGGTAACACCGCTTTGCGCAGCGAACGGTATACTCACCTCGCCGACATGATCGCGCGAAAGAGGAACAGTGAACAGTGGTCCATCAGTGTCCTCTCTCCTTTCTTACGCACGCCTTCGTAGAGGAGAAAAAAAAAGGAAGGAAAGAGCAAGACAAGAAAAAAAAAACAAAACCGAAAGGAGCTACGAAGCACGCGCTGGGCAACGATCCACACGCGCAGGCGGAGTGTAGACGGAGTCGTCAAACATGGCTCCGATCGAAGAGAGGCGAACGCGGAGAAAAGGTGAAAAGGAGGTCAGACCCCGTTACGTAAGTGTCCCACGACATGGAGTCAACGGCACCACGCGGCAGCTGTTCAGGCCGTTCGGTCGGACGAAACATGGCGTTTACCCTCGTGACTTTTTGCGCAGAGGTGAACGGGCACGCTTGGAGCAATGAGTGTATACGTTCATTCCAAGACGTGTGTGGGATTCGAATGTCAAAGCATGAGAAGTGGACGTCGTTGAAGGTGTAAGGGCACACGGAAGAATAGCGTCGGTAAGAGGACGGACGATAAACACCATCGTCATCCACCAATCAAGAAAAACACAGTGTCGTGGAGAAGAGATCCAATGAGTAGAAGCATTGATCGAATTGAGGCCGAGGAAGGCGTTCTTCAGGCGGTGAATTCAACGAACTTGCTCGTAACCTCTCCCGGGCAGCGCGTAACGTTTCCGACTAAGATTCTTTGTGCATGACGTTAGACATGCAGCTCGTACACTGTACTGGCTCCAATACGGTGGTCATAAGGACCAGTGTGTCATGTTCATTGTCACTTACGCTGCTGGTGTGTGTGCAACAATTACAGCGAAACCACTGCGCCTGACTACGAAAGATACAATTTTCTGACGTTGCTGGTTCCCCAAGATGGCGGCTAAAATGCCGCTGGTGGAAGCCAACTGCAGACATCGTAGCTGTCGAAATTTCAATGTGCAATGAGCCATGTAAACAATTCCTTATGAGTGTCAAGAAGATGTCCCTGAGACGCTTGAGCAATATATACGTTAAAGTATGCTGCAAGGCATAGGGTAAATTCTGTTTCGTCGCTGGGGTCACAATTACCGAAACTGTTTTCTTTAGTCAAATGAACTAGATCACTTACGAAATGATTCCCGATTGAAAAACTGGTATTGTGTGCTAAAACATACCATCCCGTTTGATTGTTTCATTTCAGCTATGTGGTGGGTGTATACGCAGCATAAGAATCCAGAAACGTGTTCACAAAAAAAAAACAAATCGAAAAATCGCAGGTAATCTTGATTTTCGACAGTAATTTTTGAAGGCGACCAGCCAGGGGCAAGGAAAATTTACGAACGTGGTAAAGATATGCGAATTCTAGACCCGATATTCTATTTTTACTTCACTCCACCATTCCTATAGCGAGAGATTACGAGCGTGCGCTGGGGATAGGACCACGCACTCTGGGAATGTGACTCGCCATGCGCGGTCGCATCCCATGAGAAATATTCCACGCTATGTACCGACGTTCCCTGTAAAAACCGTCACGCCGTATGAGAAGACAAGACGAAGCGCACGCCAGGTGAAAAGCCAGCGGAGCAGATGACCCGAAGATGCCGCATGCCTCAAATGCGCTCCAATCACGCATGACATCCCACCCTGAGAGGGCTTTTCGAAGCATTGGCGGTACACGCAAACATCTAGTTCATGTATGTATGTATGTATGTGTCTTGATGGGAGCCAACCAAATCAGACTCAGAGTTCTGATTTTGACATTTTCGTTGTCCCGTATTACTCGAAGTGTGGGGGAAAAGGGCGGACGTATTTGCTCTTGTGCAACGTTGCGCGTCTATAGTGATTGGGCATCCGTGAAACATTTTTTTTATTTTGTTAGTTTCTTCGTGCTATTTGGAGCGCGAGGCATAAGGGCAACGTAGATTTTCATCGTGATAACAAGGAAACGCCCTGCAAGGCATTCCAATTTTTTTTTTTAACGGATGGCAGTTATTTTTGTTCTTGGCGCTACTGCCAAACGCAGTCGGCGAGGTTACGCCATTCTATGCAGAATCGTCGGTCAATCTGACCCTCAAACAGAGACTGATATAAATATTGGGAGGACTGATTACTTTTTTTTTCTCTCCCTCAGCTAACAGGAAATGACTGAGTCAGTGTGCATTCTCCGCTATTCATAGTTCTGCGTTATGATGTTGCGTGCTTAGTTTCGGTGCGCAAGTTAACAAGAAACATCGTGGTATAGTCCACGTGATGCCTTCTCAAACCGCTTGTAGTGATGCGACCTTCGCGTTCAGCGTAGGATGCCGTCATGCCAGCGTTCCTTCGAAGGGCCACGGCACAGCCATGTCGGTCGCCATGGTTTCTCGCAACACATTACTTCATTGTTGTGTGTTGCATCTTCATACATCTCGTTACATCTGCATACTGAAAAAACGGGGCGCAAGTGTGAATGGAGGCGCATGCTCTTTTGGCAAACTTGTTAAGGAAAACCGAAACGAGGAATCGGTGGTAACAATGGCGTCGGCCGGGGGTTGCAGATGGGACACTTGACCCCTTCGAGCTGCACCAAAACTTGTTCCACACTCCAAGCAACTCGGCCCCCTCCCCTGCCATCATTGCAATGCAACTCAGATTCGCACCACCCTCCCCCTCCACAATACAAAGTCCTGCCGACGTCGATGGTGGTAACAATGAAGTTTTAGCAGCACAGTGAAATAGTCGTAATGATGGTTCCCATGCGACAGCGTGCTACCTCGAAGCTTGAAAACAGAAAAAAAAAAGATTTTATGTGGGAGTGATTGCCGTTCTCTGTTTCCGTGTACCTCTTCCTTTCTCTCCACCACTCTCTTCTTCCTCTTTCAATTCTCCTCTGTGCATACGACTTACTGCATTGCATTCAAGGACAAAAAACTTAAACTTCAAGAGTTGTCGACGCGACAGTTCCCTGCCGAAACAAAACGGGTGCCACTTGCCGGAAGAGCAGACAAGTATAGTCAGCGCACGCTTTTGCTGATATCCGACACCAACTTATTAATTTACAATGGCAGTCGAGCGGAGCAGGCAAAGGCACGTGCCCTCGAAAACACCGCGTCACACGGACTGTTCCGAAACGAGCACGAATCACAATAGGAAAAGGAAGGGTGAAGGTGTGGCTATGCCAGTCGGCGTTCACTTCGTTGTGATCGCTCGCGTCAGACGTCTAATTAAGGTTCGGTGTCGAACAATTCGTGCGGCAGCATGCAACGACATCGCTGCTTCGATCTCACCAGTGTCGCCAATGGAGCGTTGCAGCTGTGACCGATGACAGCAGTCAGACTCAACGGCCCGTGTCCGCCATGTTTGTACAGATGCAAGACAGATCAAGTGTAGAGAGAGGGAAAAGCTAGCACTCTCTTCGAATCGACGACGAATGCAGCAGCCTCGCCTTGGTTCGCCTTCACACCTTTTATTTTGTCAGTGACACCGAGACAGTTGTTGCGTCAACTGCGGAGGAAACTGTTTTAACTATTTATTTTGGGAACTCTAGAACCACTTCAGGGCTGTAATATGATAACAGTGTACTCCCTACCTCTCTCCCTCCCTCTCTCTCTCCCTCCCTCTGAATTGCTCGGTCTAGCCTACGCCTAAGGCCATCAAAGGCTGCTTAGTCTGCCATTGAGTCAATGGAAAGTTTATTAACCGTGTACACAGGTTGTTGTCATTGATTGCGGCCTTAAATTGAAGGTTCTATAGAACCTTTCGACAAGTTGGCTGGTTTGAAAAGCAATTACTGCACAACAAGTCGGCGTCAAATCTCACTTGTCTTCTGTGCCTATCGAAGCTTTTAGATTTGAAATATTTCGCGTAGATCTTCGGAAGTTTCGTGTATAGGAACTGAAATTGTTGATGATAAAGCATATTGTTCTCTTGATATTGGTTTCACAGCGACGAGTTTATGGACTTTACTGTTATTTTTTTTTCTTATTTATCTCTTCGGCTGTGCACAACTTTTTTGCCTAAGTCAGCAAGCATCCATTAGGGAAACTGTTGATCATATAACACCGTGTGACTGCGCTAAGCTACAGAAGACATCGTCAATTCTTTGTGCTTGTCGTGCGCGAAAACACTCGCGCAGGCGCGGTGCCGTGCGCAGCGCTTTTCAATCGGGGACGCCCGCGGAGACTGCTTTCCTGTGATCTTGGAACCACTGCTCTTTTAGGTGAAGCTGAGGCACGCTATACAGCAAACCTTTACGAAGATTGAGAAAACTGACAGATGCATTATCCAAGAGCGTAGTTTCCCTCAGGTGCGTGCACTTCGGCCAACGAGCGAGAAAAGTCAAGCACGCCGCTATCGAGGCTTTCGTCATGTTCGATTTCGTGAATTATTTACGTCCCAGCGAACCCTCTATGCGCGATGCAGGTGCGGCCGATGTCAAACTGGGCTTGTTTTCAATCTTGTATTCTACGTACGACAACCAGCCTGCCTGAATGAAGAAAGATCGCGCGCGACACAGCCACGGCAAACATTCTAAACAATACCTCAGGCCGTTTCTCAGCTAAGTCGCTGTTTACCAGACAAGGTAGGATCAAACGGTCTCGTTCCGAGAGCAGGACTGTTTTCTAGATCTTTACTGTTTTGAGGGGAATGCTTCTCTCACCGTTTTGACGTGCATTAAATTTATTTTTCCGCAAATAATCTAGACACGCTGCGGTAGACACACGATGTGATTTGCCGAAACAGCATGTCGAAGAGAACGCCACTTCTAATGTTTCAACGGTGATCTGCTGTGTTTTCCTTTCACCACCGATGAGCCAGGGCACGATGTTTTCTTTGAAGCGATGTAATTAATTATGCTGTTTGTCCTTAATGTACGCTGCTGCACGCATCGGGTCTTTAGCATAGATAGATGTTTTCCGGTGAGTTCTAGCATGCTTGATGTCAAGATAGTGCGCTAACATCGACCAATGGGTAGATTTAACAGTGACAAACTTGAGCCCGTTCTTTATTTTAAATGCGAAGCGTTTCTTTGCGTACTAATCTATCTATCTATCTATCTATCTATCTATCTATCTATCTATCTATCTATCTATCTATCTATCTATCTATCTATCTATCTATCTATCTATCTATCTATCTATCTATCTATCTATCTATCTATCTATCTATCTATCTATCTATCTATCTCTAGCCGCCTTCGTCATGGAGCTCTCGTCATCACCCCCTGAACTTGGATTAAACCAAAATTTGTGTTGGAGGGTAAGAAGGTTTGACAAATATGACTCACTGGTCATGACGTCATGTACGTCATCAAACCCTTTCCGCCAGGCATATGGGGCACATATACGTATACCACTGACGGGTATGTGCCACAGGTGATTCCGACGAATTCAAAGAATTAATGTTATGGTACCACAGGAATCAAACCACAGAACTCTCCGTGGCAATGAAGAATTCTACCCCAGAGCCACGCCAGTACTCGGAACTGTTTTTGAAATAGACTGTACTTTGTGACACGTCTAAGGTGGTTGCAGTGTTGACTGGCTATCCACTTTTATAAGCATTGCATATGTAGTGCTACGATACAGCCATCACGTCGAGTTAACGTCAATTGTTGCAGGTGCCATGCGCTGAGGTTTACGTAGTATATTTCAGTGCTACCATCTTCGCAAGCACGAGTGCTTCATATCGGCTTATCGCTTCTGATGTTGCTAATATACTCATGCTTTTGTTGGCAGCGTTGCGCAAGAGCAAACAACTGGTTACATAAACATCTGCCACTGTTCATCATACGTCTATGCGTTCGATATTTGTACACACATTTTGAGCCCCATTTGATAACGTGTCACTCATTAAAAAATACAGCATGGTCACCTTTCCACCGCATGCTTCGCATAATGTCTATTCTCAAGGCACATGGGGTCTGTCGAATTTTTTTCTTCAATTTCTCGAAAACATCGACTTGACTTTGTGATACTTGTTTACTCAGCTCATTTTTTCTTTATTTCTTTCCCTCCCCTTTTTCTCCATAAGTACAAGATACAAAACTAGATCTTGCTTTGTGCGTTTGTTAAACCATTTGCCTTTTTTTCTCCTCTTCCTTCCCACCGTTCCTAACTATCAGTCTCTCTCACTTTCTTCGAACAAATTTACTGCACGACATTAGAGCCGGTATTTACATGTGGACAAGCAAAACGAATTGCATCTCTGCAATGCTGCCAGCTTCAGAAAGAATCAAAAGCTCTGCTCACTGCTAATAACCTTTAATGATTAATTCTCGAGGTAAATGCAAAGGCTCAGCAAGTTCACGTGCGAAATTCAAGGTCCACAGATTCTGTGTTCGTTTCCCCAGCTGCATCTGGTTAGTATATAGCGTGTTTTTCGGGGACATAACTAGAAAACGCCAACTCGGTCAGGTTAAGACGTCGTGAACGTTTTGTTGTGGCCGTCGTCGTTTTTGCTGTTGAATCGGCGATGACGAAGAATAAAAGGAAAGGCCGGATAAAGGACATCGAACTCAAGTTCAAGGCCAAGGAAAAATAAACGAGAGATGAGAGAAAAATAAAAGACAATCGGGAAAGCGAGCGCGTGTGTATTGCTGGGAGCCACAGTGCATCCGCGTCGCCTCATTGTCGTCCTCCGGCTTGGTCGCGCATAAAAAAAGAGCTTTCGTCTCCTCGGCCTCACCGCGTGCATCGCGGCCCAAAGACAAAAGGAGGCTGGAAGCCTCGTCTCGACGCTGCATCGCTATCCCGCAATCTAGCGCGCCTGAGTGGCGCTGTGCTGGACTCCAGCCAGTTGGGAAGAAACGAGCGGTTGTTCGTTCGAATCTCTCACCGTTTTTCGACGACGCCCACCGGCTATCGTACTAACAGAATAAGAACAGCTCTTGCCCTGCGCAGCGGTGACTCACGAGTGTCAATCACTGCTTTCCCTGGCGATTGTCTTCGAAGTTGTTTCCCGATCTTATCTCGTTTGTTTCGGGCCCGTACAATTTGGTCCCGACAGTCGTCTCCGTGTACAGCAACGCTGGACTCGGCCAAGTGAAGCGTGGTGAAGTCGACGGGTCTTCTTTTCACTCGCCTCGCAGGCGGACAAGCGGAACGCACGTAGGCTCTTTGTCTTCTCGGTTTTGGTTCTGCAATGCACTGCACCTATCAAGGCGTCATTTAAGAAGGCATGTTTTTAAACGCGATAGATTCTTGGGCATGATCTTTACGTGTAGTAGCACATGGATCTGTTTAGACGCCGCAGCTACTAAAAGACTGCAGCTCTCCTAAATTGGTTGCTTCGATCAATGTTAACACCCTACACAATTAACGCCACCCCAAGTGTATAAAAAGACAAACTATCTTTTACATGCGTTAAGCAAGTTTATACAGTGATAATGATATGTATTAAGGAGTTTTGCGCTTCTCATTCAGAAACAGACCAAGACTTGCTTATGACGCACTCCGTGGGGGTTGGAAGGAGGTATGAGAGTCGGTCGCTAAACTTTGACCAGCTGCCGTTCTCTGGCATGCTCCTAATTGTAAAAACCCTGCCGTTTTTTCGATGTCGTCTCATCAAAATGAGGCCGTCGTCGTATAGAATTGAAACCTCAGCTTATGGAATCGAAACCTTGACATAGCCCTCATGGTATAGGTTATATATGTTGAGTAATGAACCACGGAATTCCTTTCACGTCTGTTTGATCGGAGCAATGCATTCGAATGAAAGTCAGCATATTCCGTTGTTCAACGCCCCATGCAGCCAGTGGTCTTGGATGATATACTTCCATCGGGAAGAGAAAGTTGCATTCTCCTGCTAGTCCTCGTTGAAGTGCGTGAAATCAAATACACAGAATCGGTGCTCCGAATGAGAGTTCCTGAATTCAAGCTTCTGGCGCGGAAGTAAAAATATACGTATGAATGCAAGAGCACTGACAGGGAATAAAGTATTGGAGGTCTACAGCCACGGGGCTTGATTACCGACTCCATTTCTACGGGCCTCGCGAATGGGCGTACACTGACTCGGCATCACCGTGTGTCATTCGCGCCTTTGGCGACGTACAGTCAATGAGAAATCCCGGCCACGGGGCCAGGCAAGTGTAGCCGCGAGCACTGGTTCCGCGCAGCCTCGGGGAAGTCCTGTCTCCCCGAGTCGCGAGGACGTGTGTTCTCTGCGCGTCAAGCTACGCAAGCAGCTGGCGTTCGCAGTCGATCGCGCGCGCACGGCTGTGTATATGCAGCGGCGGCCAGCGAGAGCAAACCGTCGAACTGCAAACCAGTTTGGCGAGCCGACGAGAAGTGGAACGCCGGTGGCGTACAAGGCATTTGGCTCGCGGCCACAGCAAAAGCCGCCGCCGCCGTGCCGTTACACAAGAAGTGGCGCGCCACGAAGTGCGCGCAAATCAGCAAGTGCCTGGCTCGAAGAATTTCGCCGAGGAGGTTTGGGTGCGGGAACGGATTAAAGAGAAAATATAACGCCGGCCTGTTGATGTGGGGAAGGGCCGGAACGAGAGGAGCCCGTACCGGCAGGTATAGACGTGTACGCTACAGCCAGCGTACACACCAAGTGCGCCTTGCGAGAAGTGGCGTGCCGGTCTGGCTGGTCTTGCTCGCCGAAGCGATTGGATCAGGGTTAAGACGTCCCTGATCCCCGACGCCAGGCCTTGAGGGCTCTCTCGTTTCCTGTCACTGGCTCTTGCAAGCGCTGCTGCCGTGTTGCGCGCTGCCGCTGGTCGCATAAACGAAGTAACTTGCGTCAGACCTTTGTGTGCACTCGTTTTTGTTCCTTTTATCATGCTTCTACACACCACCGCCTCATCGTTTTGCGTCATTTTACACCCAGAGTAAAAGTGGTTTCCACGACGCTAATTTTTTCACGCAGAAAATCTTGAAACTTTGTTTTCCTTGAAGGACCACGCGTGGCAGCTATTCCCTAGTCCTGTAGCATAACTCGTGCGGAATAATTGGAGCAACTGTTTATTTCCTCTTACGTTAACAAACCAGTCTATTGTCTTTGTTTCATCCGAGTTTTCTTCTGGTTAACCCTAGAGAAACCGTTGTCGCCATGGGGTTTTTCCGTCATGCAAGTCTAGCCACGACCGATAAGATGGTTCCTGCTACAGACGTGGTCGGCATGGTTACGTTAATTACCGCAATAAGGAAAGGGGGCAGGGGAGATAAGATGCATGCTAATTGCATTTTATGGCAGCACTTTGTGCTGTAAGCATTTCAGGAGTATTTGACCATATCCATCCAGCAAATTCTAAAAAGAAAGAAATCTGAATACACAATGAACCATACCCTTTCTCGTACTAATTGTTTTTAAGTTGATAAGCATGGTTATGACTTTTTTATTACATGTGTATATTTTTATATGCGTTTGTAATGAACACCGTCCAGAAAAAAAAGTTTCACTTGCAACGGTTCGGCAACAACAATGCCCATCCTGTTGCCGTAGAAGAATAGTTAATAAATGGATATCGGAAGTACATTAATTACTCGGTTAAATCACTGCATTCGCATGCATGCTCCCGAATAAAAGAAATCGCTAAAGAGAAGACTAGTTTTATTGGACCGGCGAGCCGTTCGTGAGATAAATGACTTCATTTTTTCACTGATAATTGCGCAACCAATGAATGATTTCCTGAAACTTGCGCTTCTTTTGCCACCGACACCTAATTATTCCAGGCAAAGAAATGGGTCTCGGTAATGAGAACGACCACTTGATCGATAAATCACCGCGCACCTTTAGTGCAACCTGCTGCTTCGAAAAACGACTTAGCCGTTTAGGCACTTACGCTCACAAATAGGGCACTTCTTCATTGAGGACGCTTGCATTTTTAGTTCGGTGACGGTTTCGCAAATGTCGCGCAATCACCAACATACGCGAGTGTTCTGATAATCTTCTCTTTAGAATCTATGAACAGACAGAGACTTTGTAAACTGAATGACTCTAAAAGTTGGATGAAAACTGCCACGACTAATGAAACCATGCACGTCATGACGCGTATTTGTTTTTCTCAATTTCAATTCAAGCACACTCAACCACCGGCGGATTTGTTTTAAAAAATTTTATGTATAATATAATACTGACAAGTCCATATATAGGCATTCATTTTGCTGCCACGAGCGCATACCTCCGTGAAAGGTGCTGCCCCACCCATGCTCTTATCATACTTTTCGACCCAACCCACCCACGAACGTTACTTACAGTACGACGTGGCAAAGTATCCGTCATCCATTTCTGACTTCACCACAGGCTTCTTTGCAAGGGCAATCGTTCTCAGCACGCCGGAGGGCAGGCATCGAAAGAAAATTACGCCTAACATTATTGGTTAGGTTCGACCATGCACAGAAGCTGATATAGGCGTGCCCTTGATTAGTGCTGGTGGGAGGGCCTCCATTTTGAACTCCCGGCCACGACTCTAATTTGCCTTTTTTTTTTCTTTTCACCAGTTAACGACACTATCAGCTTAAGAGAAAACTCGTTTGCCGAAGCTAGGTGGCTCCAAGGTCTTATCGCAGCATGTAGGCATCTCTTTCTTTTGGTTTTCGCATCTCATGCTCGTAGCGATTTCTTCTGCCCAACATGTTCTCTGTGCATGGGGGGAGTCTATTAAATCGACAGCCGTTTTGTCAGTATGTACAGTACATCGCCAGCACAGCTGCGGAAGTGTTAAATCAGTAATATAGAGATACTGAAAAGGTAACTAAACGTAAGTACAGTTGAGCACAATAACCAATAGACCATCATGGCAGGCAAAGAAAAGAAGAAAAGAAAACGAAATGTAGAGGAAAGGTGAGAGCGTTGAAGTTGTTTTATCCCCAGATGCAGTAGAGACTGTGCCTATAAAGCTTGATTGAAGTCAGCCAACTTTAGAAACTGCAGCACTGCAGGGACCGTGTTCTAATACGGTCAAAAACTTTTCGTCACTGATACAGATGTAGTGTCCAGATGTTTTATCGTGACAAAACGATGGACGCCGTTTAGCTTATCCCGTTTTTGCGAAAAAAAAAACGTTGGAACATAAGCAAAGGAGATTCCTTGAATGCTAATCTTGGCGTAGAGATAACTAAGTTTCACCATGTGATCACTGAAAAGTAATTCAGCCGTACGTTTGTAACCTATAAATTGACGTATCACTAACGTGAAGTGCAAGCTAACAGTTAGCAATCCTTTCAGAGCTTTCTCGTGGCCTGAATAAAAGATCACTGCGCAAGGGAGGATCTGTATGATGTCTAGTAATCTTACATGGCATACAATGGCTCGATCTACCCACGCTACCAGTGTGAGAATGAAACCTTCGGCAATCCTCGAGCCGCATGCAAGGTATACGAAGTTCAAGATGGCCGTTGCACTTTTACGAATATACACAAATGCTCCGTCGTTCTGCTATCCAGCCTCTAAGCCGAGGTCACGGCTGAGATCGTGACTGCTCTTCGAGTCGTAGGGTGGGAAAACACGAGCAACCTTTTCCCGCTCGAAAGAACGATGTTTCTTTCGAGCGATTCCGGACTAAACGATCCCAACGACCTAAGGATATGCACGCGTCGGTAGAGTTGCGCAAGCAAAAGTAAAACTAAAAGACGAGATTCGAAGCTAAGCACCGACAACAGCCTACCCCATCTCGCGGGATTAAAAGAAAAATGCAAGCAGCGAAAGGGGCAGGAAGAAGCTCACCGCGAAAAAGTTCAACGTTCTGCACGTTTCCCTGAGCATGACAAAGGTCACGTGTGCTCACTGCACGTATAATGCACGCTTGAGCAGCGCCGTTCCACTCTTTCGAACTCGGCGTTTGAAACGACTGTACTGAGCGGCGCCCTTATCCGGAAATGAGATCACTTTCAAGTGTAGCTTGTTGACTGCAGAAACAGTTTCGAAAAGGAAGCGTCTAATTTCATTCTTATTCCCTATCTCTCTATCTCCCTATTCTGCCTCTCCTGTTTCTCTTTCTCTGTTCTTTATCCTCCGAACACAACTCCTCTAAACAATTTTTCAGTCTCGCTTCAGGTGCCAGCCTTCAACAGTGAAACATTTCTTTTGTTTTAGTTACAAATGAAATAGTTTCACGCTCCAGAGAGAGAGAGAGAAAGAGAAACTTTTGTTAAGCAGCTCGAATAAAATGCGTCCGCGAATAGCCTCGTTGCGCATGGGTCACATCTCGGCGAGCTTATTCGCTTAAGTCGCGCGCAAGCTAGAGAACAGCGCGGATGCGCATCGTAATTTCTTATCATCGACAAATAACGGCTTCCGCGGTGGACGTAGGATGCACGCAAGGGGCAAGCACTGGGACTACCGTAAACAAGCGAGTGAAACGTGGACCTTATCACTTACAAAGTTTTCACAAAACAAATTATGCTCAAGAACCGAATAAGACAGAGTACTCGCTGTTTCAGCGGCACGCATTGTGCTTCTGAATATACTCACACGATAGGCCTTTCCAATTCTTTCAACACTTCAGAAAGCGCACTTATTTTTGTAAAAGTGGGTAATATCACTGTCTCACACAAACACACGTGGAGACGCGCACTTGCCCACACGTGAGGAAGCCAGCAAGCGAGCAAATAATTTCCCCGGCAACATAAATTCAAGCAAGCGAGCTAGCAGGCAAAGCCTTATCTTTCGGGAAGGTCAGTATATGCCACTTTGCAGGAGCTATACGAAGACTTCCGAGGCAAATGAAGGAGAAAGTTGACAAGTATGTTATAAATCACCAAAAATTGATAATTCAAGCTAGGAGTGCCGCCAAGGACGCAAGAGAAAACGTCTGCATAGTTACTTTCATTTTTATATCCCGTACGAAATAGTTCAACTTTTCACCGAGAAAAATTCACAATCGAGACTCTCAACCATTTTCTTGGTTCTTAACCGTCTCAAACGTCTGCCATTAAGGTCTCTGTCGAACGCGAGAGTGGTGTCAGAAAATTGTTTCTCCGTGAAAAAAAATGTTTCTTCGCCATGAAGTACGTGTCCGTAGACATCCTTGCGCGCACTGCTCTCCCCAAACCTTCGTGTAATCTCCTTTTGCACTGTTGCCCGTGGCGCTTCACCTCAAGTCCGCTTTACTGGAAAATAAGATTAGTGAGTGCTGCCTCGGAGAGAAAGATTGATAGCAAAACACAAAAACGATAACACGCCCAACAGTGTCGGTCGGGGACGTCGTGTTCGGACAGGGAAAGAGATTAGCTACGTGGGAGGCGACGTGGTGCATAACTTACGCCTACTATTAGGAACACTCCATTATCCCCGGTCGCGCGAACACGTTGCATAAACGTATTCACGCACAAAGACGCAAGTTATTGTCGGAATGAGGTACAGGAGCGCAAAGCTTGTGAACGCCTTTCCGAGCAGGATATCCCAATATAGGTAGAAAGTTCGCAACGCTTCCGCTTAGCCAAATATTTATTTAAATTTTAAGCTTCTTCAACGAAAACGAAAACAGTGCACTATGTAGAGCACTCGCACTTCTCACTAGCATCCCACTCTGTTACTACGTTCCCCCCCCCCACCCCCCACACACACACATTTTTTGTTTTTTTTTGTTTTAAAAGAGAACTCGTGCATGCACAATAGTGTCATGAACATGGGCGTTCAAGGAATATACTTCCCTGCTGAATTAGAAATGAGGAGCTTCAGCAGTGCCTCTTTTAAAGCTAACCTCATTACACACTGGTTGCGGTCGCCTTACTCGCCGTGTTATGTTGTGCTCTTCGGTGTCTGCATATACGGAATTTCTCGCGCATCCAGACGGTGGTGTTCCGGACATTATATATGCGACAAATATTTTCCTACGTGTTGCTTTCAACGACGACGGGCGATGCATGAGGAAAACGCCGCGTTCGTAAGGGTGTGAACTTAGTTCCCTCTGCGTATTTGTCGCCAATATGCGCATGCAAAACTTCACGACAGACGGAAGAAAAACCTGTGCCATCCTGTGGTCGCACATGGTTAGTTAGATTATAGACGTACAGTTAAGCTGCCTGAAATGTGAAGAGGCATTTTGCGCTGTGACGAAAAGCCTGGTAGGGCGCAGACGTGAAATACGGCAGCTGGTGCCGCCTTTAATTTGCAGGGTCAGTTCCGCTGTAACGTACCATATATTGTCACAGTCGGATGGAGGATATATAAGGAGCATGAAAATATACTTGCCTAGGTCCACAGAACAATACAAAAAGGAGAAAAACCGAATAATAACTACAAGTGAACATTTATAACGTAACCAGGTGAAAATTTTGGAACGCTTTCGCTCACTATTGCGTAATCGATTCTTGCTAAAGGAAAACAAACAAAAAAGACGTAAAAATACTATCAAATCAGGTATGGTGGCGTAGCCTTCCTGATATAGCTTTTTCTCCTTAAGTGCGCTCCGAAGAAAGACCGGTCTGGTACAAAGACTGGTCTGGTACCTGCCTCTTGTACCAGTTACATCACGGCGAATCAAGCTTAAAACGCGCATTTTGGACAATTGTGTAAGTATGTGCTTTAGCTAATGGCTACGCTTTCACGTACTACATTCACCAAGACCTTGTCAGCAGTATGGTAGTCAGCAGTGACGAAAACTGCTTGTCCATCAATCAACTGCAATTGTGTAACCCGATCGTGTATATTGCAAACGCCATTATAAGTGTGCGGTGTTTCTTGGTCACGCATAACAAACGCGCCATACCTTCTAGACGGGCCGTTAACATGCTCAAAGAACTAAACGTAACCAGTCACCCTCCTTTAACCTTAGCCCGTTAAACGACGTGGTCTGTCGCGTGACGCAATGACGGCACATGCTCGCGCCCCGTAACAGTGCCTCTCATTCCCGATTCCTTGGCGGAGCACCGACAACAATGGATGGATGAAGGAAGTCAAGCGCGGGAAGGGGGAGAGCAGACAGGGGCTTGGCCGGTCCACCCGGGGCGATCCGACCTGCGCGCACCTCCGGGCGAGGGAGGGGTGCTCGAGTTCAGGAAGCAAGCGAGACGCCGTAAACTCAGCTCGCGTGTCCGAAGCGGCCGCCGAGACGGCGGAGGTGCGTCCCTTCCGAGGCAACTCCCCGACTTCGAGGTGGCTGCCGCTGCTCTCCTAAACCGGCGCAACCCGCTTCACGGTTCGGGACGATGCGCTGTGCGCGAGCACTCCCTCAAGGTCAGTCAGCCAGCCCCGCTCAGCAATTCTTTAGAAGCATACGCCGAGAAAAAGAAAACTTAAGAAAATACGACCCAGGACAGGAGCGTCCAGCGCTACGGGCCAGCGGAGCGTGTCAGTTGTCTAGTCTTTCGTTTTTTTGCTTACTCGTGCGCTCGTTGTAGCTGAGGTGATTTGCCGGCCGGTCAAGCTCTCGCTCCCATCCTCTCGCCTCCGAGAGCGAATATCGAGAATCGCGAGCACCTCACCCCTAATTCTTTATAGAACGCGTCGGTACTCTCATTCTTCACTTCGGAGATAAAAGAGAGCTGTGGGAAGGCGAGCATGAACTCGACAGCAGCTGGCGACCGTGTACCTAAAGAAGAAAAGTGCGCGAATCGCTGCGCGCGTGTATGTGACGCGATTCAACGCCTCCGCCTGTTCGTGCTTGCACGTTCGCCGCGGCAATCTTAGATTCGCCCGAGCTTCCCAGCAGGTCCTTTCAAACACGCCGCCATTCCCGCTGCGCAGCTACCTGGCTTGTGCTCCTCGCTGAGCGCTGCAGGACGCGCCAAGGCGTGCAAGTTCTCGACCTCGCGCGCCCGGCTAGTTTGACGTACGAAGCGAAAAGACGGACGAAGACCTGTTCCTCGCACTCTCCCTTCTGTTCAGAGGCTCCAGTGGCCTGGACAATAGATATGTTAAAGCGAGCATGCGATAATATGCGCGTGAACTCGCATTCCTCCACACGAAACTGGGGAACTGCTGTTGAATGCAGGTTGAGGGACAAGTACGGCAGTTTCGACAAGTAGGTACATCATGATCTTGTTTTGCTTCACAAGTTGTAAATTTAGCGCTCATCCTGTTGCGTATGATTTCCTTCTCTGCTACAGCCTTTTCAGGCTTAGACTGAACTGTGTTAGAGCACGACGACGAATTAGTTGAGCAAGTTACCCAAAGTCTAACATCCTTCTATATATCCTGCTACCCTGCTACCAAATACTGTCTTTCGCTATATTGCATTGCATTTACTATATTTTCCTCTATTGAAACACGGGCTAGTCTATTTGGGTTTTCGATTAAAGAAAGTGGACGTGCAGACACGGACACATGAGAAGTGATGTCTTGATCTGCACTCTTGTGTCCCTTTCTTCGCGCTTATCCTCTTTTATCATGCGTTGTATTGTATTTTACGGTATCGTAATACATTCTAATGTATTTGTATAGTATACAGTAAACTATTGTACTGTATCTTGTTCCCAGATATTGTCTTTACCCATTTCTTTTTATGGAAGTTCACTATGAGATGTGCTACCACTTTTACAAACGTAGAACCCAGCAACGCCCACGCAGCTTTCTCGTGGTTCACGAGTTTTTCTCGTGTGTGTAAGCTTAATGCGCATTAATATTACCGATCAGCCAATATTAAATGGCCAGTTTAACTTTCTAAGCAGGCGTTACCTAATTGTTTGACCAACACAGCGCACGACGTTTTGGACACAAGAGAATAAAAGACGAACCGCAGTGCTTCAAGTTCAAGTACTGTCACCAATTGGCCAATAGCTGTCAGTCCTTCTACAGTTTACATATTATACCTGCAAGAGGTATCTGCTTTTTGTAAGAGCTGTCTCAGTCAGCGAGCACACTCAAAACGATGCAATAAGAAAGAATAAAATTGCATCTCCACATTATTATACAAAGAGACTTGAATATATATGGCTCATTCTTTATTAATTTATGACATATTATGACGCAAACATAGCGCCTGCATTAACCGAGTCCCAACCTGATCTGAAACTTCGCGGCTTCGCACTATACGTCAAATTGTGCCGTTACGAGCAACTAGTTTAATATATGTTGAACAGAGCTGCTTTTGCACTTCGTTTCTTTTGCATTTGAAGCCCCCTAACGCTTTGAATGCTTGACTTTTCTTGCGTGCACGTTTGTCACGAAGAGAAGACGTTTCTGGAATCGTGTGAATCGACTTTTGGAATCATGAATTGTGTAAATTGTGGAATCGTGAATTGATTTCTCGAAATAAACAAAAGCTTCAGGAATCGGCTTCTGGAATTCCGTTCATGCGTTTATCGACTTCTGGAAGCGGGACGTGCATTTTAGGAGCCGATAAACGATCACTTCGTATAACTTCGAGTTAGCCACATTGTAGCTATTTAGGAGGAGCATCAGAGCTTTGTAGTGAGATTAGCTTCTCGTCGGTTGCAATGCAGCCTGGGAGGTCGTGGGCAATGCCGTGTCGCACGCCAAAAATAACAACTGGCCACGCGAGCACTGCAACTACAGCCGTATCGCATCGTTCACGCACATGCGACCCATCCTTTGCTGGTCGGCTCTTTGAGTTCTTCCCGTTTTATCGTCGTTGCCGTACTCTAACGGCAAAATGTGGAGAGGGTGGATCAGATGCATGGCGCGATTACCCGCTAGAAAGAGGCCGCAGTGCAAAGAAACGGGTATATGTGAGTCTCTGGGTTAGGAAAGTCGTAAGCGGCCGGTCCGGTACACCGTGGCGAGGTCCGCAAACCGGCCGCAAGTCACGACGGCGCGGCGACGGATCCTCCCCCGTTTGTGTTCTACAACCGGTGCTTGTATGTGTGTGAGTACGCTGCAGCGTGGCTACACACACTGCCAAGTCAAGTCAAGCCAACTATAAAGCGGAGTCTGGCCATACAACTGCACCATGTCTCGCTAAAGCGGTGCAGTATGCTTCCGAAGCCGGCAAAACGCGTGTTCAGTGCGCTGCGCAATAAACCTCCCGTGCCCTGCACAGAGCATAACAAACAACCGCGTTGTAAACGCAACAGAATACAGGTATTTCAGTGCTTTAACTTTAAGTACAGTAGCGTTAAACAGAGACACGTTAACTGTTAGAGTCGTATAAGTCCCTAAACCACGACATGATGATGAGAGATACCATATATGGTATCTCTCATCATCATGTCGTGGTTTAGGTACTTGTACGACTCAACTATAGTTGAGGATTACGGAAATTTTACACCCTATAGCATCCTTTAAAGCGAACCTAAATAAACTCACTCGGCTCTATAATTTTGCACAAACGAAATGCGGCCTGTGCGGCCGAGATTCGATCCCGCGACCTTTGGGCGAGCAGTCAGACACCCTAACAACTACACTGTAAGCAAAAACTATCCGAGTTTGGGGTTTTTCCGGCTCATGACCTCTGAAAACTCCCTCGCGTTTAAAATTACTACCTCGCGTAGGAGTAAAAGATGGTACATGACATAGTTTTACCACCACCTCTCAGGCAAGTAGTAAAAGGATGTCAAAATCCAGTTTTACCACTTAGGGAGTTTTCTATCACGTGATTTTTAACCTGCGTTTCAGAGTTTATTACCACGTGACTGCAAGGTGCAGCTGCTTCGGTGGCTCTTGCCCCATACCCCCTCGGTGACGCTCTCAGTGAATACTGAACGTACGCGAAGCCCACAGATGTTTTCTTTTTGTTTTTTTTTTTGCATCGCCGTGCCTCTGGACTGACCTCGAGTCAGCGCACTTTTACTGGAACTGGGGGCAGCATAAGCACAATAAGCGAAAACAGCATCCTTTGAACGAAAGAAAAAAAAGACGGGGGGGGGGGGGGGGCTCTCAAAAGAGAAAAAAAAAAAGAAAACCTGCTGTGGAAAGTTGTCCTGCATATTTTCGCAAATTGTTGCTTTTGCTCGGCGGTGGCTTTGGAGACAGACAGTGCAAGAAGCTCGGTATCTGTGTGTCTGGTTGGGCTGATGGATCTCACGTGTTTCCTAGATCATCGAGCGACCGTGCTCTTCCGAGCGCCTCCGAACCTGCACGTCGCAGATATCTCCAGTTCGCGGATATCTCTAGATCTGCCAGTGGTAACAAAATCAATCTGGTGCCATCGTCTGTGCTTGCCTGCTGGAGAAGCAATAAGCAAAATGCTTCACTCTGTCGTCGGCACCGAGCCGCGGCCACCAGTGACCAGTGGGAGTGTGTCGCCGTGGCAGGTGAAAGAAGCATCGCATATATTTTGTTCCACAGTAGGCGATGTCTGCAGGAGTAAAGTGCTGCCCGAATTGCCCACCTCATGCACCAACTGTTCTCAAACATGTAGCACGAATCCGATTAGAGGCAGACGGAACCAACAAGTGGCGGCCGGTGAGCACGAAGAAAACCCGGACCTGCCCGGATGGTGGTCTTTCGTTGGAAGTATGCATACACCGCCCCGTCCGCGCAAGATAGCGGTCACGTGTTCATTTGTGTCTGAAATGACGACGAAATTCACACAGGATATGTGTTCTGTGATCGCCAGCTGTGTTTCATCGAATAGCCGTGCTCCTCGAAAAGGCCTAGAACGCCATCGGTAAGCAGCTTGTATGCAGGCGTGGACCGCTCTTCTACGCCCGTTGTGATGAATACGTGCTGCTACTGTGTTTGTGCAACGTCGCTCAATGAAAATCATTGAGCTACCATGCTTTGTGCGTACTTAGGTATATTTTATGGACTTGTGCATCAGCAGTGCTAACACGGGTGGGGCAAAGAGCCCGGTGTGCCAAGCAATTATTGGATAATCAAAAAGGTGAGATCGTGTAGATTTATAATAAAAAGTCGGTGTGACATTTAGTGCCCTGCAGCCCACCTGAAGCTTACGCTTGCACCTTCAAGCGTTGTTGTTAATCGATGCAAAAAAAGAGCTCTCCTACCGGTACTACATGGCCGGTCAAAAAGTCGTGCCTATATATATACCGGATTGTCGAAGTGTAGTAGAGAAACGCGTGCGGTCTGTTCTAGTGGTGTATTATTCTGCATTTGTTGTGTATGCGTGTTTGTTTCTATGTGAATCTATGTGTCACCAATTCTGCCATTCAATAAATTCAATCAATTCTGTTATTCAATAAATTGGTCGTCTCTGGGCGAATGCACCCGTCAATTTTTTTTTTTTACCACCAGAAATAACTCCCAGTAATCACCTCAAAAACCTTGTGAAGGTAGTAAAAATTTACTCTCTCTATACTCGCTGAAAACCTCACTGGGGTAAATATTTACTACTCTCCCTACGTTCAAAAACTCAGTTAGCACGAGAGTAAATTTTTACCTCGGTAGTAGGTGGTAAAAAAAACCCAGGAAAGGTAGTGCGCTAGAGGACAAATGGTTTACCCAGTTTTTGAGGTTATTTCAGGTCATTTTTGTTTAGTGTGTAGTCCTCCACAAGAAGGTACAGAGACATCTGCATTCCTTCCAATCATCGTAATTCAGAACTGTTAAATAATTACTGCTTACAAAAATCTTAGGTAAGTTCTCATTCACGCTGTGGTACACATACGCTGTTCGTCTGCACGATCGCGCAGAACGATTATTTCTCTCTACAGTCATCATCGCAGTTCACGCTTAAGGATGCCACAACGTTGGGTGCGCTGGTAGTGAATTCCGCACGGACGTTGAAGCGAACACACGCGCACATACATACACACACTTGCCAATGTTTACATGTCCCGTGCCAACCGCACGGCCGCCGCCACAGCGGCGTTGTTGAGGTTCTACCCCATCACGGCTCGCTTGGGAGCCTGCACGGTTCGCTTCTCTCGGCGCCGTTTGTGTCTGTGTGACCCGGCCGCAGAAAGCCCGCGAGAACGGGTCGTTCCTCCGAAAAAAAAAGAAAAATAAAAGAACGGAAGACGGGCAAAGGAACGGCAGAAATGAGCACGACCGCACCAAATCAGAAATGAGGGAAGCCGCGGAGGAGTCAAGCGGCCCGGCAGAAAGATGCTCGGGGCCATGCACGACGGCCAAGGCGCGCGCGCCGCTCATCCTGAAGCTCCGCTATGTAGGAAGTAAGTGTCTGTGCGTTCCCGAAATATATCGGTGCGGCTTCTTCGGTGCTGATGCGCCTTGTCCTGTGTGGTATACGGTATTTATAGGCGTCCCACAGCCGGATAGGAGGCACGCTCGAGAAGCAGCACCCCGCACGGGATGTTTTGAGCGTTCGATACGCGACCGTATACCCTTCGATACGTCTCGTCTCCGAAGCGACGCTCGCTTTCTTTCTTCCTCGTCTTGCTCTTTTTCGCCCGTACGGGACAAGCAGGTGACACGACAGTGAACGACTCGCGCACGAGGATGTGCAGTACAAACCAACCTGAAGGACGCCTAAGAGCGTGGTCTGATAGCAAGCTGAATTATAGGGGAGTTCTCGGGAAACCCTTCGAATCACCGCGAATGTCTGTCTATCTGTATACATTCACCGGTGGTCCAGCAACAGTGAAGCGCCTAGACCTTCTGTTCACGTAGACAGATTCAAGGTGACGTCGGCCATATCGACGGCACCGGGAAAGCCTTGGAAGCCTTGCGCGGCATCGTGCCTAGCGGGAGGAGAGGGGGAAAAACTGTCAGAATATGGCGGCGATTCGGCAGCCGCCCTTTTTGCCGCAACCTGTCCCGGACCATGACGGATGTGGCAGTGGTAGTAGCAACCCTTTTTCGTTGTTTGTTCGCGCGTTCTCGTTCAAAATCTCTACGGCCGTCTATTTCAGTGCGCAGATGGCGGAGTAGTGCAACCGGTAAAATGTGATATCATTTTCCTCGACGTTCAATGGGCGATGGGAAAAGAAAGTAGCACACCCAAGCTTGTCGGCAATGGAATGGCAGTCGAATAGGAGCTGCATGTCCGATTCGTCTGCGTCCACATAGCGTCGCTTAGATAGAGTAAGGATGGAACAAAAGAAAAAAAAATGCGCGGACGAAGTCTATACCTCCGCATTTTTTTTTTCCGGCTTTGCCTATCAAGCACTTTGTTCCTGTTTCAACTGACAGTATCAGAAGCGGAGCAGCAGCGCGAGAAATCGTTCGAGCCTCGCGGTGGGTGGTGTTATTATCTCGTTTCGTTCCGTTTCGCCCAGTCACTTTCCGGGTCTTAGGAATGCGGGACTCAAAGCCGCCAACGCTTTGATCCTCATCTTCCATCGCAAAATCAGATAGGCAAATTAAAAAGCAGTGAAGTATCAATAGAGCAAGAGTTTAATAAGGGCACCAGTGGAGTGTCCCTGTTTTAAGGACAGCACGATAGTGTCCACTGACACCACGGCCGCCATCTTGTGGCTTAACACTCAGGCAAGCAGCGCAGGCAAAAAACCCATCAACAGCGCGATACTTACACAGCTAGAAATTGTTAGCACTGACAGTCCGATAGAAATAGTACCCTTCAAGATGCAAAAGAATATAAATGCTGCCGTAAATTAACGATATTACAGCAAGCATGTATGCGTATTGGTATTGTCAGAAGCAGCATCCGTTCCGTCGTGTGAAAATCGTCCATATAAATGTTACGTAAAGACGAACGTAAGTGCAGATCGCATTTGTCTAATGAGCAGCAATCAGCAGTGGATCCCTTATGAAAGAACGCTAACGTTGGACGCAAGCATGAGTGATGGAACAGTGATGTCCAGAAACATTGCCTAACTCTAAATTCAGCAGCGAACTATCAAGTTTCGGCGCCCAGTTACATATGCGCACATGTTGCTAACGGGAACTTTGTAGAGTTCTTCTTGCTAGAAGGAGCTCCAATAAGGGGCAATGGGACATGGCTTGGCATAGTGTTGTAGCAAAGCGGCGAGGAAAGTAGAATTGATCTCCCTAAGCTCTTAAAATTATAGTTATATAGCTACACTCCTAACCTGGCACTACTAATCAAGAAGTTGTGCAATAGAATGCTGCTGTTTAGTACTAAAGTATACAGTATATTTCAAAAGTTCAAAAAATTTAATGTCCCAACCAGGCTCCAGTAGCCTCGACTGCAGCAAAATGAAAATAGGAGCAATGGACAGCTTTCTGAAAGACCAAAAGAAATTCACGTGTGCCAGTCTCGCACGGCAAACTCGATTAGTTTGCCCAGTGAGAGTGCATACCGCAAATGTCATTCCATTTGGCGGCGCTGGCCTTTTGAGGAAAAAGTCGTAACCACACGCGGTGTGAACGCCTTACAGACGCACTTCTATTTGTTTTACTTTATTTTTTCTTCTTCTGCAGGTCGTGCGCGCGTATGATGTTGTCGTTTTCCCCTTGTCTCCAACGCCCGAGTCACGAACGCACTGCCACTCCGCGACGACTATATCGCGGAGCGGTACACACCAAGCAGGCTTGAAAAGTAGCCTCATTTTTTTCTTCTCTGTGTGTCTCATTGTTTTACACTACTGCATGAGAAAGTATGCATGACGGCAGAGTGGAAAACGCGAGACGTGCCCTGCGACCCAATTAATCCCCCTGGCATGCATGAAGAAACACACTTCGCGCCGACGCAAGCCAATCCGGCTTGGGACACTGTCGACAAGTTGCAACCGCTATTTTTTTTTCAAGTTTTTCGTGCTTCTTAGGGAGCCGGAATGTGACTAGCTGGACACGGGCTTGCCAACAACAACAACAACACAAAAGAAGAGTTTTTCTGCGTTCGTCGACCATATCGGAATGCCTCCTACGCACGAAGCAGGCGGGTATCACAGGAGACTACAAACCCAGATGGAACGTAATATCGCATCGTCGAGATTCCAATAGCAACAGTAGGTCTTGCACCCCACGAAACTTCTGGTCACTTTATTCATCAGGCAGCGTAATGCCAAAGCAGAACTTATGTATTTGTTATATATATATATATATATATATATATATATATATATATATATATATATATATATATATATATATATATATATATATATATATATATATATATATATATATATATATACATATAATTTTGTGCGTAGCTTAGAAGAATATTTATTTGAAATATTTTACTGAATCGCCCCAGGGCTTTTCCTCCGTGCCAGTGCTCACATGTTGCGTCGGTGAACAATACGGGATGTTGTTCAGTGGGGCCTGAATGCGATTACGGTTACTTTCCTGTACAAGGCTGTTGAATGGGTGTCCCGAGTAATACCTGAGGTTTTACGTCCTAAACCACGGAATGATTATGAGAGTTGCCGTAGAGGGCCCCTGGAAATTTCGACCATCAAGTGTTTCTATTGCGCACTCGCATCGCACAGTACATGCATGGGCTTCTGCCATGCGACCGTCGTGGCTGGGATAAAACCCGCAACCTCTGAGTACCCCTGCTTCACCGCGCGCGACTTATTTCCGATGCGGAGTAATTGTGAGGTGCACTGGCAGGGTGTCCAAATTGATATGGCAATAGACTAAAAGGTGGTGTCACGTCATCCTTTGTGCCCCGTACGTATTATTACGCAAGGAAAAACAGCAACAAAAAACATTTCTGTCCGACGTTTCCACGCGAGAAACGTAGGGAGAAAACTTCTTCAAAATACTCAATGCCAATGTACGATTACGAAGCGCAAATCACATATTTCTCCGCTTCAATATGCATAGTTACGGCACTCACGGGAAGCCCTAATCGTCTCACTATTTGAGGTAATAGCTTCATAGCTAAGGTGGGACTCTTCGATGGAACGTGCAGTGAGATCGAATCTCCGAAATTAATCATTCGCAACTCAGCACTTTCGAGGGGCAGTGGTGCACCATGGCTAGTAGTGGGTTCGTTGTAAATACACAAGAAATTACACGCTTCTTTGTTTGTGTTGTCAGTCCATTCGCTCACATGGGTGCGACGGCACAACAATGCTTCACATCGCATACCGAACCAAGGAACACAAACCGGATATGTTTTATAGAGGAATGTTGTATACTGGCCAGGCCTCGTTTCAGTGATCTCGTGGGGTGTAGTGCTTGTTTTAGAGAACAAGTTCATACACTCACAAGTACGCCTCTCCCGTGCGGCCAATCGAACGCGGCGGCCCAATTAGGCGATCGGTGTCTCCTCGACTCCCGCTGGTGCAATTAGCCGTCGTCCACTTTGGGAATGCCGCGCATTAAAGCTGCACTATGGGCCGTGCCCCGAGTGTCCTCTAAAGGGACACCGGAAGGGATCAGCCGCTTCCGTCCTTCGAATGCAGCGGCCGAACGGCGTTAACGTCATTAACGGTTCGTGGCACTCGGCATCTCGGCTTGTTTTCTTTATCCTATATGCATTTCCCAGCATCGCAAGGTCTTCGTATACGGACACAAGGCGAAGATATATGTGTCGCGTCGACCCCTCGCTACAGTTGATGAACGAAACCATATACCAAGCCAAGAACTCCAGTAGACGATGGGCGTTTCGCACCGGCGTTCGCAGAGCTGTTCCTTCATGACAAACCCCTTCACCTCTTCCCTCCTGGGACAGTTAGAGCGAGGGGAAGTATAGCATCACACTACCTGTTTTGTCATTTTTTCTCTTTTTTTCGGGTGATCTTATTGCGGTCTCAGTTTCCTCGTAACGTCTTACATACTTATCTTTCACTTAGCGACTTCGTTTAAGATCCATCGGTCTCCTCTCGCCCAGTGTGCGTGCGTACGACGATGCGTGAGAGCTTTGCCCTCTTCTTTGCGTACGAAACGCGTGCTCTCAGCGGTGCCAGGCTGTGGAGACGTACTTACCGTACACAAACCGCCACCGACGCGGCTGTACGGCGGCGGCGGCGAAGCTATTATGGGCTCATTACTCGCCGTGCCGTGAGACAAGGAAAACGACGGGGAGGCCGAAAACGACCTCGAAAGCAATTTGGAGCCCGGCCTCGAAAGAAAAGGTGTCCGCGGGGAACGCCGGCTGCTCCGCGCCACCGTGGTGACAGTCGGGTGCAGCCTCTGAAGTTCCACTCAAGATGTGGAACTTCACGTTCTTTTCTTTTGTTTTTCGCAGCTTTGTGGATACTTAGTGAAATCTACGCACGTAGAGAGTATGTCCCGCACGTGACGTAATCCATGTGCAGCCCGTGGCCACCTGATCCAGAAACAACCACGACGCACTGTGTCGATGAATGCGAAATCCTTTAGGGCCACGTATTTTTTATTAAGGTGAAAGTTGAAGACATCTGAATTCTCCAAATTGCGGGAGCCCTTTACTGTGGCACCCCTCCTCATGATACGGTAATTTTACGACATAAAACACGGACAATTATTATTCGCGATAAATGATATGTCTTTCTCTCATTATGTTCTCACAGAAGTGGCGTGGTCATTCTGGTTGTATATATTTCACAACGAAACATTAAAACGGGCCATTTCGTAGTCATTATGGAACGAGCGTAGGCCAACATGTCTGAAACCACTCACCTAAACGTCGTACGAGTTGCGGGTGTGAGAAAGCCAAGTAAGATGCAAGTTCAGGGAAAGTTGAAAGCTTGGTCAGATGAAAAAGTTTTCAACAGTCGCTCTTTAGAGCCAACGCTTCAACAAGGAGAGTTCTTGAAATGTGGCTTCAGCGACTGTAGCTGTTAAAAAACTTTGCCATTGGATGAGAGAACGAAAATGTGGAAAAATGCATATTCTTTCTTACGCCCGTTGAGCACCATTCTCAAAATGCAGCACCTATTTTTTAATAAATTACTACTTCTGCAAAGCAATTACAGTGACGAATTAAAACAATTGGAGCATGTGATCTTGCTGAATAAAATCTTTACCTCAACAAATCAGCAGAGTTAGCAGCTTGCAGGTATCGCGATTAATAGAACAATGTGAAACAGCTAGCGCAATAGAAAATATCCAAACTACTCACAACACAATTGTTTTTACACACTGAAAAGCATCTTTGGCAATGACGAAGTAAAGATTTATTTCCTCAAAATTATGACCATCATCTCACATCAAAATGTATAATAACCAAAATATATATAACGAATTTCGAATACTTGAACGAGAAGATATTTGAGATATATTTCACTCTGGCATATGAACAATATTGAGCGGACAGTAACACTGTCAGAAAGCTCCACGAAGAAAAGAAACCGTGCTCAATGTCGCAGGTCCTACACAGTTTCCAGCTAGTTAGTACTTTTAGCAGTCGTGGTTTACCGCGACTGCTACATATACGTAAGGTAATACTGTATCGTCGTAGTGTACACGCAATTCCTTTAGTCCGAAAAAGTTCTACCAGCCAATTCGATCATATCAAAGGTTTTTTTGTGCGCGATGAGCAACCCGCGTGGCTAAATATTAAAATAAAAAAGAAACCCACTCGCCGACTACGGTGGTACGACGTTTCCGTACTTTCCACACGTTGAGCCAGAGTTGCTAAAACACTCTGTTAGCTAAACGCGAGTGCAACAGACCGAATTTAGCCCAGTGCGTGTTTATCTGAGGTGCAGTAGAAACAATATCAGCCGCTGCCGCTAACTGCCTCACGTTCGCTGGCCTCAAAATTTCGCTCGGTGCAGCCGCACACGCACGCGCGCGCACAAACACAGCCACGGCGGCGCGTTCTCCATTCTCGCCTTTGCTGCCCGAAGCGGCGAGGTTCGCGATATGTCGGTCGCTGCGCGTCGCGCTTTAACAAGCTCCTGCACGCGTTGATGCCGGACGATGACTCGAGGTGGCAAGACGTGAAGAAAAAGAAAGATAAAGAGAAAAGCGGTCGGCCACCCCGGCGGCATCACTATAGGGCACTCGGAACGATTTAGGGCACGAAATGGACGTGACAGCGTGGACGAAACAAAACAACGACCAAAGAAAAAAAGAAGGAAAAAAAGGGCCAGTTTGGTACGTGACTGACAACGTTCACAGATGAAAGGTGTGTATTACGAGGAAAAAGTTTGAAACATACACTCTAAAAAAATATCGAGTAAAAAGGGTGTCTTTTTGTCCCACAACAATAATCGTCATCCGGCTTGCGTGCGCTTCCTTTCTTGAAAACTCGGCGCTTGCCACTTTCCTATCGAGAATGCAATGTAACCCTGATAATGGGCATGTCGATCGGGACCCGAATGTACCGGGCACGGCGCGATAGCACAAGGATGGAACGCAATATAGATGACGATTATTGTTGTGGGACAAAAAGACACCCTCTTTACTCGCTTTTCTTTTAGAGTGTAGGCGTGTGGATTGAATCATCGACTGCGCCGCCGCTTGCAGGTCACTTTCTCTCTACCCGCTGTGGTGGTTCAAAGGTGATGGCACACGACTGTTGGCTCGAACATCGCGGGGTCAAATACGAGACGCTGCCGCATTCGATAGAGGAAAAAAAAAACGCTTGAGGGCCGTGTGCTTAGATTTAGGCGCACGTTAGATTACCCCGGGTGGTAGAAATTTCCGGAGCCCCTCCACTACTAGTCCCCTAATAATAATATTCTGCTTTGGGACGTAAAACCTCCACAGCCGTTACTACCTGTTTCTCTCCATCTCTCTCTTTGACTGTCTATCTGTTGGTCTAGCTTTTTCACAGCGTGAATGTAAATGTGTGCGCGTATAAGGTGCCACGCTCAAGAACTGCGCCGAGTAAGGCAATAACATGAAAGCTTCGAGGAAATTAAAAAAAAAAGTGGTAGTGACAGTTGCATGCAACAGCTGGGACATGAATGCAAATAACGGGAAATTGGTCCACCTCAGCTTTAAGACAACGCCTGTATAATGCTGATAAATCTACCGGCTTACGTATGGGGCTGCTAGCTGAAATTCAGCCTTAAATTGCCCTTCTGATAAGTCGTATCTGCCATATACATGGTCTCATCTCGCGCGCGAAGTGTCGTGTGTGCGTGTGAGGGGGGGGGGGCTGTATAGTACTATAATGGTGCAGAGACGTCCAGGCGTTGGCGGTGCTTCCTGCAATACGGGAGCAACAGCAATGCCGCACGGTGTGTAAGGCTGTCGAACAGCGCAACAGTCTGTGAAGGCCCTCGCCGCCATTGGCGGTATACTGGATAAGTCGGGGACTATATAGGAGCCTCGCACGACCTTGAAGGAAGAGGTAAGGTTCATTCCGTGAGCGAGGTCGTATGTTTATACTGAATTCCGAGACTTGACGTCGTGGGAGAGTGGAATCAGCTTTCAGTTTTAACGATTCCTGCCACGGACCCGTGGGGCCGGTTCTGACTGGTCTATGCGCACGTTTCACTCGTTCAACACACCTCGCAACCTGGTCGAGGCATACGCTTCTTCTGTGCTGTGAGGCTTACGTAAAGCAATCTCAGTTTGCTCTGTACTCAACATCGATTACTGTTATACGACTAAGAGGTGTTACTAGTTACGGTCGGACGACTGCAAGCACAACAGCAACCACTGCCCAACCCACGCGAACATAGATGGCTTTCTCGCAAGCGTAGATGAATGCGATTGTACACTGAGCTACGCCACACAAAATTAGATCCTAAGCCCACCTGATCGTCTGCACTATTCAAGGACGTATGTGCACCACTGCCATGCACTTGTGCATGTACGTCTCGAAGCTTACTCGTGTAAGAAAAATAAATGAAAAGGTTTTAGGGTTCCGTGCTTGCGTAACCATTCCCATAATACGGACATCTCGTAGCACACCGGCACTTTGTACAGCTGTCGTATAGCTCACCACAAATGTAAGAAAGTATTGCAACAGCGTCATATCGCGATCGCCCAGCCAGTGGACAAACCGAACGAGAAACGTGAATTAAGAACGGATTAAGTAATATGAAAACCCAATAACTGATGAACGTTTGCGCCCTATACAAGTATTGTAGAGGTGTTTTGACAGCGCAAACACAGACACTCCACAAAGAAAGAGACGACACACACAAGCGCGACGCACACACCGCTGTCCCCTCGCGATAAAGACGTATACACCGTTGGGAGAAGCAGGGCAGCGCTTATAGTGTTGCGATTTTCGTACCACGTAGCTATGGCGAGCAAGTGCGACTCGGGTGGCCTTGCGTCTACTGCGTTTGCGCTGTACGCAGGTCTAGTTGCTTTCCTCCGAGGCGACCGGTTAACCTCCAGCCGAGAACGAGAATCTCGGCTCCTTCGATTCGCAACACGCCGAAGTTTTCTCCAAGCCGTTTTCCCCAAAACACTCCAGGGACGAATATTTGCAGCACATTTGTATACAACCAACAGTGCCTTGCATTTCTATACGCTAATTAGCTTGATAAAGAAAAAATAAACATTGAGGCCCAGCTGTTTCTGACGAGTGCGGCGGAGAATACAAAGAGCTTTCTTCTGGGCGTCCCTACATAATACGTGCCTCGAAGTTCCAACTGACCGCTTATCAAAAAAAAACACTGTCACGGCGAAACCGTGGTGAACTCTCGGCGAGCGCGGGTCTTGAGAACGGGGTCACACTTAGCAGAGCTTGCGGGCCGTCTTCTCATTGTTGTCCCGCTCACCCTTTCCCTTACGTAACCGCGCACTTGGGCATGTTTATTTGCCGCAGCAGGCGCACCTAACTGTAGATTGCATCGGTGCCGTACTCTTGACGCGGGTATACGAGGCACGCATGCTATAACGCACGTCAACTTTCGTGCATGAGGGTCAGTGCGAGTCCTTTAAAAAAAGTAGGGCACACCCAAGCGTTCGCTGCCCAACGTCTAGCCATTACCAGTCGACGAACTCTCCCCGTCTGGGAAACTATCGCGATCCCTCACCTGAAGACTCCGGCGGCGTTGGTGAGCTTAACTTAGTGAGAACTATGGCAGCGGACTAGCTAATGCATCGTTCCTGTTCTCCATAGTGAAGGGTACCAAACCACAACTCTTAGTTTAGGTTAACGTGCCTTCGCTTCCGTCGTTTGTACTTGTCTCTCACTCAAACAAGAGACTCCCAATTGAAGCGGCTATACCTTTAGAGAGGGGTATTAGTTTTGGAAATACACTTAAAGTACGTTGTTGCCCTTATGAGGTATAGTTTAGTTTTACTAAATCCGTTAATTTCTTAGGAATAGTGAGCCAATATGATACCGGCAGTAATGTCAAGATTATATGCAAAGGTTCTTTTACGGCGATGACAGAAACTTTATATGGCATCTCGTCCTCAAGAAAATAGCTAGTCATCCTCTCTACCCTTGGACAGCAAATAAGTATGAAATGTCTATCAAAATTCAGTTCATTACTTTATCGCGCATCGTCAACAGTAGGTGAACTCTCCTACTGTCTCTCAGCGTAGTCTATAAAGCACGGCTGTTTTCGTCAGTCAAGCGCTTAAACAAAAAGAAAAGAAAGGCAAGATGTGAACTGAAAATTGAAAAGGTGTAATGCTTTGGTATTGAATACTCCATCAAATACTGCTTTGTTTTTAAGTGATACGCAACAAAACTAACCACTACGACGTAGAATGAAAACGGAAACTTTGGGATAACGAGACGTGGGGCTCTTACTATTGAAGCCAGCCGGAAAGCGACTCCCGTGACAAGCTTGCGTCGCACGCCAGGGCACAGAATTCACTCTTCGGATGTTCCTATACACAGAGGTACAGATTTCATCCCCGGCAAGAGACGTGGCTGCAGTCGTGCGTAGCGCATCGCGCATCACAGCTGTCACCGCGGTCATCACGCGCCAACGAAACAAACAGTGAAATGGCTCGTTCGGTGGCGGTGAATCGGATGCGCGTGCCCAGTGAGAGTACTGGCAGTCAAATCCAGTCATGAAACCAACAAGCGAACGAACCACGGGGACACGTTTTATCCCATGCGTCGCTTACAGTAGCCTCCTAGCTTTTTATTGCTTCTTTTGTTCGCATACTGATGTGCTTAATCCAGTAACTTTCTCGATGGCATACGTTCTCATTGCAGGACGTTCTCGATGAACCAGTCCTTCATAGTGTAAACGATCGCTTAACAGAGCTGGGAATAAACTATAAAAAGATGGAAAGGGTGTTACGAGATAACGAACAAGCACGGCCTGGTGGCCGGCACTTGTCCGAAGCGTACATAGTTCTCGTTTCCACTCTGCGACCTCATACAGGCGGCCGGTAGTTGGAACCACACATACAGGCGGCCATAGCTTTCAACCACGCACTAGTACATCACTTTTACGTCCCTCGTCGTGAACTCACCTGACGCGAGTGCAATGAATCCGAGCAGCAGCATCGGGACGAGCACCGGCGTTGACAGCAGCTTCGCCGAGTGGACCCGGTGTGGCCGGCTGGCAGCTGTTGCCGCCATGGCTCTCGTCGTGAGGGGCTCAGACCGGCGACGGCACGACTCCGTCGCGCGCTCACACAGACACACACACACGCGCGCACCCCCGAGCACCTCAGGTGCCCATGTCCCTATCTTTCCCAGCGACGCGCTGCTGACGCTGCTCCTGTGGTACCACTCCTGGAGTGTCCGGCGGCGGCGGTATTCCCTTCCTCGGTGCGGCGCGGCTGATGACGCTAGTGTCCGCGGCGGCTCGCTCACTACGGGCGATGCGGCGGCTTGGTTCCTCCGGCGGCAGCGCGCTCGGCTCGAGTGATCCGGACAACCGGTCCTTCGGAAGCGGGACGCCCAGCCTACGCAGGGCCTCAGGACCTGTTCCCTTCTTCGAGTGGGGGAGCGAGGGGGCCGGAGAGGAGGAGGGGCTGCCTCGTCGCGTGGCCCCCTTTTTGCCGCACTTGTTCTTTTGCTGCACCCGGCTGCACCACCGACCCCCTTACCCGGACCGACCAGGTGACTGACTCGCCCGCTAAGCGTGACGTCACCGTTCATCTCGGCGTCTCTCTCTTATGTGTTTGCGCGAGCGAGAAACAACCGTTATACGCCAGACTCTCTCCATCCTCAGTCGAGTCTTGGAGGGATGCTCCCTGGTACGCGTCGCCGGTTCTGCAGCACACTGGTGGTGCCTGCCGTTCTGCCAAGTGGGAGCCAGTGCGTGTGGTCGTTTGTCTCCGGCTGCCCCGTAATAGGCAGCACTGTTTCAAGTGGGAGCGGTGTGCTCTCGGCGAGCCCAAAAGCGGGTGCTGATTACCCGAGAAAACGGCGACAGGCTCACCTCCTTTTCGCCCGTTGAATTCTCTCTCTATCGAGCGTATGTACGGTGGCGTGAACGCAGTATGGTCGACGCGTAACTGGGCGTTGAAGCAATCAGCTTTTGAAAGTGGATTTTCTGCCTACGACATGATGGTTCAAGTCTGTGCGCGCGCTGGATAAGCCTTGGCAACTCCTTCGAATGATTGTGCTTTCACAGAGATCGCTCACGCTTTTATAGGGCGACTACACCCGTTTCATTTATGGGTGCAGTGTTTCTGGGTGCAGCGGCGATACCGCAGGCCGTTATCGCTGCGTGTGAGGACACTCTGATAATGCGACTTATCTCCAACACCAGAGAGCGGCGGCTACCGTTTTTATTCACAAAATTATTTTCAGTTTGTCTCATGAATTCCTTTTGCATTACTGATTCAATGATCATTTTTTTGTGTCATCTTTCGTCTCTTCAATCTCATTGTCACAATGAAAACTAGCTCTCAGTTCTTCATTCCTTTGCGCTATTAATGCTCTTTTCTGACTGTAAATTTACTACTATTACTACTACTACTACTACTACTACTACTACTACTACTACTACTACTACTACTACTACTACTACTACTAATAATAATAATAATAATAATAATAATAATAATAATAATCACTGCAATGCGCCGTCTTTTAAGACATCTTAGTAGGAAGCTTAAGCTCTTCATGTAATTGATGTACGCTGCATACCTGCACGTTGCCTTTAGAATGTACAAACGCTCAACTCAATCAATCGCTGATTGAGACCCTCCCGTTAGTTCACTATAACAATCCAGAAATCAATAAATGAATCATTAGTCTACGTGAAATCAATGAATCATCTTTGGCATGACTGTTTTAATCATACTAAAGGCGAGACATTCACAAAGAAGTACGGGAGCTTTTCTCTGGCGATGCAGTGGCATCGGTGCAGGTGACGTTGATTATTTACGACCATTTTGTATACAGGACGCGTCGTTCACTCGTGTACCTTTCCCGCTACCTTTGTCACGCGACGAACACTGTGACGTCAAGTTCCTCTTGAAGGCAGTTCGAGTGTATGCATTTACTTTTCTGCCGAAGTACTCCGTAAAAATATGCATAGTTTCTGCCTTCTGCGTCGAAAACTTCGCCCCTTTCTGTTGCAAGGAGGTTCACCAAAGAAAGTATCCCGTAAGCTACACTGCATTCGAAGAAACAAAAGTGACACGAAATATGATATGTAAGATGTCTCAATGAAAAAGTGCAGCATTATTTAGGGTCTGACCAGCCTACTGTCCTTAATATTATGCTACGCTTGCTGCCATACCTACACTATACCCAGTCTTCGATATAAAAGTTGTTTTTCTGATTAAAGCACTCTATAGTTGGTGTAGTTGCTGTAATGTAAGACTTAGTCGTCGCTGCACTAAACGCTGTGGACGTTGTTGAAGGGATGCTCATAGCATACATTCATGGTCACTGCGAGACTAAATGTGATAAAATATACAGCCACGCAGATATGAAACAATCATTGCTCTAAAATTGTTAAGCGCAAGTAGATTAACTTTCGCTTGTAAACCGTAAGTATCCCCTACATCTAGCAGGCACTGTGCCGAGCTGCTTACTGAATTACTGTCAAGATGGCTCCATATTCCGCACGCCAAACTCCAATTGGCAGCTTTCTGATGCCTCCAAATAAATGGCTAATTGGTGAAAGAGTGAGTGTTCTAGTGCGCCAACGAGCGCTCAGACACGTTATAAGGTCTTTATGATGTCAAATGGGCAACTGCTACTCGTTGGCAGACTCTGTCCTAGTTAATCACTCCGTCTTTCTTCTTGCTGTCTTTCTCTGATTCTCTTATACAGTTTTTCATTAAAGAGCTTTCACTCTCTCTCTCTTTCCTTACGCAGGTGAAGGTAATCTTTAAGTCAAATAAACTAATTCGTGATGTACTGCATAACGTGAACACCACTTTGACAATATACAGTGGGAACAAGAACGCCTGGCACAGGTGTGAGTACAAGCGAAATCGCATCGCTTTACGAGCAGCGTTGCATTAAAAATTGATAACAATTAGCTATTTGAGCTAGTAAACAACTAGCGTCCACACTTCTCCTTGCTATATTAAGTTAACGAACACCATGAAAAAAAGAGTGGGCGCAATGTTTTCCATCGAAAATGCCAACGCAAACGCGCGAGTGTCCCTTCAGACGCTGCCAATCGACCACGCCGATAGAGTAAATGTATATGTACTACCCTTACGTAGGGCATACAGCAGAAGGACTGAAAGCTGGGCCAGTTGGTGTACTACCCTTATGTAGGGCATACAGCAGAAGGAATGAAAGCTGGACCAGTTGGTGTACTACCCTTACGTAGGGCATACAGCAGAAGGACTGAAAGCTGGGCCAGTTGGTGACAGTACTTGAACACATTTTAACACAGCGCACGACTACGCGCACACACGAGAAGAAGGGAGAACAGAAGCGCTGCGGTTTGTCCCTTCTTCTCTCGTGTCCGCGAAGTCGTGCGCTGTGTAAATATGATATCGTGGGACATACAGTAACTATTGACCCGCATTCCAGGTGGGGTGCCCCGCAGCAGCTTCCGTACTTAAAGAAAACTTGCGCTGGAGTTTCATCCCCCCTTAAAAGGTATGGAAGAATCCTGTATATATCACGGACCGTAAAGCCCTTGTTTGAAAATGTATGTATGTATGTATGTATGTATGTATGTATGTATGTATGTATGTATGTATGTATGTATGTATGTATGTATGTATGTATGTATGTATGTATGTATGTATGTATGTATGTATGTATGTATGTACGTACGTACGTACGTACGTACGTACGTATGTATGTATGTATGTATGTATGTATGTTTGTATGTGTGTATGTACGTGCAGGTGGAGACATTGTCTGCCATGATGCCAGACAGCTGCCAGGCACCATCACCACCCCTGTCACGGCCACCATCAGGATATGCGCCAACCAGCGACGATTATTGCAAAAGCATTGGCTTTACGCGAAACTTGCAAAATTTCATTAAAATAAAAAGTAGAAAGCACCGCAGGTACAAAAAAATATGAAAAAGGATGGCCTCGTTCCAATTAGGCGCGTTGCGCTCGGGGCTAAGTGTATATGGGCGTTCTCGTAAATGGGGCGGAGCGGGTTCCACGAAACAGGTCAAATAATTTGCGTACGGCGGACATTGTAAATGGTGGGACAGCAAAGTTCTCTGTCCACACGCTTATTTCGGTCGTTCACGAGGTTAACAGTATGAAAAAATGTACTCGTACACGCAATGCCAGATGGCGAACCGAATTAGGGTATACAGCAGAGACTAAGGGTACGGAAAGAATTGGAACAGAGGGAATGTTTTAGCTTGAAAGTGCATCGCTTTTAGATACACGGTCGCTGGATGTCTCAGAAGTACACTCTAAAGGGCGCCTAAGCAAACTCTGAATATAGAAAGAGTGATCGCATAATTCTCTTCTCACTTTCCGGTATTTGGGTGCATTAGGTGATGACAGCAGTCTGTTCAGCTTTTTTCATGAGGAAACAAGCTCTTCATTCTTACATATACAAAAAATATCGATTGTGAATTAGCTCAGCATGCTTTACTACGATGTCGCACCCCCATTCTGCTTTATCTGGCATGGTTTTTGAGGGCAATCGACTGATTTTACTTTGTTATGGGCGTTTCTGAATGCGCTAATACACATAACAGTGAGGAACTGAAAAAAAAAACGCAAAATTCTGCTAGGTTCAATGCTTATGCGGTGACGTTGTCCACGTGCTTTATAAATAAGTATGAGTCAAGTGGGACATAGTGTCTGAAGGAAAGGTAGGGAAGACGAGAAAGAAACCACTCACAGGTCATTGGTTTCCGAATAGTATAGAGGCTCTTTAAAAATGAGTTCATTAAATTTTTAATTACATTTTTGCTCTGGACTTGATTTGTAGCCATGAGAGTACGTGAAAAAAACGAAAACGCAGTCGCACATACGATCGATAAAGTATCACAAAGATATCACAGAAACTTGAAATGAGCAAATCGAGTGACCAAGAGACGACAGTTTTGAGCGAACATTTCAACTGGGGGACGTGTCTTCGCCAATACTTAGACATTACACAGCGTGAGAAGGTGCCTCGCATTGAAGTGTTCTTCATCATTGAGGGTTCAGTCATGGACTCATCGTTTACCGCAGTAGTGTCATGGAAATAACTCCTACAGGTGTGATGAAGTGTTCTGGTAATATGTGGACTACAGCGACCTTCGCGGCTGGCGAGAAAAAATTTCTTAGTGAATCAAGAGCACCTGATCATTTTCATCTATCTATCTATCTATCTATCTATCTATCTATCTATCTATCTATCTATCTATCTATCTATCTATCTATCTATCTATCTATCTATCTATCTATCTATCTATCTATCTATCTATCTATCTATCTATCTATCTATCTATCTATCTATCTATCTATCGATCTATCTATCTATCTATCTATCTATTTATCTATCTATCTATCTATCTATCTATCTATCTATCTATCTATCTATCTATCTATCTATCTATCTATCTATCTATCTATCTATCTATCTATCGATTGACCGATCAATCCGCCTTCTAGCTAAACTCTCGTGGTCGCTTCCTTACTTAGTATATGGAAAATTCACTGGGAAAGATATGAATATCTGTTGAACATGACCGAGAGGTCATGAAATGAAATATATGACATGCCTATCGCCTACGCCATAATACCCCTTCGAGCAGTCACGAGTAGCACCTGCCAGCATACTACGGGCTGTATTACGAGAATGTACATCGCAGATCGGCCACAGTCTGTTCCAGCCCAGGAACGGTGAGAATAGACATTGATAACAACAATGCGAGACCGTTATCCCGCGTAACCCACACTCCTGGGTATCGGTGGTGGTGTCGGTGAGTGAATATTGGTGACAGATGCAAGTAATAAAAAAAATCGACAGATCCACGTGTCTGGGAATCGACGTTATGCGAAGCATACGGAGAGAAGGTGAACGTGCTGAAATTGTTTCATTGAGCGACACGTAATGAAATGACGCTAAACTTATGTACAAGTTTCGCATGCACATATATATGTTGAAGAGTTGCAGGCGTTTATAGAACCAGCTGTTTGCACTTGCGCAACGTTGCCAACTGAAACATGCGTATTAAAAACACCAGAAGCTGATAGGAAGCGCTGATGCTCGCGAAGATGCTGGCCCTGAACACTGCTATATAAATTAACCTCAGCGCACGGCAACTAACCGCAATTGACGTTAACTCGACGTGACGGCTATATCAAAGGAGTACATATGTAATGTTTATAAAATTGGGTAGGCAGCACTGGAACTCCTATTGACGTTTCACAAAGATTAGCGTCTATTTGAAAGGTATATCTGAGACCTGGCATAGCTCTGTGGTAGAATGCTTCATTGCCACGCAGAACGCTTGGGCTCGATTCCTGTTGGGACCCAAACATTTATCCTTTGCATTCGTCGGGTCGACGCTACCGGCATCGCGTATTTCTGAACGCTCGCGCGTTAAAATTGCCCATGTGTGTTCCGTTGTCGTTTCTGGGTAGATATTAGGTGTCAATCACCTGGGGCACATGTTTGCATACCAGCGGCACATACGCACCCGTGGATATGTGCCACTGTCTGGCGGGAAGAGTTTGACGACTTACGCGACGGGATTGTGACATTGTTCTTCTGTTGACCAGCGTTTATAGTCATCTAACTATCCCTCCTCCCATGCTTATGTTGGTTCACGCCAAGTTAAGGGGTTGACCACGAAAGCACCCAAACGTAAGTGGCTAGACAGATAGATGCGCTCAATGTCGCCGAAGTTCGCTAAGAAATTCATCGCATTTAATATCGGGACTGGAGCCTGAATCAAACCCAGGCACGTTGCGTGGCAGTCAAGTACTTTATCACAAAGACACGTCAATTATTGGGACGGCTTTGGAAGAAGACCGTATATGTCGGTGTCCTGTCAGAACACCAATTGTTGCTGCAGTGTTGGTGGTCCGCTGTTATAATAGTGCAATAATCATATGCACTCCTATGACTCAACAAGCAATATTCTAGCGTTGGTTGATCGCGGAAGCATAGGTCATTGAGCACCATGTGCACACCTGATGCGCACGCCATCGCAATACAGCGTGTGATTCATTTCGATAAAACTGCTGTCTCCGTTCCGACATGAAGACGTCGTACAATGAGCCTCCTTTTAATTGCCAGCGAAGTCGTCGTGCCTGCTGAGCATTCGATACCCACAATACTCGATTTACACAAACGCGTCAATCCGCCTCGTAGCGCATGCCTCGAAGCCCCTCAGAAAAAAAAAAATGCAGCATAAGTTTATCATCGATCGCTACATTGTGTGGGATCTGCAGAAAATATTATTGTTCCGCTCTTCGCGTAAAATGGGAACTTGACCACAACGACTCGAGTTATTGATTTTGGTTCAGTAGATGTGCTGAAGGTTGGTTGCTCGAGAAATGTCACCGTCATCGTCATCACTGCTAGCCCCCTCTACGTATCCCGCGGGAGGAGTGCCCCTGTCAGGGATGTGTAAGTTACCGTGCCCTGCGTAAATCACGTAACTTGGCCCTATATGATCTTCGGCTGTGTTGCCCATCACTTGGTACCCATTTCGTCACTCTGACTGATGGCTATCTGTCCTTGAGGCATGTTCCTCTACTATTTTTTCCATGTTCTAAATAGGCTTATCAATTCTGTTACACAATTATGTCATCCACCTTACTTGAGGCCCCCGTAGCAGTGGTCGGAATGTAAAACACCCATTTTTTTTTATCCGAGCCAGTGAATGCAAAGTCTCACTAGAGCCTATGTAGCGTCCGGCATAGTGAACAAAATGCTTACACGATATCCTTGCACAGCTGGTTTTTTCACGTCACACAGACGACGAAGGCTCGTGGCGCCTGTTTACCGACCTTATTATGCATGAAAGCGCCATGAAAAGGAATTTTAAAAACTTTCCCTTAGAGGTCACGTGATTCGGATGTGTACTTTTAGATTGTGAAATCATTTTTTTAATATCTTCAAGGGTTCAACCGGCCGCGTACACTTGTCTCTCAATAACGATAGGGTCACATGTTTTTATGACGTTATTAATTGCGAAGCATTTATCTGCGTAGTGCAAGCCCTTTTGGCGTCTATCTACGCATCTATCTACTAGCCGCTTACGTCTGGGTACTCCCGTGATCCCCCCTTTGATTTGGCGAGAACGAAAATCAGTATGGGAGTGTGAGATTGTTTGATGAAGTTGACGCTCTGGTCAAGACATGAATGGTGTCACGGTGCTGTCACGTACGTCATGAAACACTTCCCGCCAGACAGTAGCACATACTCACGGGTGGGTATGTTCCGCTGGAATGCCGGTATGGGCCACAAATGATTGACACTTAGTATTTACCCAGAAACGATGAGAACATACATGGGCAACATTAACGCGTGAACGAACGCAAAGAATAAATGTCGCATTTCCGATAGAGGCGAAAATGCTGTAGGCCCGTGTGCTCAGATTTGGGTGCACGTTAAAGAACACCAGGTGGCTGAAATTTCCGGAGCCCTCCACTACGGCGCCTCTCAAGATCATAAGGCGGTTTCGGGACGTTAAGCCCAACATATCAAAAAGCCACAGAGCCACGCCAGGTCACAGAAGTGCTTTTCAAATGGATCCTATTCGTGAAACGTCAATTGTGGTTGCAATGCTGGGCTATCCAACCTTATAAGCATTACATTTGTACTCCTGAGCTGCAGCCGTCACGTCAGGTTAACGTCAACTGTGGTTAGGTGCCATGCGCTAAGTTGATTTATGTAGCAGTGTCCAGGACTACCATGCTCGCGAGCAGCTGCAGCGCTTCATATGAGCTTATTGATATTGGTGTTGGCTAAGACTCGTGGTCCTGTTGGCATCGTTGCGGAAGTGCAAAGAACTGGTTATATAAACACCTACAACTATTCAACCTATGTCTGTGCATGCCGTATTTATGCATTTATTTACGTCATTTATTGGCGTGTCATTCGAAAAAAAAATTACAACACGTTTACCTTCCCTCCGCATGCTTCGCATAACTTGAATTTAAAGGTATACGTGAGGCCTGTCATTTTTTTTTTACCTCTTGTGAGCGTTCCTTAGAACTTGATTGTAGCCGAGGAAAGGATTAGAGTAAAACACCAGAATTTGAGAGAGTTTAAGTTTCAGGAATGTCGCATAAAACAAGAAGTATCCTTCATCACTACAAATAAACAGAGCTGGGGTCACTTCAGAGAAGTGTTGCGTGTTGCACGGAAAAGATCGCCTCATTAAAGACAACACATTTAAACTACAAAAAAAACTGCGTGAATTCGATGTGGAGTGATTTTGGTCTTCATTACGCACGTAATATACGTTTTATTTGCCTATTTATTTATTTCCTAATTTGTCTAGTCATTCCGTTTTAAGTTCATTTTGATTTGTCCCATGAGATTGAAAAAAAATCCAGTCTTACTATTATTTTTTTTCTTGGACAATATATGGGTGCTTCCGCCTGATGACTTTCAGGCTTCATAGATGTATACATTTGATGTTTCACGAATGCAACCAACTCAGCAGTGTACACTGACATCCGGAACAACTAAAAAACAGCCCCCCCCCCCCCCCCTTTTTTTTTTTGCTGCATATCATGGAATCTCTAAGTTGCTCCGGTAGCTGTCCGCCATGTAAAGGCCGTGGTGGTCTTTATGTCTGTATGTCGATAAAAGAAATCAAGGTAGTACTTCCGTTTTCATTATTTTTACGTGAATCTGTCCTTCTACATCTACAATATTTATTTTTTTCTTTCGTGCTTATCTACCACCAACGAGTATTTGTAAGGCATCCGGCACGTTAAATTATGCCCGTCTATACTGCACGAGCGCCTATTTTTACTGAACGAAACCGGCTCACGAACAGCTAACAGTCTTCGTCGCGATTCTTTTTTTTTTATTTGATATAAACCAGCCCAGCAAGGCGGGAATACCGCTTCGAAGTTTATCGAGATCAAATTCCAGTTCTAATGAAGGGAAATGAATTGTGTGCTTTTGCTAGAGAAGGTCGCACTTGCCAACGTTTATCAGATTGCATTTGTGAGAAGCATTAAAACCAGGACTGCGTTCTATCTTGGACTTGAAATGTGGCGTTAAGCTGTGGCGTGCGTGTGTCCTACAACGCAAGTAAACGTTAAATCATCGTCACAGGGCCATTATTTATTCGGATCCAAGCGTGCGCTGTTCCTATAGGGCTCCGTGTTTTTATAGCTAACTATTCTTTTAACAGGGAGGGTGTTTCTCGGGGCTTGTTTATTTTTCACGGAGTAAGAGAAAATTTGGTGTTAATGCGAGTTTACGTCCGGTGAATGCGCAATTCTCCGAAATCACGCGTTTTTTTTACTGTATTATAAGGTGTTGAATTGTGGTTTTATAAGTTAATATTTCTAGTAAATTTGCTTTGCATTGTTGCTAATAATCCTGCCTCGCCAATCTTCCCCTTTGTTCTCGCTTGCCGTTTCTTGGCCCTGTTCATAAGGCTGTTCATTAGCCCCACTGCATAATCACCAAAGTGTGCTTTCGGGAGGCTCGAGCTACTCAACCTGCTCCTCGGCGTTTTTACAGCGAAAGCTGTTATGAGATCAAACCTCGGGTCATGCGCGTTGCCGTAGCTGTCTGCCACCACCGCCGCCGCTGCTGCCCGTCATAGAAAAAAGAGAAACGCCTTGTACCAAGGACACAGTGGGGCTCAAACTCGGGTCCGCTCAGTGCCAGCCCAGTATTCTACCACTGAGCCACGCGGTGTGCACGACTTGTCGGCAAACTTGCCCTATCTCGATGTCGATAAATCAATCGCGTTACTACAACTTATAAAGCGTTTTAGAACAGCGAAAGAACAACCAGTAGTCGCACAGTGCGAATAGCGTAACGAGTGGGCCGTCGAATGCTCTAACCCATCACAAAAGCTTGTCCTTGTTCTCCTATTAACTTTTGCGCATACCCACTTCAGCCATAATTCATCATCGTCGTCAGCCATTGCATGAACGATTGGCACCAAATTCCTTGCAAGTGTTTAGCGAATAGCACGCTTCTCCGAAGAATGACGATACACAGCATAGCGAATGCCTGCCTACTACCCAAATAAATTTATTAATAATTACCTAGTGGGTATCAAGCTTGCAGTAGTTACCCAATGAGTGCTCAGGAAATGCTCTTAAAGGACACTCTTCTAGTTTTCGCTGTGACTGTGCTGCGACTTCCGCTTTTTTTTTGCCAGCCTTTCTCACCACCTTGATGAAAAATTAAGTCCTATTATATATTAATATATTTAGTGGTCTGAAATCTTAGATGAAACTTTTTCTGATGACCACAATATGCGAATCCAGTAAGTGTATGTCTAGAGTGTTCGACCACACAAATGTGTGTACGCACGCGCACAAATACTTCAGTACAAAACACCTTCGTGTGTTTGTATATCAAGACCTCTTAAAGCTTGTTCTAATAGGTGCCGGTATAGTTTACGAAGTTACGGCCTTTAAGAGAGGCGTTTGCTTTCACATTGATGATTGTCAGCTCTGAAAATTCTCTTTGAACGTCGAGAATGGGGTTTGAAAATCAGAGTTTATCGGATAAATCGGCATTGCTAAAGTTTTACCGGCGCGTCTTTATAGCATTTTTTTTCTGATTAATGCAATGCAGACTCAGTATTTTCAAAAGATGTGCTTCCGGTGTGTTTAAATCGCTACATCAGAACCAATCAGCTTTGAAATGACCAAAGAAAGACTGCATGACAAGACTTAAGTTACGTTTGAACGGTAGCGAACAAATGGTTAGCATACATGAATAGGGAACACGGAATTTACCAGAAAATCACCAAACGGTTACTTTTCTATTTAATGGTACTTATGAAGTTCAACGCAAGTAGATGAGTGAATTCGGTGTCCGACTCATGCAACTATGCCAATCAGGTAAGTTTCATACTATTTACTGTTTTCACGAGAGAGTGTGTACAATGTGTAATTGGTTTACTCGTTTTCAAAATTATGGCAGCTGGCAAGCCTCAATAGTTTAGGTTCACCATAAAGCTTGTAGTGCTTTTCTGGGTTTCAAACAACTGCAGCGATATAACCCTTCGTGCGCAATAACAATGGCACTTTTCTCTAGCCTCTAGTAGGAACATTAGTGAGAACTGGTACGACTGTGGCATGTAGATAATCCTTCGTGATGTCATTTGTTCGCCAATCAGTGCGCCAAATATGCCGTGATTATATACTTCTCTTTCAGCAAAAACTTTCAAATGTTAGCCTGCAGGGTTACGTGCCTAGCTACGACCACTCGCTAGGCACAAACGACAAATTTTAATGAGCTACTTTCACTATACGGGCCATACAGTCAGGCAATTTGACGGGTGTCCGCTAATTAGCTCTCACGTTCAAAATTTCTGTCGCATGTGCTATATATGGCTTGCTGCGAAGGCCTACATTAATTTTGCTCTTTTTTTTCACCTTCTTTAAGCCTCTCCTGAGCCCTTCGAGTATGGCTTTGTCACATAACTAACATGTTAAACTTCACGTGTGCACGTTTGAAAATATTGCTTAGCAGCAAAAATGAGTAAGTAAGATATACGCTGGGCGCTCCCTAATTTCATGACGATTAAGGCGCAAAAGCTTTTGCAAGCAATATTCGTGCGGTATGAATATTTTAATATACTTTAGAGCAATCTCATCATGCTTCTTGTTTCACTACACATACTATGTAGGGTCCTGGGTAAATACTGACTATATCCAGGAAACCAGAAGAAAAATGTCCAGTTTCCTGGCTATATCTAGCACTTTATGCGGGACCTGATTAGGAGTATATAAACGTACCATACTGCAATTGTGTATAGTGGAGTTATCTTAAAATACTTGAAGTATAGCATCAAGATATACGGGTTCGATAAGTCTATAGAAGCGTGGTATCTATAAGGCTGTAACATTTGAAAATACACACGTAATCAGCAGAACATAGCTTAACTAACCGTTTATTTGGGCCAGGGTAGGGCTGCTATTGGGATGTTGAAAAGATCGCGAGTATCAGTTTGTAAAAGTTGGGATCTAATAGTATAAGACTGTAACTTAGAGCTCCCTGAGGCTTCAGACATTACCAACAGACTGGCGTCATCTGCACTTACAAACAAAGCGGCATTTATAGTGTTTTGTTTCTTGTAGTTTACACTATTTATTTTTACGTAGTGACCCTCTGAGAATAAACGAACTTGTTGTCTCTCTGGCTTTCTTGCAGAGGCTTGCAAAGCGGACTTCTGTCTCGTCAAGCGCTACCAATTATTGATTTATTTTTTTCATTTTCTCTCTTATGAAGCACGTCGCTGAAATAGACCATGAGTTAAAAAACGTTTCCGGCTACAGGCACCAAAAAAAACAGAGTTCACGAAGAATAAAGTAGAGTAACGCCCGTAGTGCTGATCCCAACATCGCAGTGAGCTCTTATGTCTTATTTTGAAGACATATTGAAGGTAATTACACTGACGTATGTATGTGCCATGGTCAAAACTACCCTTGCCACCCCTCCCCCCCATTACCCTGGGTCTGGCATATATTACTGTAGCTTGCGAATGCAGTCAGAACTACATTCATTCAGGCCATTTCGAAGAAAGCTTGTTTTCTGGCACGGCTTCTCGAATCTGGCTTGCTGCCCTATCTCTGGGTATACACGAATAAAACATTACCGAATAAGAGTGTTTCTCACCGGCGCCCCTCCCGTGGCGGTCATGCTAAATGGACCAATCCAGTTTCCGCGTTCCTTCGTAAACACTTAAGCCAGCTTGCCGCGTCCCAGCGTTGTGCCGCCAGCGATAGGCTCACGCCCAACGCAGGACTTTCGCGAAGTCGCTCGCGCACGCTCTCAGCCATGCCCTTGACTGTAATCGCGCACCGTTTTGCTTTGCTCTATGAGCCGGCGCGACTTTTACGAGTGCCCTACTTCAAGTGCGTCCAGCAGCAAGGACTCGCCTGTCGCTGCGAATGTCGTGTGAAAAAAAAAAAGTGCGCTTTCACCCTTGATTAGGCAGACAACCACAGTGCGTCAGCTATAAAGCAGCGGCTAAATTTCTTACCAGTGACGATAAGGAGGTCTCGCTGACCGCGACAAACATGCGTGGGGGGCCTGCTTATATTGAACGCTGTGAAGGAGAAAAACTGGCACCTGGGGTATCTCGAAAGCCGTAATATACGCGGGAAAGACAGAAACAGGGGGCTGCTCCCTCGGGTTAGCTTATGCCGCAATTTCTCTGGGAGTGGTTCCGTTCAGCGCATATGCGTTTGGTGCATATTGAACTTTCGTATTGACCTGCGAGTTCACGTAAGCAGAAACTAAACCCTGGCATTCAACACTCCGACTCCCACGAGTAGAAAGCAGCACCCCACCTCGACGAAGGCCGTCGGTCGGTTACGTGCTTCAAGAGCATTTGCCGGTTATCTCTGAAACGTTCGTATACCTTCAGGGGGAGAAGTACGCCCATTCATCTTATTTAGGAGACAGAGTCGAAGTTGCTTCTTGGCGTAACAATGCGCCACGAGGCTTTCTCCAATTCAGCTGTCTTCTCACTTTTGAAGTTAAAGGAAGTAGGAAGGGTATCACGTCATAAGGAAAGCGAGACATTGTGCCAAACTTTTTGAGCAGAAATGCCTGAAGTGGCCATATCCTCTTACTCCACCTTCTTGTGCAGTTTTGCGAGATCAGATGCAAAAGAATTAGCTGCTAACCTCCACTAATGGAACAGACCAATTTGTTGGTATTGCACCCATTGCTTCTCCAATGCGGTGAAAGTGTCTTTTACTTCTATCTTCAGAGATGAAGGGTCGAGTATAGTCTAAACCTCCTCAAATCAATCCAGCTGACTTCAGTGAAGGAGAGTTTCGTGTGACTCGAGGTGGCTAAGTCCGCGGATTTTTCATGGCCCTCGTTTCGCCCGGTTGCGGCCGTGCACAACGGACGCCGTTCTACTAAGGAACAACGGCCCAACAAATTGAGACAAATTCGATTACAATCAATTCTATTTTGAAAAAGTCATAGGCTGTCCCGAAGTAAAAAGTGACATGGTGCTTAGATCTGATTATGAACTATTCAAGATGAAAAAAAACTTCGGGGACCGTCCATGAACGGAGAAAATGTCGCAAGCGAAGCCTGGCGTCAGTGTGTCTGATGTAAGTATCGCTCTTCTTTCTTTCTTTCTTTCTTTCTTTCTTTCTTTCTTTCTTTCTTTCTTTCTTTCTTTCTTTCTTTCTTTCTTTCTTTCTTTCTTTCTTTCCAGCTTGGCTTAAAATAACATAAGCGTTCAGTTTTATTACAGGTGGCAACCATCCCCGAAACGCTTTTTTTTTCAGGCTGAGTCGGCACAGTGCCTACGTACTTTTGACAAACGCCGCAAGACCAATTGTTTTTCACAGCAGAGTTGCATCCCGTTCGTCCGTGTTCACGGAATAACGGAGTATGTGCCACGAAAATTGGGCAAGCCTCAATATTCACCTTCAGTGCACTAAAGATCATGAAGCTTTCTATAATTAGCTGGTCAGGCAGCTCTTATAGCACAGCATAAGCATGTTTAGTAAATTATTATTAAATAACAGCCGCCACAACTGAGCTGCGTGAAAGAAAAGGAAGACGACGTCGCTTTTGGTCGTGGCTGCACTGATGCAATCTTGCCCACATTGAACTGCAAATAGCAACAGCTACTCATGACAATATATACATCAATTTGACAAGGGCGCCTCCGTTTTCTTTCCGCCGCTGCACTGTCTTGTGCCTGGCATTTTTTGCCGTCATGTCGGTGTGTGGGGTCCTGCGGCGGTGTATGCTGCGCATGAGCTCAGTTCACAATGTAATGATATTCTTCATGGTACATGGTCAAAACATCAACGCTTCGCGAGTGTCAAGGAGATACTGAGTAATCGCTAAGATTTCGGCCTCAACATGGCTGACACAGAATAGCAGCGGCGACCCACGAGACGTACCCGTAGTGGTGCCCACGATAAACATAGGATGTGAGTAGAACTTCAATGCAAATCAGACTAAAGTCAGAAGTTCCTATCTGGTCGTTGCGCAGTACATGAAACGGATGCATGACGGATGCACCCGAACTTCAGTTTAGAAGCAACACAAAGAAGAAATGAAAGTAATTGTGTTGCCCATTTTGATGCACGGCGTGGCGTAAATTCACTTCGGCGCGAGCAGCCGCCGCTGGTGACAGGCCAAAAGTGAGTCTGTATCAGATGCGAAGCAGCTCTTTTACTAGCCTGTGTAATGGTGTTCCATGTTTCCACACAACCCCCTCGCCGCAGGTGTTGGAGAGGTGCCAAGTAGGACAAGTTGCAGCTGAGCATCGACGTCACTCTCTCCCTCAGCCGCAGCGGCTGCCGGCTCCTCCACCTGCTCGCAACACACCTCTATGGCTTCCCGCTCTCCACCACCCGCAGTGCTTCACATCTAAAGAATACGGAAATGCATAGACCTTTCATGCAGCGCACGCACGAAAAACAGGGCTATTCCCACACACCAGCACCAGCTGGTGGAGAAAGACTGGTAAAAATTCACTGGTTATAGGCTATGCTTCTCTTCTCTGTGAGAACTTCCTATAGCAAGTGAGTGGGGAAGAGAAGTGTGAAAATGAGTGATGTGACGTTCAGGAAGAAGCAAAGAACGAGGAGAAGCCTAGCCATGTATTGTATACAGTATATCAATGGAGGAAAAGGGAGGCGATGATGAGGAAAAAATAATGTGAGGTTGGCGAGGTGGGGAATGAGGGGTAAAGCGTAAAGCATAATATAGAATAGCAGAGAGTGGGAAAGAGCAGCGAGGACAGGGAGTGCAAAAGAAGGAAACAGGGTATAGGGGAGGTCAATAGAGAAAGGACGTGAATTGATGGTTGGAGACATGCAGGTGGACAGGTGTTTGCGTGGAGTCGGGCGTGGGAAAGAGGTATGTGCAGCCGCGTTGAGCGCAGGTTATGTGATGCTGAAGATCATGTCACCAGAATTTGTAATGTTAAGTCAGGGAAAGTGGTGACGTCATCTCCTTTCTCATCATTTTTCTTCTCTCTCTCTCTGCTGAGCCAGTGAAACGTCAGTGAACTATGTGTTCTTTTGGTTGGTGTCCACTTTCGAATTTGCAGATTGTGAACAAGGTTTCTGTGTGGGGTGCCAAAACAACAGTAAACTTTGTGTTCTTTTGCACGGTGTATCGTTTCGCGTTTACACTGCTTATTTTCCCGGCTCGGAAAGATGCCGTCAACATTGGGATTTTAGCTGCTGTTTACTTTGTGTGCGTTTTTGTAGCTGACGATAATTAAAATGTTTCTGAGTGCTTTCTAATAAGTGGGCCTTTAGAACGCTCGCTTGCTGCGTAGTAACATGTTTTGACCCCTAGCAGAATTCTACGCTTCTGCCACGACGTATTGCATGAGAGACAGCTTCCACAACATAACCTTCATATAACGTGTCCTTTTCTATTGTGCTAGGTATTATATGAATACTTTCGGCGGATTTATGCCATCGCCGTCATGTCGCACATATGTATAAGTACGTATATATCAATAAAAGGCAAAGAAAAATAAATAGGAAAAAATCTTGGGCACCCACATATGCTTTCGAACCAGTGACCGCTTGATCCTCAGCGCGTTGCACTCTCCGAATATACCACGCCGCTCATACTGTTCATTCCACTAATGACGAGATACGTATAGGCAACATTTGCCTCTGGCTTACTATTACTGGAATTAAAAGAGACATTCTGGAACAAGTGCACTTTGTTTGGACAAGACACACATGGTTTCCATAAACACTGACATGTCCGATGGCTTGATCAAAAGAGGAGTTAGTTCACTGAAGCACATACAGTTGAATGAAAGGGGCATTCCAAATGCCTCTGGCACCACTTTCACTTTGAAGCAGTAATAACAATTGCTCACACCAAGTCCAGTACATGTGAATTTGGTTCCCGTTGAAATGCGCACCACCGCTATCACTTTAGATGAACAAACCCAACTCGCTGCCCCAAATGAGTTGTGGTGGCGCTTGCGCCATTAAAACATCGCATGGCTCCGTCGTCGCAACAATGTACATTCCACCATGACACTAGCGGCCTCACGTCATAAACTTCTTGCTGCACAAATTCCGTGTGGTGGGCCTACAGAATATGCCGATGAAAGTCACTGGAGACTTCAACGTTATACTACTTCGACATAAAAAGCAGTGGTTTGTCAACGTTTCTTGATGCCGAACTTGGACTTCGCTTCCTTTCGGATGTCATGCAGCCAAGTTTCACAACATCTGTTTAGATACTGTGATTATTGCATTACTGCTAAATTAAGTTGAACCGATCATTTTCACTACATTTCGTATGGTTCCTAAATCTCCTAGCCTTACTTCGTTGAACAGCCCGAAGTGTTGCTATCGCATCAATTGCTGCGACCTTGTGCTGAAGTTGTTACTTTTTTACGAGGCAGTTTCAGCTAAAGCGTGGCTCTGTAAAATGACGCCTACTTGTCATGCAGACGGCCAGAGTTCGATTTTCACTCGAACCGAATTTCTTTATTATATATTTTATTTGCATCTTTGTTGACTTTTTGGGTCACGAAAAGATGATGTTTTTACAATGATTACCTATAACTTCAACACCGGAATGATTGCAAAACGGATTCTAACGCTGAAGCGTCAATAACATTTCTTTGCATCGACCCACATTGGTGCATGGACAAGACTTCGGCCTCTGCCCATATTTATCCATTTACGCATCAGCTAGAATACCGTGGTATTCAGCGGGGGTGAGACTTTGCGACAGCGATAACTTTATAATGGGCAGGCACAGGCGCCCAGTGGTAAAGAGGCAAAGTCCCTCACTTAAGGACACGGGGAACCCAGGTTCGAACCCCATCTCCGGAAAGAAAGTTTATATATTAAATGCAAAGTACTTCTTTGCGCATTTGGGCGAGTTTGTATCTATCTATCTATCTATCTATCTATCTATCTATCTATCTATCTATCTATCTATCTATCTATCTATCTATCTATCTATCTATCTATCTATCTATCTATCTATCTATCTATCTGACTCACTCGTTCACTATGGTGTAAGCATCAACATACAAATGGCAATGTTCGCTGTACGTTTCATACAAGTACAAAGAAAGATGCTTGAGCACTGAAGACAAGAAAGAAAGATAAAGGAAAGACAAGAAGGTTAACCAGAAGAAGAGCGTGGTCTGCTACCCTGGGCTTGCGAAGGGAAAAAGGGTTGTAAAAAATGAAAGAGAAGAAGAAGAGTTTGTGATGGGAGGGGAAAAAATATGACTGCAGCACTATCTGAGCAATATTGTCCACGAAGATTCACAGTTTGTACTAACGACAAGAGTTCTCCATATTTCTGGTACCTCGAGTCAAACTTCCGGATGTGTTAAACAGTGAAGAACTGAAGCATTTCAATTTATTAACGTACGCACCCTAAGCAATTTGCCCGTTGAGAGGCCTACTACGTTGCCGTTCACTCAGTTTTGGCTTGTGTAATGGCGTTGCATTACCATTATTTACTTATAAAAACCACTTAGGACGACTTCGCGATAATTTTCATTGCCCTATTAGTATAATCGACTGACCTGAGCAACGTGAAACAGTTGTAAGCGTTAAGGATTGTGGTGCCGTACAACACGGCCCGCTACGACTAAAAGTCACCCAGGAGCACGTCCTTGCCTCGTGAAAACAGACACGTGCGACGTTCGGCTGCTCCGAAGAAACCCTATAGTGTCGACCACAAGCAGACGTCGTCGCAGCGTAGCAGCCTCCTTCGCTGCCACCGCGCGAAAAAGAAACGAAAGAAAACACGTACTTGCACCGCTATAGAGGTGCTGCCTGCCTTCGGCAGAGCGGCGACTCCTGCCCACGGCACACGTTCCCAATTCGTCACCGCACATGCTCGTGATTCACGACTCCACCGGCTGGGAAGCGTCGGGATGGCAGCCTGCGTCGGCGGCGTCGCCGCCGGCAACGACAACGAAAGAAACGCAAAGGTAGCGTTTGTCTACGGGGCGTCCTTGCACGAGCAGTGCAGTCTGCGCGTGGCATTTGCCCGCCAGCAGTCGCATCTCCTCTTCCTTAAAATTCCCACGTTCATTGTTGTTTTTTCTCCCATTTATTCTATGTCCCCGTATTCTAAGCCTCTGCCTCGGAATTCGCTTGTGGTTCTGGGACATTTTATAGAGCTAACACTGTCCTCTCTTGTTTTCTTTGCGTCACTTTTCTTCGTTCACTCTTGTACCTAACAATACTGAGCGTGTTACCGTCTATGTTTGTGTTCTTTGCAGTGAATGTTAGATGAGTGAGGAGGAAGAGCGAAGGCGCTCGCTACTACTTGTTTGAACGCACGCAACGGGACCATTAACGACCGTTATGGTTGTGCAAGGTAAGGTCAGAAAACGCGTACACTTGCACCCTCTCACACAGTTGCACCCACGAATGCGCGTTTGTGGGTGCTCTGGCAATAGTCCTAAACGACCAGAAAAAAAAAAAACATCGAGTGCAGAGCTTCCCCCACCCCCCACCCCAAAAAACACATCTTTCTTAAAGCTTGTGCGTGCACCTGTCATTGCTTTGAAGAATGCGAAGCTTGGAGGTTAAGGTAACATGTACATTTTTGCTTGCAATGATTCCCTTGCTCACTGAAACTAGTTCTTTTTTCATGGCTATCGGTAAATTGAACAACTTGGAAAAAATGAGAGGCCCGAAAACTTGTTTTGGTTTTCTATATATGTCGGAAGTGATTTGGGCGGTAAGTTTTCGAACTTATGTTGTGTGATAAAGCCTATATAACTGTGGATGACGTTTTGAAATCTTCGTTTTTCATAGGAATCTTATGACTTCATTTTCAAACTTATAACTTTCCATTGTTCAATCTGTTCCTGAGAAACACATTGAGTCTTTTCCGTAGTTTTAATGGGCAGATCACGGTTACACCTACATTTGCATTGCCCATTATGCTACAGTCTCCTGTAGGACACCACTGAAACATGATTCGTATAGTTGCTCGAAGATGTAATGGATCAACTTTATCATTTCAAAAACTCGTTCTTCAGCAAACAGGTGCCTCGAAAGCATTCAACGCGCTTTTCTTAAGTGATTCATCGCAAATTCTTTGAAGTGCGCTATGAAGAAAAAGCATGCTCCGCCGAACGCTAGCGGGATGTTCACTAAAGTCAAGCATTCCCTCTGAAAGGTGTAACCAAACGCCGTACATGTAAAATTACGCTATAGTGCAGGACGTATTTCAAATGGTGGTCTTGTCCTTAGCGCAAAACACTCTTTAGGATTGCGCGCTCCTCTTTCTGCTATTAGAGGTGTGAGAAGGTGCGCTTGTTATCCATGGAAAAAACAACAATTCGAACCAATGCGTCGCATATTTACCTCCTACAGCGTGTTCGTCCTCCTGCTTGTATTTATGCTTGATGATTACCCACCGGGCTTATGTGTTTGCCTACCTAGAATCCCAAAAGCACTCGTCGCACGCGCTTTGTGTTTGCGCCACAGAAGCGGCAGTTCTCCACTTGCTTGCATTTTTTGGAACAGCCCATCACTTCAACTAGCTTCGGTCGCTACTATCCCCCCTTAAGCGAAATATTTAAGAATCACAAGAAAAGAAAAGTGCGGGATCAGTAGAAGTTCAGTAATCAATGAGACATTTAAATTTTTTGTTACGTGAAACATGCTGAAATAGTTTTTCTTTTCTTTCCTCATACGTATGTTTCATTTATTTTTCAGTGTATTAACATCAAATCTCCCGTCTCTAGTTTGTAAGCTTGGGCTTTCGTTCTGTGTATGTATTGTGCTTTTTCGTGTTACTAATAAAGATTGATTGATTGGACATGGACTGTAAGAAAGCGGCACAAGAAAGAACACCATACTACAGCCGCGCTCATCCGATCTTGTGTTCCTTCTTGTGTGGCCGTTTTCTTGCGCATCTGTTCACAAATTTCCCTAACGTTGCACTTTGCCACTGTGTGTTTGTATGTCGTGTATCTCTTGCTCGCAAGGTATGTCACGCGTCCGGCGTCCACACACACACTACGTATGCATGACTCTCCTCCTTCCCCCTCTCCAACAGCGGCGCTTTACTCGCTCAACTTTTATCCTACCATAGAGTTTCCTAAATATACACTAGAGGGAACTCTGGCGCTTGTGTCTATGAAAGCTTGAAGCCCCTTGATCGAGGGGCTTTATGGAAGCGGAAACGCATGGTTATTCAGCAAGCATAGCAATTGTGGGCATGACATAGATTTATCTAGTCTTCGTACTTTTTGTTTGTTCTGGCTTCGCGTGGCTTGAAGCTGCTTTGTCACGAAACAATAATTGACAATTGTTGGGCAGTTACGCTTCATCACCTTAATCTTCTAGGCGACACCACTTCAAATCGGGTCACGCAGTTAAAAATGGTTCATTGTTTCCTTCGAAACAAAACAGCAATAAACGAAGCCACAAGTGCGCCCGCCGCCCGCAAGCACAGAGACTAGGCAAATTCATGTCATACCCACAATTCCAATGGTCGGTCGCTGAACAATCACAGCGCCAGAGTCCACTCTAGTTAATTTGAGAAAACTCGATGTCTCCTACCACCTGCTTGCGCTCGCTCTCCTATTGCTCGTGTGCGTCTCCTCTCTTCTCTCTCCCCACCTCCCTACGCTCCCCTCTTTTGCTTCGCAACGGCGACGCAGGCAGCGTCTGCTAGCGAGTTTCTTAAATGAAAAAAAAAAAATGGGCTGCTCGTGCTGCGCCTCGAAGGTAGTGCCGGTGGGAGATTTCTCCTGCACGTTCATTGACAATAGATATTGGCAGCGTGCTCGTTAACTAATAAATTACGCCATCTCCCCGAAGGGGACCATGGAGTGATGCGGAGCATCGTGGGGATTTCCAACACAACGTTCACGCGTTGTGTGGTAGCGAGCCAAGTTAACAATGTCATAGCAAGCGAGGTTCCCCGTATATGTAACACCACAAACCGGTAAACAGCGCCGTTAAAAACACAGTTAAAAGTTTCCGCGATTGTTCGCATCACTCCATGGTCCCCTTCGGAGAGATGCTGCAATTTTTTTATATTTACGCACTAGTTTCTTCTTCAGTGTTCAGGATCCCGAACGTAAGAAATGTGAGTTATTATGTGAAACGATATAAAAGGCATTACACTCACCGGCCACCTTACATTATTCTTTAAAACGTGGCGCGAATCTACGAGAAAGGCGCACCACAATCTCATCATAAAACATTTGGTGGTAACGTTTTTTTTTTCTTGCAATGTCGCCAGGGCGCTTCCAGAAAGTCGCCAATTTTAACCAAAAGTGAATAAACGGAGATGTTGATGACAACTTTTTTGTGAGTCTTTTGTGTCTAACCCGACACAACACGCGAAAGAATGATTTCTATATAAACAATATTTCAAGTCATTCTCGATTGTGGTGAATGGAGTTGGACTGCGTGGCTACCTCCTGGCTACGCCATTGTGAACAGGTGAGCAGCTGTAGTCCACCTATTCGCAGTGAATCATGAGCCATTGAACTGAGCCGGTTCAGTGAGCCGGTCGGAACCGCTTTGTCCTTGTCTCTAACTGGAACCAAAGTATTCGGAACTGCCACGTTGCACGCTAAAGTTCGCAGCGCCACAAGTAGCTTCATCCTGTATGCATAGGCCTCATTTCTTGAAGCCCATTCCGAACATTCCCCTGTTCTCACAGTTTTCTAATTTTCTATGTCTGTTTTAAACAATCTATCTGAAATTTTTCCAAGTCCCCAAATAAGTCGCCAAGACCCCAAAGAGACAGAATAGGCGCTATCACGACTGAAAATGCGCTACATTTAGGGACTTTCTCGCAAAGGTAACACCTCTGATGAGCACACAAGCTCGCAAAAAAGACAACAATAACAAAAACATCTAAAGTATCGAAGCGCACATGCTTTCACAATAGAAGGTCTACATGACACTCTGCTGCTGCAACACATTCTCGCTTCCCTTTAAACTTCAGTATTTTTCACTGGCTGCACACTTCCGCGTCAATGCGTTCTCGGCATGAGAGACAGGAAACAACAATCCTATACAATTTCACCTTGACGCTCTTCAAGTTCCGACAAGCGCGCGCGTTCGCACGTGGCACTCGCGTCAAGTCCCCCAGGTGACGGTCCATAAATAGGCCCGCTACCGGTTGTCAGGGTGCGGGTCGAGAATGAGCCTGTCGACGCCAGCAATCAGAGTTTCTGCCTTCAGACGGCTGGACGTTGCACGTGGTTCACTAGTCAGATGTACGGAGTATGCAAAAGTCGCTTCGAGCGCAGGTTCACTCACAGCTGGCGATCACATTGGCGCTGATAGTAAGCCGTTCTTTATTTGTGAGCCACTGCGCAACCGCGCATGAACCACTTCGTCGTGTTCACCTGCTTCGGTGTGGATTCTTCTTCCACACCGCTCCCTTCGTCGTCGACGTCGTTTTCCGACGAACGACTTAAGATACACCGGTTTCGAATGGTTTTTGCAGCAGCAGACATTCTAATGCCTTGCGCTTCCTTAAAAAGTGGTAAATCATTAGCATTTCGGGGGAGTTGCAATACTGGAGGTTCGCCTACTAAGTCACGTCAGGCTTGAAACAGCGAAACTATACTTTTCTGAAGACTAATCAAATTCATTCTAGGTTTTTTTTTTTCATGGTAGGGCATGCAAGCTGTTTTTGGAATGGTTCTATAGGAAGTTGCCGCGGCTTTAGCTAGGTTATGCTGGGTGATGCTAGCTTCCAAGAACATTAAAAAAAGGGGGAGGGGGAGATGTGTGAGACCACGTGATTAATTTCGAGTATGCATCTTCTGATGGTGTGAAGGCAGCCATAACTTCACAAACAGGCTGGGAAGAGCATACGGCAACTTTCATAGCTATTTACAAACTTAGAACGATCGCATATACCTGTGTTCAACGTATTCAATGGAAACGTGAACACGAGATGCCATGGTGGGGCTGCAAACATGGCTACGTCAAACGTGTGTTCTCGAAGCAAATCAAGAATATGCGCGCCGGCCTATATGTGTGTAACAGTTGCGTAACAAATGAAAGACGAAATACTTACGGGCTTATACTATAAAGCGTTAGATCCCCTGAACAGGCCTTCGCTTTTGCTTGTTATGCAGCACACATCTGCAGCGCCACGACAAGGTTCTGAGATAGCACTCAAGGCAGGTTACGGAATACCTCAAATATCAGATGATATACGCCATTCGGTGTTTACACTCGATTCTCCGAGCCCAATTTGTGCCATATATACGCGATTAATAAATAAAGCACTTACTGGACGTTATTGGATAACAGGCCACCCCGCCACGGTATTCTAGTGGCTAAGGTACTCGGCTGCTGACCCGCAGGTCGCGGAATCAGATCCCGGCTGCGGTGGCTGCATTTCCGATGGAGGCGGAAGTGTTGTAGGCCCGTGTGCTGAGATTTGGGTGCACATTAAATAATCCCAGGTGGTCGAAATTTCCGGAGCCCTCCACTACGGCGTCTCTCATAATCATATTGTGGTTTGGGGACAATAACCCCACATTTAAATCAATCAATTCAAGGCAAGCAAGCTGCCTTACAAGAATAGAGGGGAATGAGCTGGTAGAAGCGGTACAGGGATATATAATGGACAGAGAACATCAAAATACATAACTAATAATATGTGCAGTACACCATAGGCAGTGTTGATCGCTTAAGTCTCACAAGTAACAGTAACGTCATTACGTCTTCCAATCACCAAAACCTCGATACGATTATGACGCGTGTCGTTTTAGAAAGCTCTAGGAGTTCACACCATGGGGTGTTGTTTAACTTGCACTGACATTCTACAGTACTTTGGGCCTCTAGAACTTCCACTCTATATATGGCAATGTGATGGCGTAACCCGGAATCGATCCTACAACTTTACGGTCGAGCACGGTAACAACTGTACCACCGAAGTGGACACCTTAAGTTCATTGTCTGCAAGAACTGTAGAAGGTCTCGTGTGGCTTTTTGTTGATGCAATGGGAGATCCGACTCCAAAGGTCTTTAATTCTTTAGTAAAAGTCCAATTGTAAACACTTAAGGCCCACTGGTGAGCCTAAATTGGGGAAATTTAAAACAACTGCCTAAAAGGTTATGAGATCCCATCTGTGACGCAAGGCTGCACTGACGCGCAACCGTATAACTGAGTTCACGGTAGGCCTCCTGTTTTTGCGAAAATGTGCGATGATACGCTAATCTACGGAGCTTTAGACTGAAACCTGAGTGCCGTTTCTTTGGTATAGCTCAATACTGAATCAGTGTGACGTAGAGTTAGTATGCTTCAATGAAATAAGACTTCGGGGAATTCAGGCTCATCTGGCGCGCGAAAACAAAGAAAGTAACCAGTTCAAGCTGTTGACATCTCCCTGCCGGTTTTGTGTACCTCGTTACTTGCGTGGCAAGCTGGCTGTACACTAACAGTTGCGACCCACTCATAAACACCCGACGCCTCAGATAATTTACTTCTATCAGCGAAAACTGCTAGTCATGTAGAAACCGACTATTTCAAATCGTTATAGCAGGCGATCGGTTTAATAATACTCAGTCATGTTATCTTAAAGCGGTGACTACTATTCACGGAGGATAGTTGTAACTTTTTAGCCAACGCTCATCCGCGGAAGCGCATAAAGCTCAAGTAATCCATGAAGTCCGGATCATCGCACAGTACGATAGAAAAGAAAGAAAGAAAGAAAGAAAGAAAGAAAAAGAAAGAAAGGAAGAAAGGAATAACAAAAGAAAGAAAGAAAGGAAAAAAGAAAGAAGGAAAGAAAGAAAGAAAGAAAGAAAGAGAGGAAGAAAGAAAGAGAGGAAGAAAGAAAGAAAGAAAGAAAGAAAGAAAGAAAGAAAGAAAGAAAGAAAGAAAGAAAGAAAGAAAGAAAGAAAGAAAGAAAGAAAGAAAGAAAGGAAAAGCAGATTTTGTCGACAGTTTTTCCAGGGGTAGGCAAGTTGACGTGGCTCCCGCGTGACCGTTCTTGCCACGTTTATGAAGCATCAGGAGAGCGTTTTCAAGGAAGCGCGCCCTCTTCGTCAAGAATTCTCTCAAGACAGTGTTAAAAAAAAACGGCGTGACTGAGATTTCATCAGGCTCGCTCAGCTTGATCGCAGTATCGCCAATATGCCTGTCCTCGCCTACTTGCCTTTTCTTCACTCTCGACACCTCCGAAGTAATTGTGTGCACCACTAAGGAGCAAGGAACTCTGCTGGGCGAGCATCTTAGCTCATAAAAAAACTTAGTGAATTCTCGAATGGATAGTGACAAGGAGACATCTAGCTCCCAGTGTGATGTGGATGTTTTGTAGGAGCGATACACAGTCGACTTTAATAGATTTTTGAAGAAACCGAGTGTCTGTGCTCGGTGAGAAATTCTTCGCGCGAGCCCTGATGGAAGATTGCGGGTCGCTGAACGCAGCCGAGTTGACGCATTTGTTCTGATCACCGCCAAATTTATTGTTTTGGCATCAGTTGCATAATTATAAGCTCACGTGATCCTTCATACATTCGCCCTAAATGACTCAAAAACAAGAACCATCTTCTACTTTTTTGTTGTCAGTAGGTTGTACCAATTTTCTCCGTCAGTAAAATTGTTTTATTCTACCAAACATTAATTGCACCCCTGCATCCCCCCCTTCATTCTCGAAAGTTTTCAGCTCTTCAATTGCTCTTGGAGTGCCTCCCAAAATTGGCCAACCTCATCATCATCATTTAAAAACTCGTTATATGGCGTCGTAGTGGCGCCAGGATGAACTCGAACTTGGGGAGATCTGTGAAGCCACAATGACGTCATAACAGTGACGTCACAATGACGTAATTCGTATTACGTAATATTATTAACGTTATCACGCGACGATTCTTTTTGCACTAGACGCGTTGACGACGCCGATAGCCCAGCTTGTGAACGCTGTGGCGGCTCAACTATATGAACACACGTTTGATAAATCGTATTTAAGGATCTGCCTTTCTGTCTGGCATTCTCTGCTCCTTGAGCCTAACAAAAACATCCCCTGATGTGAACAGTGGATCATATGATATTATATGAGCATGCAGCAAAGAAATCAACATTCTCCAATCTATACGAAATTGTGGAATAAGCTCATTCTCGTTATGCTGCGTGTCATAAAGAAAGCGTGGTGAATTTACATGCGAATAGGATGAATAAGAACATGGGGACGTGGGTGAGTTGGTTCAGGTACGTGTCAAATAACCTGCAACGCAAGTACCCCAATGCTAGAGGAAAGGTAACGCAACGCTCGTTTCAGTCCATTTGCCTAACTTCATTCACTGTATTGCCGTTATTTCAGCACTGACGCGCTTGCACAGCAGATTCTATAAAATGCGCGAATATGTCTTGTTCAAAGCCACGAGCGCCCAACAAGTTGCTTCACCAGGCGAACGCGGTCAACAGTATGCCACTGTGAAAGCAACTGGAAAATCGCCTCTCTGCTCTCGCTTTATCGGAACACTCGCTGCTACATAAACCGAAAAACTAAGATCTGAGCTTAGGAGAGGGAATATTCGGCTTTCTTCTTCCGCACTCGCTCTTCACGTGCCAAATTACAGCTTCGCTGCAGAGACATTTTTGGCGCCAAACTTACTCTCATTTAACGTACGCGCCATCTCTTGGTCCACGGCGCCACTCTTCAATACAAGTTTGAAACGGGAGATTTTACCTAAGAGCACCGAACTTCATGAAGCAACTTACAGTTCAAGAAAGGGAAAGAATGGGGAGGTGGGGTGACAGTGGCAAGATATGGGAAAGTGCGCCCGCATGTTGTCGACTCCTTCTTTCACCTCACACCCAGTGAATGAGAAGAAGAGTCGCGTCAGAACGCCGAGACGACTCGGGCGGATTTTCGCCGCGTCTGCCTCTCACGCCTACGGCGCACAGATCTATTCTCTCAAGCTCTTGGCAGGAAAGGTCTTGCCTCTTTTAAACCTTGCCGCTAAAGCAGTGCATCCTATGTGAGCAGGGATCCGATGAAGGCAAGATTAAAGGGCGCTGCCCACGTCACACGCGATAAGGGTGGGAGCAAGCAGGTGCCCCTCCATCAAGTTCCTGTCGCCAGCGAGGGCTCCTGCATCAGGTCGTTACGTTGGGGAACACCCGAATATCTTCAAACGCCCTGCTTTTGTTGTTCCTGCTTTTATATCTCCTACCGCGCCAACTCCCCCCTCCTCTTTCCCGAAAATGAAAAGAAAAAAAAAGAACACCGAACACATACGACCGCTTGCGGTGATCGCCATATTTTGTTGTTATCTTTTTATTCTTTCTTATGCTAAAAATAATACACAAATGGCGCTATAAAGCGAGGTAAATCACCAGATAAGTTCGCGTCTTACGTGCAACCTCGTCGCTTTGTGCAATCTCGCCGTTATGAAGGTAGCCACGGCGCTGCGATGATCCCAGAAAGGTCACGCACGCAATGGTGAAAATCGTTTCCTTACCACGTCGATGCTAACCTTCAGCTGCCATCGCCTACCCTCAGCCCGGTAACGCCCACTGGTTGAAGAGTGTGCCGGAAGCGTCTTACAGCCAAGCCAAGTGGATATCGCGCAATAGTACGAGGCTAGCCTCTTCATTCCAAAAAGAATTCTGCAGAGATCGTTACCTTCGGATAATAACCAAAATAAAAGTACGCCACAAAGTCACCAGTGTAAGTAGGAATGACCTCTACTCACTAAGCTTATCTTGTTTCCCATACTAAATACCAGATGATATGTCGTGAAAGCTTATACTGCGTGAAATCCAGGAGGGTTACAAATCTTCCTTGGTTGAAACGCATGTGGTCTTTGTCAAAGTGAGCAACTTTGCTGAAACCAGTGGTTTGAGCCATTTCTACGTGCACAGGCCTGCCAGTATACTTTAACTATTTCGTTACCACGTCTATTCAAATCAATCACTGGTGATCGCCGCTTTAAATCGTCAATTTTTGTACGAGGAACTTGTTTCTCGTGCACCCAGCTTATTCTAGTGGCTAGTCCAGCCACTGAACTTTTAGAATCAATTTGAATTTGTCTGTTTTAGAAACATAGCGTTTTTTGACAGAGCGTTTTGTGAACCAATGTGCATGTGTTGTTGGAAAAATGAACTTGGCTGGCGAACTTGACAGAAGTGTGTGCCCCTTGTGGTTATGCTACAGTTCCATCAAAACTCTGTATTAAAAAAAGCTTTTGCAAGTCAAATATCAAATTAAGGTGTCAGCTTCACAATCTGAGAATGTCAAGCAGTAATAATTGCCAGAAATTTATGTCAGCCATTCAAAAGAGAGCTGTTCTGGGAGTGAGGGAAAATTATACAAAAAAAATTCGGATTTCCGCTGCAGTATACAGTGGGGACGTGGCCTATTCAGCCAGTTTTCAGAAGTTTTGGTTTTACTCGTATCGTTATATCAGACACAGGCTCGCATCTAGTGTCACCAGCCGCTTCTATGGTGGTGTAGTCACGAACGCATGAGTGCGCACCTGCGCTGATTAAAAAAAAAACGCGCCACTCGAAACTCTCTTGCAACCGCACCCAGACTGAGTGAGGACGAGCTTAGGGTCAAAGGATGACCGCACCTCAACTTCAAGTTTTATGGCGGCGATATTTTGCGTCAGTCTGAGGCATTTGCAGCCATTTATGTGTTTGTTTTGTTTCCAGCCTCAAATTGTCTTCTCTTCTGCAACTGCATAGTTGCTGACCACTGTGCACAATCTTGCTGCTACTCTCGTAACGTGCGAGGTCCACACCTCGCTGGGGCGCGTTGTGCTGGCGTATACTGCAGAACTGCTTCTCACGACAAAAAGGCCACCGGAGCACATCTTCGCGCTCACTATAGCAGCGCGAGACGTTAAAGAAATGCGCGTAATATTGTTCATTTTTCAACACGATGTGCAAATATGCCAATAAATATGATTTGATGCATATACTAAAACGCTAGCTTGTGTGGAGTGAGGTGGCTCATGGAAAGAGCTGATGCCAGACGAAATAGCAATAGTGTTCTTTGGTCATGTGATTTATAAAGGGATCATTCACATCACCGGCCTCCATCTGTATTAGAACACCTGCAGGCTCTCAACGCAAAAACACAAACATGCACTGAGAAAAGTCTGCAATGTGATCCCGATATATGAACTGTAATATGCCCATACATAAAATACTCATTCATGTATTTTAAGCCCTATAATGTATGTACTATGTACATAGGGCCCTTGATTAGACTTTTCCTATTTTATTTTTAATTTTAGATGCTAAGCATTTCTTGGCGAACTTCGGTGACTTAGAGCGTATCTATCTATCTATCTATCTATCTATCTATCTATCTATCTATCTATCTATCTATCTATCTATCTATCTATCTATCTATCTATCTATCTATCTATCTATCTATCTATCTATCTGTCTATCTATCTATCTATCTATCTATCTATCTATCTATCTATCTATCTATCTATCTATCTATCTATCTATCTATCTATCTATCTATCTATCTATCTATCTATCTATCTATCAATCTATCTATCTATCTATCTATCTATCTATCTATCTATCTATCTATCTATCTATCTATCTATCTATCTAGCCGCTTACGTTTAGGCACTCTCGTAATCACCCCCTTAACTTGGCGTGAACCAAAATTAGCATGGGAGGGTAAGATAGTTTGTCGAATATGACGCGATTGTCAACACTTGAATATGTCACAATTTGTCGCGTAGTACAGCAAATGTTGAATGACAGCATATCGCGGCACAGCCGAGCTATTAGACAGCTATTGAACTGTGCCATTCTCGAAAGAGTATAAGATCGGGGGTTTCAAGGCCCCCACATTCGTCTTCAAAAATATCGCCACGAGTACCAGCTGATGGAAGGAGACGCATCGTAGAGTTAAGCATCCAAGGCTTTTTCCAGCGGGTCATCTGCCGGCTCCTTCAAAGGTCAAGAAATGCGGTGAGTCGAGTCATCCAAACGTACCGACAAACAGGGGGGATCAGTGACAGAGACCGTGCTGGAAGGTCAAGATGCACAGATGGCGAAGTGGACAGGCTAATTATCGCCGCCGTAGTAGCTGATCCCCATATAACAGCGAAAGGCATAAAAGATGCATTGCGCCTCAACGCGTCCGTCTGGACTAGTGTAGGAGATTGGCAGAAGCAGGGCGTGCCAACTGCGTCGCGGCCCAGAAGCCCCACATCACGGACAGGCAAAAATGCATGCGACTACAGTTTGTGCGTTCTCTGCAGACATGGGGATCAGAGAAGTGGGGAGAAGTCGTGTTCAGCGAGGAATCAACGTTTTCAAGTCGCTGGGATCAGGAACGGCGAGTATGGCATCCAATGAAATCGAGGTAACATTTGTGATTTGTCTTCTACATTAATGTCATCCTTGTACTATTTACCATTGACTGTGTAGAAAGAGTAGTGCACAGGGTAAGTAACCGCAGCTGGTAAAAATTAATGGAAGGTCACCCACTACAGTTCGCCTTAATTACGTTGTGGTTAAGGCAAGTAAAGCCCAGCATTTTATTGTCTTCGAACTTGCTGTAGAACGTTGCTTAGCTTTGATTCTCTTGAAGCTGTGTAACTTCTTATCGTGAGCAGCTAGCCAAAATTAAGCACTTTAGCCAATGCTTGTATATTGTACCTCATTATCTTAGAAAAATACAGTTGAGTTTGCGAGGCCTTCCGGAACGCACTGAGGGTGCCTTACCAACATGTCGAATATTTCGCGCCATCTTGGCCACCTTGCATAATTAAAATTTCATTATATGGATCTTCAAGTAAGCCGAAATTGTTTGGTGATAAAGTGACTATGTTCCATTGTCCTTCTTATAAATCCGTGTAACCAATCCAGCATTTCCTTCCTCGCCAGGCATTCACCAAAGTACACGCAGTCGGCCTTTGCCAGTGGCCGATGCTCTGTGAGGGCCGCCATGACTAGGGAAGGACTTGGACCACTGCTTCTTATCGATGGGAACCGTTCAGCCTCCACGTACTCCCTTATAATAGAGAGAGAATCGCTTCCTTATGTCTTGAATGGGCCGTTCAAGGATGGTTGTTTCGTGTACCAGCATGACAGGAGCCCGATTCACACTGCTCGCAGTGTGAAATTTTTGCTTGAAGGCCTTGCTGTTCGCACATTGGAATGGCCACTTGTAGGAGTGGACCTGAACCCCATTGAAAACGTCTGGTGTCTCGTGAAATGCCGACTTGCGGCGCGAAATCTTGGAAGTTCAACGAAGGAGACCCTATTCGCGACCATACAGGAGGAGTGGGAAGCACTTCGTTCACGCCCCGAGATCGTGGCCGCGCTTTACAATTCGATGTCATCTCGTGTGGCGCAACTGATTGCCACCGATGGGCAAAATACTGAAAGTAGTGATCTTTCCTGGATCGCAGTTATAGCTATCATTTTCTTCTTTTTTTTCTGGCCTATAAGAATAAACTGTTTATTTATTGCGTTTCCTGGCTATTCATTCTGGACGCGCGATATTCAGTGGTTTGCTGCATACCACTGCACTCGCAATATTCTCGCCAAGAAATGGTGCTGGCATAACGTCTCCGAGACAGAGCACAAAATTCATCACTGCAAGATGAGCTTATCACGCAACTCCGTTTGAGAAAAGCTGAGAAACAACTTGTTTTCCGCGCTGCATCAAGGAAGAAAGCGTATTGCATGGCGCGCTCGAGCCATGCTATTACATAGGAGGCATTTTCGCCGCTATATTATCGCTCGGGAGTACCCGTGCTTGCACAGCGACTGCAGAAGTAGCACCTTGCGCCGTCCGCATTGTTTTGAGATGCGCGCCGTTGAAACGAGCGAAAGGGCAGGCCGCCGGGTGATATGGGACGAGCGTGCGCAGTACGCGCTCCCAGACAGAGCCTTGCAGCCGCCAGAAGACGCAGCGACACGCCTCGGCACGTGCTCCCATGGTCTCTAAAATTATGCACTCGACTGTACGTTGTCAAACACTTCCCGCCAGACAGTGTCACATACCCACGGGCGGATTTGTGCCGCTGGTATAGGGGTATATGCGTGCACATGTGGCTGTAGTATCTACCAAAGAACGACGAGAACAAAGATGAGCTATTTTTTGACGCGTGAGCGTTAAGGAATACCCGACATCGGTAGCGTCGACCCAATGAAGACATAGAATAAATCTCAGTGTTATGAAAAACCTGACATAGGCAGCGTTGACCCCCCGACGAACGCAAATAATAAATTTCAGGGTCCCAAAAGGAATCGAACTCAAGCATTCCGCGGGGCAGTCGAGCATTCTACCACAGAGCTACGCCAGCTCTCGGAACTATGATTAAAATAGACGCTCATCATCGAGAAACATCAATAGTGGTTTCAGTGCTGCTTACCCACCATACGTTAAAGAACGCAAGGTGGTCGAAATTTCCGGAGCCCTCCACTACGGCGTCTCTCATAATCATATGGTGGTTTTGGGACGTTAAACGCCACAAATCAATCAATTACCCACCCATATAAACATTATATGTTTACTCCTTTGATACAGCCGTCACGTTGGGTTAATTTCAATTGTGGCTACTTACCATACGCTGAAGTTGATTTATGTAGCAGTATCCAGGGCCAGCATCCTCGCGAGCATCAGCGCTTTATATCAGATTCTGTTGTTGCTCATACGCATGTTGCAGTTGGAATCGGTGCGCAAGTGAAAACAACTGGTTATATTGATATAAACATATGCAACTTTTCAACATATTTTAGTGCGTGCAACATTTGTAGATATATTAAACGTCATTTATGACTTGTTACTCAATAAAATTAATTGCAGCATGGTCATTTTCCCTACGCATGCTTCGCATAACGTCGATTCCCAGGTACGAGTCTGCCGAATTTTTTATTGTTTGTGCGTTTATCCTGTACATTACTGTCATGATGTTAGAATAGCTGGCTCTAGCGCAGCCTACCTTCCCATATTCTGCCAATTATAAATAAAACAAAAAGTGTACAAGCGCACTTGTGTCTCACAAAAAAAAAACAAACAAAAACAATGCTGCACCGCATGGCACGAGAAATGAAGCAGCACCTCGGTTCCTATTTCCTTCGCCTACGTAAACAGAAACATTATGTACATTTCATCTTTTCAAATTGTTCCTAGGTACTTTATCCTTAAAATTTATATTCTGAAATTTCTTCGTGCTGAATATCTTTACATATATAGTGTTTCTATTGCACTGTTTACCAGCTCGCATTCAAAAATACGCACTTCTCACATTCTTCTTTATTCAAAATTTTTTGTTACTCGACAACACATATTTTTTCGAAAGCAAAATTTATTTTGAGAAATTCGGTCTATGTGTGCTGGAGTACTTTTCATACTGGCATGTTTTTTTTTTGAGACATATGAAGAACCATCTTTTTCGCACAGTAACAAAAGTGCTAAAAACTAGTGTGGGGTAAGAACTATTTGAGAAATTTGGTCTATGTGTGCTGGAGTACTTTTCAAACTGGCTTTTTTTTATCTGAGACATATGGAAAACCATCTTTTCGCACAGTAACAAAAGTGCTAAAAACTAGTGTGGGGTAAGAACTATTTAGAACTGTTTTAGGTTTTTGTTTTATTTAGCAGGTCTGGTGTTGTGCAATTTCTTCCACGGATGAAAAGGTTCGGTGGTTTCGCGTTAGCACCAGCCCCGTTTCGTAGGCTTGTCCTCCAAAGAGGTGTGTTTGAAACCGGCGATAACACTAGAAAGTGAAATATCGGATCACTTGTGGGCGAGATTCCCTTTTGGGAATGTGCAGTCAGCGGTTATTATTGCAGATTTCGTAGAGTTAAATGAACCGCCGTCAGTGTTGCCCAGAGAAAAAGTCCCAAAACAGAGTTCATTTTGTGCGTTTAAATGTGATCTAAGGGGACAGGAAACGGCCTCTAAAGAAATTTTGTACAACGTAGAGTAGCTCTTACAGAAAATGAGATGATGATGTGTGTTGTGGCGTGTACTCTGCCAGAAGAACAATTAGGAGAACCTGCCAGGTCGCCTCTGGCAGGTCTTCCCAATAAATATCAAAGGCTATCCACGGAGTCAATGATGATGAGTGAGGCAAAGTGTCTATGCGTCACTTCGTTCATGCGTCCAGATGGACAGAGGCATAGAAGCACGAACGGACAGATGGGCTCACGAATGAACGAGAGGAAACATGGGCAGAAGCTTGTATGGATGGACGGAAGCATGGGTGGACAGACAGACGTACGGACGTATGAATGTACGGACGGGTGGACGGCTCGACGGAAGGACAGATGGATGAATAGACACACGAACGGATGGATGGACGCTTCGCCTAACTCATCATCATTAACTTCATGGATATGCTCTCAAAACCACCAGCGTCATCTAGTTATATTAATACCAAGGACATATACACACAGCGCCATCTAGAGAACAACTCATTATCTAGAGGTAGGTACATACTACTACGACTACAGTGGAGAAAATGACCCATGGCCGAAGGAGTTTCACCCCTAAAATTCAGTTTGTCTCATAGCGGGGTCTTGTGATTGTGACTTCAACTGCTCGGGATTTACAAGTTTTAATATTCCCCTGATGGTCGAAATGCTTGAGTTCTAGGATTGTCCTGCAACGCTGCCTTAGTCTAGTGGCTAAGGTTCTAGGCTGCTCACAAGCACGTCACGGAAAATTTTTGCTGCGGCGGCTGCATTTTTTATAGAGGCGAAGATGCTCTATGGCCGTATTCTCACATTTAAGTGCACGTTTAAGAACCCCAGGTGATCGAAATATTCGGAGCTCTCTACTACGGTGTCTATCCTAATCATATCGTCGCTTCGGGACGTTAAACTTCACACATCATCAATCACATCATTTTGCTCTTAAAGCTAGCACCACGAAAAATTGGGAAGCCGGCAATACTATAGGGCGATTCAAATATAACGAAGCTAGCGTATTATTGCAATGTTACATTTTTTTCTTTTATTTCTACGTTTTAACTGCAATCTGTCGCAAAGAGCATACGCATAAATATAACAAGCCTTGCACCGCCACTGAAGTCCTCTTCCACTGCCAAACGAAGGTAGAATCTTTATTTTGTAGTTATTCATATCTTTTTATCTCTCTCTCTCTTTTTGTGCATCTTTATTTTCTCGTTCTCTCTCTCTCTCTCTTTCTGCGTGTGCGTGTGTGCGTGGGCGCGTGTGTGTGAGCACGCGCACACGCGGAAAGATGACAATAGCTACACAGCTGGTATTGCCTCATTTTTTGCCTATTGTTTTATTATTGCTTCAATATTGCTTCATTTTTTACACGAACGACACGCCGGACGCGTATGTAAAAACATGATCGATTTGCTTTCTTCTTTCAATACTCCCGCCTTGTTTAAAGCCTTTTTTACTGATACTTCGATATAGATGGCTCGGTTTTACCTAAACTTCGCCATTTGTCTTGGCAAAAAAAAGCAACAAAAAAAACTGCTTAGGTTGTCTCTCAAGAGACGTGCCTGGCACTGCACTTCGGTATGCAAAACTGATTTCTTCGCAGCATCTGGTACAGCGAGCGTGCAAGACTATAGTGGGCGGTGCTGAAGTTTCCCTAAATATTTTGCCGTGTGCCGCGTTTTCCTTTCCTTCTTTCGAAACGAGTTTACTGCGCTGAAGTCGCCAGCTTGGACGCCCCAGTTCATTATCGCGTCAGCTACGCTTTCCTATCTATTCGGACGCCCCCGCCTCCTCGACTACGCGCATGAAGTGCGTCATCAACAGCTGCGTCAACGAAATAGCAACGTCTGGACTAGCGAATGCGCGAAATTCTCCTATTGCCTTCGACGTGCATTGCTTCAGCATCGCCGAACACCAAAGACTTCGAGGTGACATAGAAGCAGCTCGAGAAAGTTTTTGTTAATTTTTCATTGAAACCCAATACATTTTCTTTCAAATTATGTGCAAACTATGCGATACGGGCTGACGATGACGAAAGCACTCTTGCCCGTTTCGCATTCTCCTCACCTAGCAACATCGAGATGATTGATGGCGTAACGTTAGCAGGCGCTGACATCAAGCTCGTAACTTTGACGCATCTGTGAGTGTTCCCAAAGAGTGACTTAGTTTTAGACCCCCTTTGTGTATCACTTAAGGCCTGTTTTGATACGCCATATTACGATTCCTAACTTTTCACGGTAATATATGGGGCGTTTTAGCAGGTACACTAGGCTGGGAGTCCGCATGATTATGTGCTTCCAGCGTATTCTTATTCGAGGCCAAGTGAGTTCAGACTGAAGAGAGCTCTTCGCACTTCAAGCTACGTTGTACTTTGTACTCGCTTTGAATATTCCTACGAGCGTAAATGTTTTTCAAGGTTTCCCTTGCCTCCTTCCCAACTTTGATAACCAAAAGTCGTCATGCCCGCATCCACATATTTCAAATTAATTGTTCATTATCTCTGTGCCCCGATTTTACAATCGTTCATTGCCTTGTCTCTACGTATCACCCGCATAAAATTACACGCGTTATAGCTCTGCATGGTGGCGTTTGAAAAAGGCAGCAGGTAATGAAGGTGCGGGTTTACTATTGTCGTTTTACGTCCCCTACCAGGGAGATTAAAGCGGTGCCGACTTCTCAAAGAGGCGTACACGTCATCGATAAGTTGTGAAATACTCAGGGTAATATTATCATTGTGTTAGCCCTAAACAAAGTTCATTGCGCCGTGCACGAAGCATTTCAAAACTTTTGGGTAACACTGAAGTCCGAGATTACACCGTTTGCTCTTTCGGCAGTGGGGAGGATATTTTTATGTCGAGTGGTTGCGGCTGAAATAAACGCATTCATGAAGGAAGGAAGGTAATATAAAGACAAGGAACATGGGATAGGTCCTTGCCCCACAGTAGGCGTTGTCAGGATGATGTTGATGATTAAGGGGATGATGATGACGAATGTAGGAAACACAAATACGCCACTGTATTTGAGTTTATTTCCTTTGTGCATGTGTTTTAATTTAGCTGCAAGCACTAGACGTGTTTAAAGTAACCATCTAGCTCATATGCAAACCATGCTAATGTTTCCATGCTAATTTTTTTCCTATGTTAAGTTAGGTCAAGATAATCATTGAGTTCCATGCCCTTGAACATAAACTGGGAAGCTTCAAAGCGTGATAAAAAAATTGTGATCAAAATTTTCTAAGAGGTAGTATGAATATCGTTTTGTACTTCATCTGTATGACATGCCGCCTTGATTAAATGCGATCACGTGGAAGGAGGGCACTGCGACGTGAGAAAGAGCAAATTTTTTATTGAAAAGCAGAGAATTTGGCGGGCATTTGCAAATCACTCACTTGCTATTCTGTGGTAAGAAGGGGACTAATTGCGATGTTTTGGCCTACTCCGAGAAATAGATAGATAGATAGATAGATAGATAGATAGATAGATAGATAGATAGATAGATAGATAGATAGATAGATAGATAGATAGATAGATAGATAGATAGATAGATAGATAGATAGATAGATAGATAGATAGATAGATAGATAGATAGATAGATATGTGTGCTTTAACCTCCCAAAATTACCATATGGCTATGGGAGACGCCGTAGTGGAGGGCTCCGGAACTTTCAACCACCTGGGGTTCTTTGACGTGCACCCAAATTTGAGCACAAGGGCCTACATTTCCGCCTCCATCGTAAATGCAGCCACCACAGCCGAGATTCGATCCCGCGACCTGCGGGTCAGCAGCCGAGTACCTTAGCCACTAGACCACCACAGCGCGGCTGGCACACACTCTGACTTTCTCCTTAGCCTGTTACAAAAAATCGGGCAACGACCACTCGGAAACATTTTTTAAAAGTGAAGCCCTTTACCAAATCGTTCTTTATGAGTCAACCCGGAAAACTATCACCACAGTGTACGGGTATTTGCCACAGAAATTCGGTAAATCTTCACTACTCACTACTGGTCCACTAAAAAACGACTATTCACTACTGGTCCACTGAAAACGAAGAAGGTAACAGCTATAGCGCAACGACTTGCTGCGAAGCGACTGCGGCGAGCCGAAGACCCCGAACACGTACAACGAGAGGATACCAAAGAACGGGAAAGGCAGCGGCTTGCTATGCCTTAAGCTAATGCAGCCACTCAGTCCTTCAATCATTCACATATGTGTAGCAGGCGCGTCACTTGTGCTATTTTAGATTCCTTGATTCCTTTAGATCTGACCTGTTTCGAAGGGCTGTAGTTTTGTTAGAAAGTATCTTATTTTAAAGAGGCTGGCAGAAAGACAGTCGAGAAAAATAAAAGTTCGATCGCCTTTGCTATTTTTTTATATGCACGGTAGAAAAATAAACCGAGACACTGCACCGACCAGAGAGAAGAGTGATTTTAACACAGAGAAAGACGTTGATTTGCGATGGTGAAAAAACAAAAAAAAATAACGAGAACACTAAATGATGATTAGTAGGGCACAGTGTTCGCGTCAGTGAGCGGCGGCGGATGTTGGCGAGCCAGGTTCAACCTGTTACGTACCCGTCAAAACCATGCTCTCTATACTCCTACATATGGACCACGGTGCAATGTCGCTTTTCACGCATGCGCATTCACGTGCACTCAGCATATCTCTTATATATAAAATTCAGTTGTTTTTGCTATCTTTTATTTATTTTTCTTTCGATGTCAGTGCTGCAGTTTAACAACCCAAAACCACCATATGACTATGAGAGACGCCATAGTGCAGGGCTGCCGCAACGTCTATGACCTGGAGTATTTTAAGGTACATCTAAGTCTAAGCACACAGACCTCGAGCATTTTCGCCTCCATCGAAAGTGCGGCCTCCGCGGCTGGCATTCGACCCCGTAACCTGCGGGTCAGCAGCAGAGTGCCTTAACCGCTAGACGACCATGGCGGTTTTCTTTCAATTTGGCACATCAAAAAATGGATTGAATTGTTCATTTGCCATTTTCCATGAATTTTTTGCCGCTTGGTGCTTTTAGGTGGTATGCAAGGTGAGCTGCCATCTCCTTATAAGATGACGTACGTCCTGATGCCAAACAGGCAAAAACATTGGCAGCATGTCCACGGAGTGAATCATGGAGAGTGGGGCGAAGCATTCGTCCGTCCATTCGTTCTTGCTTCCGTCCGTCCATGCGTCCGTCTGTGTGACCATCCATGCGTCCATACACCCGTCCGTGCGTGCGTCTGTTCGCGTGTCCGTCCTTGCGTTCGTCCATGCATCCGCCCCTGTGTCTGTTCATGCGTCCATCTATGCATCTGTCTGTGTGTCCGTTCGTCCATCTATTCAACACTCCAAGCACCACCATTTCGCATCTTTTCATCGTATATTCTCCTTATAGAAGCACCGCCATCCAGCGGACATTGCAAGGACCAAACGGGAGGTGGCACACGCACACTTTCTTACGGCTTGCGCTTCGGGCCTACTTCCCCCCTTTAACCACATCGAGTTCTTTGTATATACTAGTTCACTATATTCATGGCACTGCGGCCCAACGCTCGCTAAACCATTCTAAAACCAAGGAAGTTACGCCCGGCGAGTATAACATAGCAACCTTTTCCTGTCAGATAGTGCTCAATGTACATGCTAATGGCTGCTAAAGGGAAATGAGAGACAGGAGAATTCGGCTTTTACTTTCTTACGGCTTGCGCTTCGTATCTACTTCCAACCTTTAACCACCTCGAGTTCATTCATGGTATATACTAGTTCATTGTATTCGTGGCACTGCGGCTCAACGCTCGCTAAACCTTTCTAAAACTAAGGAGGTTACACCCAGCGAGTATAACGTAGCAACCCTTTCTCGTCAGATACTGCTCAATGTACATGCCAATGGCTGCTAATGGGGATGGCAGCATGTGCGTTAACTAAAAGCCGAATGCTTCTGTCTCTCATTCCTCATTAGCAGCCATTGGCATGCACATTAAGCACTATTTTTTATTGTTTAACAACGCACAAAAGAAATCTCTCACCGGCATCACCTTGGAGCTCAAAATGTTATACTTGTTACACACTACTACAACGGTTACGAGGGACGAACAGGTGCCGCTATAAGGAGCTTCGCCCCTAAAAAGAGTAATCAAAACTCACCGTAATGGCAACAGGTGGCGCTGACTGACACTCACACGTTTAAATCTACATATATACCCCGTGAAGTGAATGCGGTGACGACCATTTCCATAGCTCAATGGGTACCGGGCGCGTTATTAGAAAGTCGCAGGTTTGGATCCTGCCGGTGGCAGGTTATCGTTTCGTACAATTTTCTTTCATCACATTTACATATACAGTCAGCGGCCGAGTACCTTAAACACTAGACCACCGTGGCGGGGCTTATGGGCGTGCTTGCTAAGCTTGATTCGATATCGATAGATAATCATTATCACTCGACTATCGATCAGTAGTGTTCCATCATCGAGTGACGATGGTCGCGATGGATTGAGTCTCAGTCATTCGATGACAAAGCAATGCTAGGCTCAATATAACTTAATTAGCTTAATCACCAATAAGTAACATATCTAGGTCCCGTATGTTATGAGTATCTCGGCTTGGCTTGACTCAATTATAAAAAAACTCAATTAGTCTCAAGTATTCGCAACCACAATCCCCCCCCCCCCTATTTCCACTAATTAGGCTAGATTCAATTAAGACACTACTAAATAGCGCTACCTTGGTCATGGCTGCGCTAATTTATTGGGGTTCAACATGAAATATTGGGCTGAACTAGATTGCGTCCTGCTTAGCTTAAATTATACTCAGGTTATCGAGGCAATAGTATGTTATTTTTGGTTACGCTAGTCTATCTCAACTGGGCTCACCTAGGCCTAACTTAGCTTAATGTGACAACGGCAAGCTGGGGTAAGCTTAATTAGACTGTCTTGATAAACGTTCACTACTATCGTCATATTTAGGCTGTATTATTCTTATCTAGGCTTCAGTAGGCTAATCTAAGTTTCAACTATTCTCAACGTGGCAAATGCAAGCTGGACCGAGTTTATGTTTATGCCACGCGCCATAATGAAAAGCGTAAACAGCTGTTTCTTGCTGACGCGCAAAGTCGCCGTAGAGACCAGTTTCCTTAAGTTTCAAAGAAATTGTTTTCAAGAGCTTTGATAAGATGCGTACAAAGTTATCAATGCTCATAGACACGCGGTGGCTACGCTGTAACTTAATTGAGGCTACGTTCTCGTACACCCCAGTCAGGTACACAGATGAACAACTGTAGGAGCGTACTTAGCAAAGGTCACCCCCAGGGATTGCCTGCATTTCGACAAAATCTTGTTTGTGGATATCCCATCGCCCAGAACACGTGCAATAGGCACTCACAGTACGCATTCTGTAAACAATTCAGCCATTTCGTTTTGTCCGAAAGTAATCTTTTGACTTTAAAAACTCTTGTTCTTAAAGCATTCACAGAAATCTCCAGCAGGGTTTCCACGTGGTGCTTTCGGAGAGTGCCAACAGCTAATCGTATGAGAGGCGTGCCGGCGAGACACCCTAACTTCTCGCGCCCAATTCTAAGCCCGGCACTAAAGGTGAGGGTCTTCAAACAGTTTACTAGGGGCTACTGAGGGGTGGCAGTCGCTACGCCAGCTTCTGCTGCAGCTGCGCTCCATGTTCCGCGTATACGTAAGAAAAGAGCGGTTGTAGCTCATTTTTAATTGATGATTGCCAGAGGTAACTGCACAACTAGGCGTGTCACATAAAAAGGCAACATGAACATGAATTAGTTTTTAAAAAATTACAGAAAGAGACGACCTTTTGGTTTTGTCACTTCGTGTTCCCTGCACGTGCTTCTGTGGTTACCTTTAGAATTTCACCTAGGCCTCAATTTTTCTTCTTGTACGTTAACATGATTGCTACTTCATCACCCCCAAAAACATTTCAGGTATCTAGCTTTTACTTTTATGCTGCTTATCCTTAGGAGCACCATCGTTTCTTAGTGCACTTTGTGTGAGTATTCAGAAGTGCATGGCGTCTCTAACTGCCTTCCATTCCGCTATGCTCAAATTATATTTCCATTTTCGCTACTGAAGTCTTTTCTGTATCCGAAATTTGATATTGTCCAGATTATGACAGGAAGTACAAATGCAAAGACAGAAAAAAACAATAACGTAATAGCAGACGAGAACTTACTCCCGTAGGAATTGCATAAGTTATTATGAAAGTCCTCACCGACAGATGTTACACAATCCAAGAGTGGCCTAATTAGGATCTTCCCACCCCTCGGACATTCAAGCAACAGCTTCCCCAAGACGTCGGACGTCACGCCGAGAGGTGCAATGAGCAAGTCGTGGCGGCTGTTGTAGTGTGGCGCGTCAGGACTCGGGCATTGTTGCCACCGCCAGCAGCAGGACCTTTTCTCTCGTTCCCAGTAACAACGACTCGCTTGAGCAAACGTGGAACAAGCCTTTCGGAGAGAGAGGGTGCCCCGGCACCCCGACCTCCTTCCTCTCTTCGGTTATTATAGGGATCATCCCGGGTAGCACCCGTCGCGTGTTCGTGGCAGCGGCTGTTGTCTCAGCCGAAGAATGGATGTTCAGAACGGGCCCGCGACCTTTGGCGTATCTTTTATTTCGCTAGACTAATTTAGCAAGGCGCCCGCCTCCTTCCTCGTTTGCCAGGGCGTTTGTTTGGTCCAGACCACCTCTGTACAATGGCGACCTCTAGTTATCGCGGACAAAGGAGACTTCCAGGGTTTAACCTACTGACGTCGCATGTACGGACTTGAAAGTACGAGATTTACCTACAATGCCTGGCTTACTTGCTTTCTATTGTTAGAGACAGTGAGTGGCTGCATTTGTGGGAAGCAAGTTTCGCCTCGACCTGGAAAGTAGAGGGTACTGGAGCACATCTGTGAGCGACATCCATGGAGCGTGCACAATTTAATGACGACTAGGTAAGAGTAGCGTGCAATAGCACGCGTGAGGCTAATCGCACCCCTTGTGAGCTGTTTTGTGAAATAGCTGCGAAAGCTTCCGAAGTACTCGTAGAACTAATATTTTGGTTTTAAAATTGTAAAAAAAATCAAAACAACGGTATACAATCACTGTGTGTGGCTATGTGCATCTCTAGCTGGATTGGACAGATGTATTCAATGTTAAACTGTGCGACGCCTACTGGTGCACATCCTGATTATGGCAATAAGCGTACACGTCGCGTTCTATGCGAGAGTTGTACAAATCGATTCGAGCCTACCTGGTTTTCCTCAAGCAATAAGCTCCTGTTCGTTACGCCTATACTGAAAGTAATAAGGCACTTCGGAAATTGAAGCATTCTTCATTGAGTAATTAGTTCAGAATTGTGACACAAAAGCATCGTTTAATATAGGGAAAAGAAAGAGAAGTTTATAGTTTCTTCAACAGAGGTGATTCTGTGTAACCGTTTTGAAGAAGAAGGCTTCAGCGACACCCCTTTCACAAGAATTTTTCATCTCCTAAATATGTCAATTTTTCCGCAAAGTTTGCCAAATAGGTTTCCTTATAGTCAGAGAGTAAGAAACAAAACAAGAAAATAATCATTAATATGTTAACTATACTTTAATTTTTGGAGCTCACCAGACAGCTGTGTTTGCCGAACCCGATTAATTTGGAATGTATGTCTCATATTTATTCACATTTCAAAAAATGCTTCCGGATTCCTTTTTTGAGTTTTTGTTAAAGTGGCCAATATGTTGAAATACGTTTATTGGCTTGAATGATACTACACAATGCATCAAATACAACTCTGCGACCATGTACCAAAACGGAGGCATCGAAATTGGAACAGTTTCTGTGTTTAAACTGACACCGAGCTTCACAAACAGAATAGATAGTAGTCTTTTCCTAATTACTGCGTAGTTACAACATGACACAAAATAATGTTCGAGAGTTTCAGATTATTGTTCGGCGCGAGCACCACTTGATGGACCAATAATTCCGGTACTTCCATAGTTGAAATACTTAGTGGGGATTAGATGTAGAAAATCTGCTGATTTGATTTGTGGGGTTTAACATCCCAAAACCAACATATAATTATGAGAGACGCCGTAATGGAGGGCTCCGAAAATTTTGACCACCTGGGGGTAGCAAATCTGCTATTCTACAGCTAAGCTGGACTATATCCCAAAATGGATAAAATATCATCACCTCAAAATTTTCATGAAAACCTCCGTGGAGTTGCCGAAAAGAACTTGAAGTCATTATCTCCGGTGCCGTGTCCACCCATTAAATTTTCATTTCCACAGAGCTGGTCTGACGCTATCCCCCCTTTGTCCGTTCTGCGAAGAATCGGAAGCGCCGTTATGCTTTGCTTTGCTTTGCTTTCCAAGATACATGGCACGTACCCAGTTTGGGAGATTGGCCAAGAATGCAACGTACAGACTGTTAAATTAATTTAAAACCAAAAATAAAGAAATAAATGGCAATAATACGTGAAATATTCAATTTAACAACAAGTAATATGCTTTTGAGCCTGTGTTCCAGACTGCCGTAATAACCTGACGGGAATAATTTTGAAAACTTAAATTTTAACTTAACGAAATTACAAAGAATTTTAAATACCACGCTAAAATAGTACTCATCGAGTAGTTATATTGAGATTACACGCGGCATCAAATGCTTTCTTGTGGCAGTATCCCAAGCCTGAGGCACCGAAGCTTAAAACATTTTTCTCCGGTAAGGTCACGCCTATTTTCGTAAACGCAGTAATTAGATGTCGAGCTCTGATACGAGAATATCTTGCACGTTATTTTCGCATCATCGTCTTCATACCTTCTTCATCATCTTCCCTATTATCATCATCAGCGTCCTCACGCAGCAGCTCCAGCCTCGTCATCGAACATCAGCACCGTTCTCCGCAGGCGAAGCGGGGGTCCCTCGGCAATGAGCTACGTTGGACTTCGCGGCGCACTGCGCTCCGCCGTCGGCCGCTCGCCATCTGTGCCCACGGACCGGACCTGGAGTCGAAGTGCTGTAAGTCCGGGGCAGAAGCCGATCATTATGTGCACCTACTAATTGGGAGCATTCGCCACGGTGTTCTAGTGGTTATGGGGCTTGATTGCTGACCCAAAGGTTGCGGGCTCCGATTGCGGTCGCGGCGGCCGCGTCTCGATGGATAACGTAATCGTTGGGGTGAAACGTTCTCAAAGAGAATGCAATTATGAAAGACGCCATAGTATTAACAGTTGAAGGGGTTAAATGATATGAATATATGAAACGCTGTAGCGGATACCTTCGGGAATTTTTTTCCTCCTGGTGTTCTTTGACGTGCACATGAATCTGAGCACACGGGCCTCGAAAATTTTCACAGCCATCTAAGATGAGCCTGCCGCTGCTGGAATTGGCTCCCGCGCCCTTCGGGCCATTTTCATGGCGGCGAAAGATTAGGGGCCGAGGTGCTTAAATTTAGGCGCGCTTTAACGAACTCCTGGTGGTCGAAATTTCTCGAGCCCTAAACTACGGTGTTTCTCCTTATAATCATATTGTGCTTTTGCAACGTAAATCCTCACAAGTTATTATTATTATTATTATTATTATTATTATTATTATTATTATTATTATTATTATTATTATTATTATTATTATTATTATTATTATTATTATTATTATTTACGTGCCTATGACTCTCTCGGAAACATGTAACCGCGTTGACAGTTCACGCAGTGCAGCTGAAAATTGAATACATGTTATGGTGTATTACGCCCCAATACGAGATGATTTCGAGGCAGATTGTAGAAGTTTACGGCGAGATAGTTTGGGTCGTCAAAAGAGCTAGGTTGGTTAGACTAATTAGTAGCGCTTCATACAGTTTCTTGTCGCGATCTGTTTTTACTATCCAGATTGGGACAGGTGGCACGATGACAACTGATAGCACGTATACCCGCAGTTGATTTATTCGCATATTTTGGTGGGAGATGTAAATAGTGACAATCAGATATGCGAATAAAACCTGATTGACAGAAAACTGGCAAGGGAAAAAAAGCGATTACAAAAAAAGATAGTCGGCGCATTCGTGAGCCAGTTACACATAATGCAGATCTATAGGCGTGTACCGTCTTCTAATAATTTGATTTCATCTTGAGTTAACAGTAAGGCAGACATGCTGATACATTGGTCTGAAGCTGCTATAAATGAAAGTGCTTTTTATTTGCCCTGGCGCCTTTGACATCACTGCCCTCGCCCACTTTTTGCCTCGCACAATTGGAGGAAACAACTTGCATGGTAAATCACACACATTTGTGCAACCTGGGGATAAGGTAGTAGTGTATCGTATACCAATAGTTAGAAGCAAACAACAACGGGCAGACAGAATGATTCATCAAGGAACGTCTCCGCGAGCATCGATTTTTGAGCCAGCAATGGCAAGTCCTCTTGGTGCCAATATTTAAATGAATAGTACGAATGTTTAAATGACTATAGACTCGTTCTTTTCATGGCTAACAGCAGCTGCAATAGATAGTGCGCAGATGATTCAAACGCACAGGGTTGAATGAATTCGCGAGTCGGCGACTAAAGATATAGTTCCATGCATGTTATCGGCCACGTTGTCTTGCAGCAATATCACCGACCATCTGGCTTATGACGCTAATATACAGAATGAGCGCTTTTTGGTGCAAGCATCTTGCACCAGACTTTGAGGTAGAAATGCTGCTTTCTTCTAGGACTGTACGCGACTAAGTGTCTTGCCTGCGGTATAATCATTAGCCGTTCACAAACGATAATTGTTAGCTCAAAAAAAAAAACCTGCTAGACCTGAATCAATTTACATAATTCCTATATATAGTTTCTAACATGATACAGTAGTGAATCAGTAGGACCCCCCTAGGCCCTCTCACATCCAGTTTCTAACACGCAAGAATGTCTACCATGATTCTAAACTCCTGTTCAGAAGCTTTTGGGCTTGCAACTATTCGATGGAGCAGTGCGGTATCTGTGTATGTAAAATAGTGCCGTGTAAATTGCAAAACTAATTTAGCAAGTCATTCTTGTCGAGTGTTGTCAAGTTCATCTCCTGCTTGTAAACACTACTGCATTGGCCACTATTGTCAGAGCTGGACACCAGTTATTATACGTTCGGATAATAAATGTTCTAGGTTAATAAAAACATCGCTTTGTTTGCTTCGAGTGCAGTGTTTACACGATACAGTAGCGAAGCAGGTGGACCCCCCATGGCCCTCTCACATCCAGTTTCTAACACGCAAGAATGTATATCACGATTCCGAGCTCTATTGCTGTCCAACTCCTGTCTAGAAGCTTTTGGGCTTGCAACTATTCGATGGAGCAGTACGGTATCTGTGCGTGTAAATTAGTGCCGTGTAAATTGCAAACTAATTTAGCAAGTCATCCTTGTCGACTGTTGTCAAGTTCATCTCCTGCTTGTAAACACTACTGCATTGGCCACTATTGTCAGAGCTGGACACCAGTTAATATACGTTCGGATAATGAATGTTCTAGGTTAATAAAAACATCGCTTTGTTGCTGGTGGTCTCTCTACGTCTGCAACATTTTTAACAGCTCTGTTTATGTGGTAAAGGAAGTACAGATAAGTTTTCCAACTGCCATATGAAAATCAAGGAATTCTTATCAGAAAATTGTATTGCCTGAACACTTATTACTACATATAATTGCAGCTGTGGATACAAAAAGACCCCCTTATCGTAAATTATGTGTGTTTTAAATAACAGAAAGTAGTCATCCAATGAGACTTGCATTCTTCTGTAACAGTATAGTATTAACCAAAGTTGTCATGCGCTTGAGAAGGCCTTGTTGATATGTTACTCGTAACTGCGCTTAATTTCAGCCTGGTAAAGGCGTCACAAGCTGGCAGTATCAGAAGTATTGTCACTCGAAGCAATTACGTAGGAAGTTCAATGTTTAGACTGCTTTCTAGCATCAGCAGTAGGAATTTCACGTTTCTCTGGCGCGGTACAGGACTACTTAAACATTGTCAGTTTATTGAACTTTATATTTACTAATGCTTCAGGTGAAATGAACGGCATTATTTTTAGCTGGAATCGATACTATCACAAAACCTTGTCCAATAAAGTCCTACAGTGCACTTCTATCTGTCATTTCATTCTAATTTCCAGAGCTCCACCGATTCAGTTCTGTACAGTGACACTGAAAACGAGTCTCTCGTCCTAACCCTTCCTTTCGTGAGCTGGACCTGTTGCCTCACCGTCCTGTTCGTTTCCATCATGGTCTCCATCTTCATGTTGGGCATAGCATTGACGCTAACCACCCCTGGTACGGCTGCTCCAGTGCGCGTCCGGAGGGCTGGCACTGACAACCTGACGTGTCCCAATAAGCGCTGCGACTGGCTGACACGCACGCTGTACGAATTTTCTCCAGACAGCGCACCATGCGACGACTTCTACCGGCACGTGTGCCGCACGCGTGACGGCCGCTGGCTCAGTCGCACTGGTCACATGGACTTCGATGTCAACAGTGCCGTCTCGCGACTTCTCCAGAAACCGCTGTCACCAAAGATGCGTGGGACGGCGGCACAGAAGGCAGCCAGTCTCTACTCTGCGTGTACCAACTTACTGCGCCCGGACCATTCCGAAATGAAGGACCTGCGCAAGTTCATGCACAACATGGGTTTGGATCTCTTCGCCATGGGCGACAAGTCGAAGAAAGACGCGGTCGACATCATGTGCGCTCTCTTCTTCCGATACGGCATCAACACGCTGTTGTTCTTCACGATGCACGACCTGATTACCGTCAACGGAAAGAAGCTCATTAGCGTGGGCTTCAGCCGCAACTTCGACGCCTGGATCGTGAAGCGTGAGAAGCTGATCACGGCGAGCAAAATCACTCACTTTTACGTGCACTACGTGAACGCCTACCACAACACCAGTCACAACGAAACGTGGGACGTGCTGTCGAAGGTGTCGGACGCAGACAACGTGGCCTGCTCCCTGCTGGCGTCCCTTCTACGCAAGAGGGACGCAGCTCCCGTTCGCCTGAAAGTTCGGCGCTTGTCTCGCTACACGCAGTCGATGGTGTCCAGCCAGGAGTGGGTCGACGCCTTCAGTGTGCAGAGCCATTCCGCGTACACCGCGGACGACGTCGTGTACGCGAAGCCTGCGGCGCTCAGGTTCTTCGACGCCCTGCTCTCGCGACTGGATCACGAGGGCGTCAAGTACGAGATGGCCTGGTGCCTGCTCAGGGACTATGGCTCGTACGCCGACAGACGGCTCGTCGACAGCCTCGCCAGACACAACCAGACGTGCCTGGAAAGAGTAGCGGCCGTCATGGGACCCGCGTTGTACGGCACCTACATCTTCAAGCACATCAGTTCGAAGTCCATCCAAACCGCCACCGACATGGCGCTCAAGATCCGTAGGCAGGCCGAGTTGGAAATCGCGAGGGTGACGTGGCTGGATGCGAAGACGAAACACCAGGCGCTGAAGAAGATACAGAACATCACGTTTCATATAGGCTTCCATAAAGGAATGCGTGCTATGGCAGACCTCGACAGCTACTACCTGAACTACCAGTCCGCACCGAAGCATTTCCTGCTAAGCTGGCTGCGCGCATCCAGGCTTACGCGATCGAAGCGGCTTGGAGACCAGAACATGCTGCTACCACACCGTGAATTTCCGACGGCCGCCTACATTGGACAAGATAACGCTGTGTTTATATCAGCCGACCTCCTCCGACCACCCGTGTTCCTGCACGCGGGACCGGAGTCCTTCAACTATGGCGGCCTGGGACACATCATCGCCCACGAAATTTTTCACGCTTTTCTGATCTCGACAAAAGTATTTAACAAGAATAAGACATACCACGGCGAAAGCGAACAGGGCACAATGCGGGACAAGATGCGGTGCCTGAGGAGCTCTTACGACGAGGCGCTAGAAGGCGCGTCGCTGCCATCATGCCGCCATTCGGACGCGGAGAACGTCGCCGATCTTGCCGGCGCAGCTTTGGCGTTCCGGACGTACGTCAACTTGAGCGCCCGCAACATGACGGCAGCGCAGCATAACTCGGAAGAGCAGCGCCAAATGTTCTTCGTTGGTCTATGCCTCAAACTCTGTGAGCACGAAGAAAGCGACGCCTCACTATTCGCACCATCGCCCCTTCGGTGCGTGGTGCAACTGAAGAACATGCCCGAGTATTCGCGCGCGTTCCGCTGCCATGACGGCGACCCTATGAACGCCGCCACCAAGTGTTCTGTTATATGATTCAAGCTTCTATACAGATGCCCTTTGCTCGCTGTTTCTTATTTCCTTTTTTAACGTTTAATACGTGTCATTATCGTGCTTAACATTTAAGATAACGTTCAAGTTATGCCGACCGATCATACATATAAAAGCACGTTTTTTTTCTGTGTACTGCTTCTAAGAGCCTCTGGCACTAGACGTACAGTCATTCCCAACGCGCCCAACTGTGTTGCTGCATGGTGACTATGCTATGTCAAAGTAGTCAGTTCGCTGATTTTCTTCAACGTTCTTTTCTAGAGATCGAGTGCATGTTCAATCTGCAGATTCAATAGGAACCTTTGACAGTCAGCACCTATAGCTTCCCGCAATGTTCATTGCGTAGTTTCTGAATTGTAGTTACATTAATCGATCAGCGTTGAAACGTAAACCGTAAATTAACGACTCCGCTTGTATTTCCGGGAAAACAACGTATGCCTGTATACGCACGTCCTCACGAAATGTTATGCTTTCACTTTGAAATAGTTGTTAACGACATGAATATTAAGGCACCGTTTTTCCAATTTTAATTTCAATTGATTAATATATGAAGTTTAACGTCCCAAAACCACCATGTGATTATGAGAGACGCCATAGTGGAGGGCTGCGGAAATTTCGACCACCAGGGGTTCTTTAACGTGCGCCCAAATCTGACATATTTTTATGTTTTTTGGCAGCCAATCGATACGCAGACCTCTTTCTCATGGAATCGTAATTAAATGTTGTAATAAATAAAATGCATAATAATTGAGTTGCGTAACAATCAACAGCTATTAAAAAATAAAATAGCGCTTTCACCAAGTCTTACATTTTTGCATTCAAAGCCAGACTCGCAAAGGACTGCTTTCCTACTACTTAGGCAAGCATGCTACTTTCGTGTTACCGGAAGGGATTGTTTAGATGCGCAGTACAAGAAGATGATCACCATGGATTCAATAGAGGGGCCAGACCGAAGTACAAGCATTAGTTATAGCTTAGACTTGCTGGGGCTGGCCATTGTTAAATCGTGCTTCCCGAAAGACAAACGACGGAGAAGGGCCGCCTCGCGTGACTCGCTTCTTGGGCGGGTTCCTTATTGGCGCTTCGTCGAATAATCACGCCATCGCACTTACGATTCGAGCTTATCTAAGGCTTGAACGGAGAAGCGCCCATATTAGAACAGTGTTTCTTCCTGCTTCTTAAGCGGCGAAAGCATAAAGCTTGCCATTATGCGCAATCTTAGTTTTGTTCGTCTCACCATGTAACGTAGTGACAGCTAAAAATGATGGCGTCGGTGACTTATAATTACAACGCTGTTGAATGCGTTGGGGGTAACACAGAAATAGGTGCCTTTAATTGTTCAAGGCACTGAGAAACAACTATTACGTTTACGTGGTTAAGCTCTCACAACTTTACAGCTCTAAGTGCTACCTCGTACCGTAACTTCTCACAAAATTAAGGAAAACGGTTAGCTCTTCACTGCTTCTAGAAAGCAGGAAACTGTTTGTTCGCATTACCCACAGCTTGCTGCTGCCCACAAATACGAGGTTGGTGCGAGACTTCCTTACATTTTTTTCAAGGGCCATCCCACCCTGTGAACGTGTGAACGAGCCAACTTGTATGGAACGGACCACAGAAGTTGCAATGAATTTCGAACCTTAGCTGATCACGCACCCTGGAACTAAATGCGAGATGGGCTGTCCGGAAAGACCATTTTGAATGCACCTCTTTAAAGTTTTCCGACTGAGCAAAATGCAGCTTTTTTTCTTTTTTTTTTTTGCCATGCACGTATACGTTATCTGGTCTGGCTCACCGCATACGCTTAGAGTTTCGTGTTCAATCGTAATTTTTGTTTGCTACCCTAACCCGTGTGCTGCATTCTTCATAGGGGTTTGGCCGATTTGTGAGGCATCTATGTTTCTTCCTGTGGACGACTTCTCTATTTTTAGTGGACCAGGGTGGACCGAAATTTTTTTGGCACAGCGAGCGGGTGTTTGTGCAATTAGTGGGCGTTTTAAAGACCCACCCATCGCAAAGCGGTCGGCCACATTTGATCGTGATCATCACCAAAAGCGTGAGCATAATGAGCAGTAGAGCAGGTTCGCGTGTTGCCCGGCGGACGCGTAGTGTTCCGTTATAAATGACTTGAGTGAACGAGTGTCGTCAATGGAAGGAAAAATGTCAGTGCTGTCAAAATTAGAAGCCGCTATCACTGAGTGTACTGCGCGCTGTAATACCCAGCATGGGGTGATACAGTTGCTTCAAAATAAGATTGATGATCTTGAAAATCGTAGTAGACAGCATAACTTGGTATTCTACGGCATACCTGATACAAGTGTCCGCGAATCTTGGTCACAATCTGAATCGCTTGTGAAAGAAGTATGCTCGACAAAATTACAAGTTAACCCCGAAACGATAGAAAAAGCTCATCGGCTCGGGAAATTTCGAGAGGGAAAAACGCGGCCCGTGATCGCAAGGTTCGGGTCATTGAAAGAAAAGCACCTGATTTTAGGAAAGGCCAAGAATTTGAAAGATACAGGTATCGGTATGTCGGAAGACTTTTCTGAACCAGTGCGAAAGAAAAGGCGAATTTTGTGGCAGTTTGCTAGAGAAAATAGAAGCGGGGACGCACGAGTACAGCTAAAACACGATACCCTTCACATGTACGGTATCAGGTACACTTACGATGATACCTCAGGCAGGGTTGTGCAGTGCAAGTGACCGACTAAGTTCTTATGCTCTTCACTTTCTTTTTTGTTAGTAAACTGTAGGAGCATTAAAAATAAAGTTGACATATTCGATGACTTAGTGCGCATGACCAAACCAAGTGTAGTTATCGGTACTGAATCATGGCTGAATGAAGACGTGGCAAACACCGAGGTATTTCCAGATAACTTTACTTGTTACAGGAAAGACAGGAACTATCATGGAGGTGGTGTATTTATCTTGGTAGATCAGCGCATTCCGTCTATAGGCATAAGCACTACAGACGATACGAGTGAAGCTGTTTGGTGTCAACTTAAGCTCTCGAATGGCAAATCACTATCAGTCTGCTCTTTTTATCGACCGCCAACTGGTTCAACTAAGGAATTTAGTGAATTCACTGCTACAGCTACAAAAATCGCCTCTGATTACGTCGTTGTAGGTGGGGATTTTAACCTGCCTGATCTCGACTGGAATGAGCAACCAATAGCTTCTAGAAGTTCTCTTAGTTTTAAATCTGAAATGGCTGATTTCATGAACCTCTTGTCTTTAAAACAGACAGTGTTGAAACCAACTCGAGGAGGTCATATCCTTGATCTATTTTTCACAAATATACCAGAAATGGTAGAAAACACTGAAGTATTACCAGGGATAAGTGACCACGAGGTTGTGCTAAGTGAGATAAATATGAAACATACGAGTGCTTACAGTGAAAGGAGTCGGTGCATGTACAATAACGCGAAGGCTAATGTCCAAGGAATCAACACTGCATTGGAGGCATATTTCATTGTTTTCGAAACACTTGCCGATGATTATTCAGTAGAAGAGCTGTGGAATTTGTTTAAAGACAAGATTCTAGAGCTGAGAAACCGATTTGTTCCGACATGGGTGCTAACCAGAAGGCGTAATAAAAGTAAACCATGGTTTTGTAGAGAACTCGACGTTTTGGTCAAGCGTAGGCAGAGAATTTACCGTTCATTTAAAAGAAATCCCTCGGAAGAGAACTCTTGCAAACTGAAACTGGCAACGCGTGAAGTAAATAATGCTACAGTCGAAATGAAAGTAGCCTACTTTAAAACAATTGAACGTAAAATAACGCAAAACCCGAAAGAACTTTGGCGGTATATCAAACGAAACAAGAAAGACAACATTTCAATTCCCGCTTTGACCAGCGGTGATATTACCGTGAGCGATACGACAGAAAAGGCTAAGTTGTTCAATTTATATTTTACGTCAGTGTTCTCAGCCGCCACTGACCCCCAAAAAGACTTGAAATTGTTGGTACACGAATCCACATCCATGCCTGATGTAGTACTTGACGCTCGTGGCATTGAATTACTACTTAGAGATCTAGATTGTGCGAAAGCAGTGGGTCCTGATTGCTTGCCTAATTTTATGTTGAAGTCTTCTTCCCATGCAGTGTCTATGTACTTGAAAGTTATTTTTGAAAAATCGTTAAAACAGAGTTCTCTCCCAACTGATTGGAAAATGGCGTCTGTTGCTCCTATACATAAATCTGGCCCGCGCAATGCTGTGAATAATTACCGCCCTATCTCACTCACTTCTGTGTGCAGTAAAATTCTTGAACATATTTTATATACTGCGATTGTAAAGCACATAGATAGTAATTCCCTATTCAACTCTAACCAGCATGGATTTAGGCAGGGGCTATCATGCGTCACACAACTGGTAGAGTTCACCCATGTTTTAGCAGCAGCACTGGACGACAAATTTTCGGTCGACTGTATTTTCCTCGACTTTCAAAAAGCGTTCGACACTGTATCACACTTCTTATTGCTGAAAAAACTAACCAGCTTTAATATTAATCACCAAGTTATTGCATGGATTGCTGAATATCTACATGAGAGGCGACAATATGTAGTTGTAAACGGCGAACAGTCTGAAATAACTAGTGTTACGTCAGGGGTACCTCAGGGATCAGTTCTGGGACCATTACTTTTCTTATTATATATAAATGACATTAACGAAAACGTACAATCCCATATTAGGCTATTTGCAGACGACTGCATTTTATATCGTCAGATTACCTCTGAAACTGACTGTTCCGTAATCCAAAACGACCTATGTGCAATATACGCGTGGTGCCAGCGATGGGAAATGAAACTGAACCTTAAGAAAACTGTATGCATGAGGTTTTCCAGAAAAAGAAACCCAGGTGAATTTGAATACACAATAAACAGCTCTCCGGTAAAAATGGTGCGCGAATACAAATACCTAGGTGTTTTCTTTTGCCCCTCTCTATCATGGAATCGGCATGTGGATTACACTGTAAATAAAGCTTGTCGGAGCTTAGGATTCTTAAAAAGAAACACACGTGCTTTTCCACAGCAAACCCGAGAGGTACTATACAAAACATACGTGAGATCAGTACTGGAGTACGCATGTTGTGTGTGGGACCCTGCAACATCATCAAATAAAGAAAGATTAGAAAAAGTTCAGTCTATGGCGGCGAGATATGTGTTTAATGCACCTATGTACGACAGACAATTCAGTGCGACGGAAGCTAAGCTGAAGTTAAAATGGAAGTCTCTGCAGCACCGAAGGGCATCGTTTCGACTGAAGCTATTGCACAGCATATTTTATTCTCATACTCGAATTCCCTGTGACGTATACATAAGCCGGCCTCACTACATTTCAGCCCGCAAAGATCATGAACACAAGATAAGAGAATATAAATGTAATACATCGTCCTTCAGCAACTCTTTTTTTCCGAGAACTATCAGTCAGTGGAATCGACTTCCTCCCACAATTGTAGAAATTTCTTCAACGGATGCGTTCTTTTCTGCAATAAAAATGATTGAATCTTTGGACCGCTAAGCCCTGTAGACTACGTGTGTGCGCCTGGCAGTCGCCATGATCTGTACGATATCTTGGTTGTAAGCTATGTTGTTTTGTTTTGGTGTTAATTTGCCCTTGTGCTAGACGAATGCTGCACTTTGTTTTAATTATCATGAGATTTTCATCAATTTTTTGTGGTTTTTTCTCTAATACATATGACTTTTCTGACGCATCTGTGCTCGGTGCAACTGTGTATGTTTTTGTGTTTTGGAAATCTACTTCTTTTCTCTTTTTTACTTATGTGAATGCAATTATGTGAACTTATGTGAACCTGCAATTTTCATGTTCTTTTCTGTACCCCCCCCCCCACTATAATACCTGTATGGGCGCTGTGGGTACTAATTAAATAAATAAAATAAATAATATGAGAGCATTGTGGTGTAGTGGCAAAACGAAAGATTACGGCGTAGCGGATGCAGTGCATCGGTACTGGCAGCAAGCATTCTAGGATAGTTTCAAACGATCAACGTTACACGCAGTGACGTTCATCTCCTTGCGGCATGGTGGAGACATCCACCGAGAATCGAAGGCATGGTAACAATTGAGAAGGCGTTGCGCATGCGGCCGTATGACGCTATTGCGTTCTGCTCTCGAAGCCAAAGCTCAAGCTTACTCCAAGTTTTTTGTTGTAGGACTATACAACTCGTATAGTTGGGTATGAGGCCATGCATTTAGAAACTGTATTAAGGCCAATAGGTAGAGTAAAATTTTTTAACGAGAATTCAATTTTTCGCTTGTTTGAAATGATAAGGCCTTGCTTAACAATATCCAGGGTTCAACGCGTTTTTGCGCGTTTTGAATGAGCCAAAAGGATGATGTTTTCAAGAGCCACCGGCGGGTAGCCATGCTTTCGATTCTCGCACGAACATAAGCTTTTTACCTCAGGTGATTATAGTTTTTACACTGCTACTTTCCCTGAACGTAGCGCGTTTAAAAAAAAGGTACGAGGTACAGATCTTTTTCAACAAGCATTACATTTACTAAGTCCTGGTGTGTGTGAGACGTGCAAGGCCATTGTGTTATGTGCATTTATTGTTGCAGCTGCGAAAGATATTATCGCGTTGACAAATCAAAGAAACAGTTTACAAAGAGCAGTATAGTTGGAAATCCTTCCGCTCCGGCTACTAACAGAAAGAAGGCCGGAAGCACCCGTGTGAGCACATCGGCAAATAATTTTAGTGTTCATTCCGCGTTGCCGCAAGGTGGTAATATAAGCTGTAGCACGAATGGCTGCCCATTAATTGACGTGGCGCTTGTACGAAACGTGATTGCGAGTAACTGTCTTTATAGAATGCGGAGAAAACTGCGGCACTCGTAAGAACGCAGTCGATGGTGTTTCTTAAAATGAAAACCCTCAAAACTGCCACCTCTGAAACTGTGCTGAGATTCAACAAGGCCTGAGTGGCCGAAGCAAAGGTTCACAAGGTCATATATACGGCACATCCCCAAGGCGCAACACTGTGCAATGGTTGAGTGAGATCGACGGCTGTCGGCAATGTTTGGTCAATATACAGACAAATGATATGGCGAAATTTGCCAGAGATACGAGAGAAGGGGAAAAGGAAGTGAAAATCTTATTTATGTGATGGCTATATTGCAGGTTTTTAATAATTAAATTGTCCAGTACATCTTTTGTTTTGCTTTATTGCCGGTTTTTATTATTATATTGTCCAGTACACCTTTTTGCTATGTTGCATTTTTTTTCAAATTGTCTAGTACATCTTTTTTTTTTGCTTTTAAAAATCTTCAAATACTTTTTTTTGTTATATACGAAAAAACAGAAAGCCATTTTTTTACCAGAATAAACCAAGCATCAATGCCAAGTTGCTGAACTAGAATGGTGTACGTGTGCGTGGTCGATTTCGTTTTTTTTTGTAGTTTTATTTTTTAATTAATGAGAAAAATACTTCCTGCCATTAATAAAAATAAATATCTCAGCGCTGGAAATATAATTAATTTTCGTTCTATTGTAAGAGACGCGGACAAATAAAACAAAACAAATTCGAATGTTTTACACAGAGTACTTGAGATAAAATAGGTCTTGTAGAAGCCTTAAAGTTCACGGGACGTAACAGGACCTACATTGTGCCCTTAAATATATTCGGCTCACCGTCAACACACGCACATGAATGTGGTAAATAGATGGCGTAATGAAGTTCATTTATAATATAACTGTCTATTAAAGAGAGAGGATCTCAGCTCGTTTTTCTTACGTAACAGAGACAGCTTGTGGTCTATAGCCACACGAATGTAGTAAATATATGGCAAACTGAAGTTGATTGTTAATATAACTGTCTATTAAAGAGTGTGAATCTTTGCTTGTTGCTTATTACGAAACAGAGATAGCTTGTGGTCTATGGCGTAGGTTGAGGGTTTTCCAAAAGTTGGACAGCTTAGTAGGGGTGGTAGACAAATGGGTGATGGTTTGGGTTGAATACGATGTCGGGCTAGTTGGTAGACAGTTCAGTAATAAAGGCTTGAGGCGCAAGGGTAAGTTACGGAATAGCTAAAACAATGGAGAACAGAAACAGTGTCTTTCCTGTCCTCTCCTATTTCTACTAGAAGGTCACGGAATCGAATACTTCCGTGGCAGCCACATTTCGTCCTAGTGGAAAAGGTAGAGGCCCGTATATTTAGGTTTAAGCCCACATTAAAGTACCCCGAAATTTTTTGAATGTTTGGAGGCCGCCATTCGATGTCTATAAATCATATCGCGGTTTTGAGACGTCGAACCCCAACAACTTCGATTATGACATTAAGGGACGTCATATGGGAAGGTTCCGGAATTTTCGACCATCTTGTGTTCTTTAACGTACACCAAAACATACGTAAGTGGGTTTCTATCATGTTGCTGCCCTCAAAAGGTGGCCACGCCGGCCATGATTTGATCCCGATACTTGTGGGTCAACAGACACCATAAGCAATAGACCACCGCGGTGGGCAGGAATGTTAAATGAGCCCAAGTTTCAGTGTGTTTACGTTGGAGATGACCGGATCAATCTTTACACTGTCGCATGCTGGAGTGAGCCAAAGGACTTAACAAAATATTTCAGGGGCAACTAACAGCGAGGAAGAAAAACGAAGATGACAGAACAAGGCGCCAGACATTATTTTTGAACCACTATGGCTGGTCAATGTTTCCCCTTTATCATACTGACGAGTCACTTTGTAAACTTGAAAACGAACGCCGGTTTACAGAATACTTCAGGATAGCGAACTTTTCTGAAAATCCCCGGTGGTTATCTTATACACTCCATGCAAATATCTTTCAGTGACACGAACTTCTGAATATTGAATGCCTCATTTGATCGAAGTTGATCTGTTGACCCGGGCTCATTTTTTACACCAGTTCAATTAAATTATGTGTGATTCAGTACTGGCATGACCGATGCGTGCAGCGTCCAAATCGCCTATACATCGGCGGTGGTTCAACATCGCTTGTGCATACAGCGCCGCCGAAGCTGATTGGATGTGCGGAAGGCAAAAACGAGCCATGTGCGCTTTAGTACTTGCGCAGAGCGGTCAGAGTGAGAACTTTCCAGCGTTCATTCGAAGCCGAAAAGCAGAGTGCGACGAAGAAGTTGTAGTGGGTGAGGCCTGTTCAAATCCTATACATCTAGTCGAGGCTGTAGGATATAAACATTGCAAGACTTCATGTCACCGCAACAAACTGTGCCAGAGGCAGTGCACAGGAACGAAAGCTCTTTGGACAGCTTTGTCTCATCTAGCGCTTTAAGGGATTGAGTAGAAACAAAAATTGCAGAATTATTTTCAAAGTGAATTGCATTCCACACGTTTGGATTGATTGCAGCTGTTGCGAATGCTGTTACGTATTCCAGTGAACATTTGATTTAGTGAACTTTCTGTTATGTGGACTATTTTTTGTCTCTTAAAGTTCACTTAATTTAGAGTTTACTACATCATCAACATCATTGTTTGGTGTATCCTCAGTCAGTGCAGTAGATAGTTTTTTCTTTCTTAATTTGCATAAAGTGTTCTTTTCTATACTCCGCACTATGAACTAAAATTTCATCTCAAAATCCCAATTCCTATTCTGCGAATCTTTCTCTTCACCTTTTCACAACCATCCGACTAATGATTATTTCTTCCAAGAGGGTGTGGGCCACGGTTGGTCGGGGCACCAATATCGAGGAATCCAGTGCGTAAGGAGGTGTAAGCGTGAAATGTCGAGCTACAGTGTAGTCCATATGAAGCCAACAATATAAAATCTGGTAAGTCAGCTACAGAGGTGTGAAATAGTATAGCAGAGGAAAAAAACAGAATTTAGGAAACAGGGCCTAAAGCGTGCGTAATGAAATAACTGCACATTTTAAAACCATGTCCTTCAGGAAGTAAATTAATTTCTTGAGAAAGGTGGTTTATGCCCTAACTCCTGCAGTGGCTTGTGCCGAGTGTGTGAGAAACAACTACTACATCGTGAAATGCTTCGCTTCAAGGATTACTCACATAACATTTTCAGCATAGTAATTTTTTTTTCAACCCTTCAAACTGTGCAATACGCAAAAACCCCTGACGAAGGCTCGTATCGTTTTTCAAGTATAACAGAACTTCCTACAACAAGACAAAGACGCACGCAGATAACTTGATAAATGTATAAAAAATTAGGGAACCCTAAAGCTTCACCTTTAGGAGTTGAACGCGATAGCGCCATTTTGTTCCTAGTACGTGTTTAAACTCTTAGTGCATGAAACCTTTTCGAATTCACTATGCACCCACTAAACGGGGCTCAAGGGAATAGGCGCTGTAGCGTGTGTGCCTTTGTAGTTGGGTACCAGCTTTCAACCACGGAGCCATTATGATAATCACATATTCTGACGCCCGTTGGCAATGGACGCTTGTACCACGCATTATTACTGCAATATTTCATATTGCAATGTGAAGCATGTACACAGTACGCGTGTGTTTGTGAGGCAAGAAAGGTACTTTCACTGCATTTCGAATAAGAGGAAGTTCTTTTCGCTGTTTTCCACAAGCAGAAGCGTGAACATCCACTTGTCACGCAAATAGTCCGGGTTGCCCCACACGAACCCAAGCCCTGGTTCGGTTCCTTCTCTGCTCCATAGTTTTTAATCATTTAATTGATTTGCATAGTTGCCAATTTTCGGTGACGCATTGGAGGATGATTTTCCACTCGCAACCAACGACACCGACGCCGCCACCAGAATTTCTGCGAAACGAGCTCTTTAATGTAAGAGCCTTTTGAATCTTCTCTCACAGTATTGAAACTTGGCGCAGGAAGTATCGACAGAACGAGAACACTTCATTTGAAAGTGCAGCTGAAGTTAAGCGACTATCGTTGACTTTCTTTTCTGGGTTTATTTTTTGTTTTTGTTTTTTTAATATCCGGTCCCGTTGTGACTAGGAAGAGCAGGTCCATACGACTGAATTCATCGCAATCCACCTGAACTTCCGGCTTTGCTATTTTTTATGGTTGACACGACGATGTATACACTCTTTCTTTATTAAAACTCCTCAGGTGTTAACACCCACTGTGCCCTGTAATCACAGGGAGTGAAATGCGATGCAAGAGGGCGCGTGTACCGGCAGCAGCGAGGGGGCCTGGAAACGATCGCTGCCCATACACGTGGCGGCCGACGTATAATGGCCCGAGCATAGTTCCACAACAGCTCTGCGGACTGTTACACGGCCCGCAAAGGCCGGCGCACACCCTGCGGCTCGTATCACTCAACAGGTTATTTATAAGAGCGGTATCATCGCGGTTTCGCCAAATAACGACTCTACCACCAACCTTCTTTCCCTTTCGGATGCGCCTAATAAGTGGTTACGTGGTCCAGAGCCTCTCATCTACACAAGAGCAAGTTGCCCTCACCCACTCTCTATCGCTCTCTCGGATGCGTAGATGATCGCCGCTTTTTTTTTAAACTGCCATTTGGCACGCAAGACATGCATGGGCCAACGGGCCCAGGCTATAGGCGGTGGTGGTTCCGCGGTCATGGCAGCAAATAAAGACGATGACAACGATTACAAGCCCGGGAGTCGCGTGCCCACGTGAGGCGCGATCTAGACCGGGTGTCGCGAAAGAAGAAATACAAGTGTCGAGGCCGCTGCGGTTGTTCGTGCACTCCGAGGTGATCGGTGTTCCTCGCGCCTCGGGGCGGGTTCTGCACGGCCCCATCCCCCGGAGGCCCTCCGATTAGCCGTGTCACTTGCAGAGACCAGGCCGTAGCCACGGCTTCTGCTCCTGCTAGACGTTGTCTCCGTTCCTTCGCGGCTACTGGAAGTCATCGACTTGGTTTCGGCTTCGCGGCCACCTCGATATAGCCGGCGGCTTTCGTTTATACGCGCAAGGCGCCGGGAGGTCGTCGTGAAAGCGGTGTCCCTGGCTGCTACTAAGAAAACCAAGAACGCGAGCAAGGGTGCCAATGAACGACGTGAGTTGCCCCGCCGTAGGCGATTCGGCATGGTATCGATCGTATAACGTTATGCACTACAGGCATAAACTATATCGATAGATTTGATAGTGCGTGCTGTCAAGGAAGTCTTATGTTCCATCACAATTCGAGGTAGATGGCTCTCGTTTGCAGATGACTCTAGCGCTAACGGATAGCTGGTCTAGTTAATTCGAATTCATAGCAACGTATGAACGGTGCAAAAAAAATGCAGACAAAATTTCGGGAAGTGGAGACTTCCTATCCAATCACGCATCGGTTTCGTCGACTGGTTGAAGCACTGTCCAAACAATGTTATTCAACTCGGAAGTGCAGTATGGAATAGTTCATTTCAGCACTGATTTATGGCTTTCATAACGCCTATAAGCAAAAGCCGGAGCAGGTGCACAGGCATAATTTTTTTCAAAAGGGGAGAAGTAGGGGGGGAAGGAGCACTATTTTGATCTGAAGTGGGGTCCAGATGGTCAATTGGTTATTTTGCGCTCTCTATGACATCACAAAAAAAATCGCGGAGGGGAGCGGGGGGTGCACGGGTACTGTGTGCCGCCCCTTGGCTACTCCACTGAGCTGAAAATGGCAGAGTGAATGAAAGCGTGCAGCAAGTTGATAGGCTGTTGGTCCACTATTACGATAGCTAGGGCAACCTAAGCACAACCCAGGAGCAATGTGCTATGCAGCAGATAAGCTGACTCTGCATGCACCCTGTTAAACCTGCGAGCAGTAGTATCACGCACGTAACGAAGCTAATATGTAATGTCTAATCACTATATGAACACATTCGTAACATAGGCTTGACTGCTTGGAGAAGTCGTGTAGAGTGCATGCCGATATAAAGTGCGCTGCCATTGATCCTGGTAATCTTCTGTCAACGCCAGTGACGACAGTCCTTACGATAGTGAAGAACGCGTCATTCAGACTAGTGTGTCGCAAAGAGTGCAAAAAATACCACGCCTTCTCTCATGTTTATACACTAAGTGGAGCAGGTAATCTTACTGAAGAATACGTAACGTGCCTATATATGCAAGCGTAACAGCAGATTGTATACAAGCAGCGTCCCTTTATAAGTTAGTGTCTGCGCAACTAGCCCAGGCGTATTGTAGCATCAGTTACAAAACGTGGATTACTTTTCACTCCTGTCTCATACAGATAACTTTTATCCAATGTTATTAAGGTCAAAAGGTACTGATAAGAACTTCCAACACACCGTCTTGTTCAGCCATGCCACACGTTCACTGAATTTTTGTGTCCAATTAATGTAGCCAAGTAACGAACGCAACTGCAGAACGTATAGGATGACTTTTTCGACGGGTTCCCAACAGAAAATTAGGCAAGGGAAAAATAGGCGACAGTAATAGTTGTCTTTAACAGTAGCGTGATACTTATGACGTATATTTAATTGAAATAAAGTGGATGAAGAATAACTCTTTGTCGGTGGGACATGAACCCACAACCATCGAATTGTTTCTTGGAATCATTTCGTTGTACCTAACGTCATGCTTACTGCGATAGTTCCTAGCATGGCGACATGACAGGTGCGACGTGAGGAGTGCACTGTTTTATGTATCCCATAGTCACAACCGTCCTTTTTCGACAATTACCGCAGTACGTTTTTTTTTGTTCGTCCACGCAGACCACCGAAAACTGGACCCGGAGACTGCTCCGGCAGCGGGTTGTTCGGCTGACGTTCGCCTGCAGTACGGTGTTCGGCCTAATGGCGAGCGGAGTGGTCATGACCGTTCTCGCCTACAAAGGCAGTCTGCCCGGATTCCACAAGTTCTCCATAAGAACATGCCACTCTGCCGACTGCCTCTACGTGTCCGAGATGATCAGGGCCTCCGTCAACGCGTCGGTCGACCCGTGCCACGACTTCTACCAGTACGTCTGCGGCTCGTACGCTGAGGCGCGTACGGTAGACCGGCTTATCGCGGTGTCTATACGTACTAACAGCATATTCAGAGCGCTGCTGAGTGCCTCACTGGCGAACAGGACTACGCCACCGGCTTCTTCGGCTGGCCGTAAGGCCAACACTCTCTACAAATCCTGCCTCGATGTAGTTGCCAAGAAGCAAAATGACATGCCCGTGCTCACAAAGTTCCTGGGCACCCATGGTTTAGACCTAAGCTCGCTGAATACGAAAGAAAGTTCCTTGGAAGTCATATTCCGTCTATATTTTCAATACGGCATCACGGCTGTCTTCGCGTTCAACCTGGCGGAGTTCATAACGAGAGACTTCAAGCGTGAACTCCTGTTCCGAATCGACAAGAACCTATTGATCTGGTACAAGTATCGCGCGGAACTGATAAATATGGGGTCTATCGGATACTTCATGGGCGTGTTCTTGAGACAATATGGAGACCAAGTGAAGGCAATCGCACAGACCGTTTACAACACAGAGAACAAGGCTCAGCTAGTAATGGAGCAGGTCTCCTCGCGCTTTGTCCCAAATGCCACCGATTTTTATTCGGTGCAGATAAGCAACATCGGCACTTTCACGCCGAACACAGTGAGTCGCGAGGAGTGGACGCGCTTGATGCTCAAGTACGCTGGTACGCTGTACACGGCTGACGATAGCATTCTCGTCGAAAAGCGAGCTCTCGCCTACCTGCAGGCGCTCTACGCTACCATAGGAGCAAGTGGGCTCAAGCTCCTAGTTGCCTGGACTGTGCTTCGCTCCTATGCCAGTTACGTAGATGTGTCTGTGGCTACTTTCTTCTACGAGGATTACAAGCATGAATGTCAGATGCGAGTAGACAGGCTCATGCCCGTGGCTTTCCACGCCCAGCAGCTGTTCGCGGTGGCGCCTCCTGAATCCACGCGAACGGCTCGCGAAATCGCCTTCAACGTCAGGGAAGGTGCCAAGACGATGTTCACCGACTCCGTCTGGCTCGACAACTACGCCAGAGCGGTGGCCTTAAGCAAACTGTCGGGCATCGTCTTCCACATGGGCTACCCTGATGACCAGGACTCGCAGGCGGCCCTGGACGCCTACTATGAAGACCTGGCCTATCCATCGGATCGACCATTTCTGAACGCGTGGCTGAACGCCTCGCGTCACTACCTTCGCAAGCTGCTTGACAAAAACACGGCGTTCATGTTCGCCGTGGACGAGGTCAACGCCTTTTACAACACAGGCGCCAACCAGGTCGTCGTTCCCGCGGCGTTTCTGCAACGTCCACTTTACTTTAGAGACGGAGTAGCCTCATTCAACTACGGAAGCCTAGGTCACGTCATCGGCCACGAGATAAACCACGCGTACGATGTCCGGGGCATCAACGTGGACGAGAAAGGGTTCTTGGTCTCTTGGATGCTGCCTTCGTCATTGGAACGCTACAAGGAGAGCACCCGCTGCCTGCGGAAGGAGCACGAGAGCGTCCTTGCCTGGCGCTCGATGGTTCTGGTGGACGACCTCGACTCCGAGAACATCGCCGATTTCGCGGGTGCCCGCGCGGCGTACGAGGCATTTCGCAGTCTCCCGGGAGAAGAGAAGTTCGCTCGGGTACCGGGACCTTTCTATCCTGAGCAGCTTTTTTTCATCGCCTTCTGCCTGAAATGGTGCGAGAGCCATTTCAACCCTAGACGCAGGGAGGGCAGGTATGCCCCGGGCTTCGGAAGATGCGTGGTGCCCCTTCGTAACATGCGCGAGTTTGCGGACGCTTTCCACTGCGAGCGCAACACGCGCATGAATCCGGAGAGCAAGTGTTCCTTCTGGTGAACGCTCAAGCAACCACAGCCGTCCTATGCGATGCATACGGTGATAAACCCGCATACACACGTCTTGCTTCCGAACAGTGCCATAGTGACTTCTGTATAGCCATGCACGCTTTCAGGCTTGTCTCATTATGTTGCTAATTCACTTAATTATGGTTACGAATTATAATATGTTTCGACAGTGTGTAATGTGTTGCATGCTTCCTGCCAAGCGCTTTCAATGCTCCCCTTTCTTCACCCCCCTCCTCTCATCTACGTTCCCGGTGTTAACGTGCGTCTGCTTTGTAGAGAGGTCACGCGCAGTGAATTCCAAGTCTTGACTCCCGGAAGTCACGCTTCATTCCTCGAATTTCTTCGTCGCTCACTGTGCTCGTTGCACGGCAAACATAATTTTATGCCGCTTTCAATTCATCTGAGAGAGATCGAATAATCTGAAAAATTCTGTCGGGCACGCACTTTCACCCGGTTCTTTCCGGCTGCCCTGTTCAACAATACACTTCGTCGTCGCGCTTTCTTTAACGCCTACCCATTTATCCTCATAAATCGCGAACATCGTGCAGACGCAATATTGCTCGATGCACGAGTACGAAAAAAGGTGCCGCGCTATTACTCCAGACACGTTCTCGAAATTATCATCAAACGCATTTGGGTGCGCCAGCTGTTGATGTTCGACACGCCACTGAATTTCGAAAACACTTACCTCCACATGCAATATACCATTTTTTTCAGCATTCTAAAGATAGCTTTTCTGCTATGCAGAATGAACAAGGAATCGCCGATAGTCACTTACAACGAACAGCCAGTTCAAGCGCAACTTTCCTACGCTAAGATGTGGAAACTGTGGAGTCGGCTGTCTTATAATAAGCGTGTATAGTAGACAAGCCCCTGCACATTCAACTAGGACCGCATCATGGTTTGAAGCATAGCAGAAGCAGCCATTAATTTAGCAAATATGCAGTGCAGAGAAGCTCACAAACGAATTATGAAAAAAGTCTATCAAGTTATCCAGATATCCCGACGCCACGTATTCGCGATATCTCGCGAGATCATTTTGTATCTCGCTTAATGCCGTATCTGTTTCCAATGGAGACAAGTTGGCGGCAAATGTAGATGTCTGCATATCAATTGACTTTGTTGATGTCATGGACATTCGCTTATATCATGGGTGCAAATACATACGTATCCACGTGTAAGTCATTACAACAGGGCTAGTAATGAGTCACTCGTTTCTTGCCCAGCAACAGCAGTATGGACACGTGCTGCTATGATATTACTAAACTGCCATCGAGTAATCTTGCGTTGAAATCTATTAGCGCATGGCGTAGCTAAATGAATGTGTGGCGTCAGAAGCTGTGGAGGTGCAGACAACTGGCTTCCTTGATTAAATGCCACAGCCATGAAAACTCCGCGGTAAATTCGCGCAAGCGTCGATGACCTAGCCCCCGTTGCTTAAGGCTTGCAAATTTACGCTTGTTTTTTTTTTTTTTGTGTTCTCACGCGGTCGCGTTAAAGGGCTTATTTCGAAGAAATTCCGGCGTCGAAGTCATAGGCTGTGAGTAAAAAATCATCGTGTTCGTGTTCGAAAAGTCGTAATTGATGCGAATAAAAATAAGTACCACAAACTAAGATCTAACCCTGGCCATTGGTATGACATACAAATGCTCTACTACTAAGCCACGTTATTGCTCGAAACAGCTTTGCTGAAAAAAAAGAAGAAAAAAAAAGCAGTATGAATGCCATACCGTCATAAAATGGAGCGAGTCTTGGCACATGTAATCTTGCTTGTCAGAAGCGCAGAATCTGACCAAGCGTGAAAGCTTGTAGATAACGCAACAAATTGGTGTCTGAAAGGCCCTGCGCAATACAAAGCGCTCGGACATATTTATTCATAATCCATTCTCTCACTTCCATTCTGTCACTGCCTCTCCAATGTGTTGTTTGTTGTTTGTTTTTCCTTGAAACTTATTTCCGCCTTTCGCTTTCTTTATTTCGCTCTTCCTCCTCGTTTCTGTGCCATGCTTTCCTCTCTCATCTTTTTCCTCACCCGTACTCGAATCTCTCCATCTCCCCCTCACCTTTCTCTCTTATATCCTCGTAATATAATGCCACTAACAAAGGCTATGCTATGCTTTGCTAACGTGGCTGGGTAGCCGAGTGGTTGGGACGCTCGCCCGCGGAGCGTAGGTGCACGGGTTCGAATCTCCTTTCACGAAGAAATACTTCCCCCAGGAATTTTTTTTCTTCGTTTCTTTTTTTTTCTCTCTGAACTCGTGGTCTCATACGTTTGAGTTAAGGCATCCTGCGAAGGAAACGTCTTCACACGTGTTGTTGTGGATGAGAAGCAGCAGTTGAAGACGAGGACAATAAAAGCACGTGTTGCTTCGCGATGCTAATAATTCTCTGTTTCTGACAGAGAGACAACGCTCGGAGAGCCCCTCAGATAAAATAATCATGACGTCCGCGGGCGCAGACGCGTGTGCCACAGAAATCGGGCAAATCCAACTAGTCCCCACTGATGCGCTAAAACCGCAAGAGAAGACCGAAGGGCGTCCAACATCAATCAAGGTTTCGGGAAAGACGTAACCAATAATTGGAAGTCAATACTAAACTGTAGAATTGGAAGTATTGGCCCAGTGATAAAAACACAAGCCACACACGTCTCAGCTTCACTGGTTGCCCACCTGTACGGGGTGCTTGAGTGATGATTTTTTGTCATTGTTCCTGAGTTTTCATCTATTCACGCATCATGCGCACACGACTCGCCACTGTCGCATAATGCGGAGTGTATTATTGGCAATGCCAATTTTATTTTAAGAGCAGGGTGTGCAGAAAAAGATTCATTGCAACTTTCAGGGTGTGCAGGCAAACTCTACACACAGTAGATTGGGACGCCGAGAAGCGTTTGTGCGAATCCGGGCCAATACGTGTCGTCTGTTCGCACTCTAAGAAAGTTACAATTGAACTGTTTTAACTAAACCTACTGTCTACTTTCTTGCGGAATAAGCTTGTCCTTTTAGGGGCGAAACTCCTTACAGTGACACCCGTTCGTCCCCCGTAGTATGTAACAAGTATAACATTTTGACCTCCAAGGTGGTGCTGGTGAGAGACTTCTTCTGTGCGTTGTTGAACAATAAAAAATAGTACTCAATGTACATGTCAATGGCTGCTAATGGAAAATGAGAGACAGGAGCATTCGGCTTTTAGTTAACGCGCAGGCTGCGATCACCATTAGCAGCCATTGTCATGTACATTGAGCACTATCTGACAAGAAAGGGTTGCTACGTTATACTCGCTGGGTGTAACCTCTTTAGCTTTAGAAAGGTATAGCGAGCGTTGAGCCGCAGTGCCATGAATACAATGAACTTGTATATACCATGAATGAACTCGAGGTGGTTAAAAATGGGATGTAGATACGAAGCGCAAGCCGTAAGAAAGTAAAAGCCGAATTCTCCGCCTCTCATTTCCCATTAGCAGCCATTGGCATGTACATTGAGCACTATCTGACTGAAAAAGTTTGCTACGTCATACTCGCTGGGCGCAACCGCCTTGGTTTTCGAAAGGTTTAGCGAGCGTTCGGCCGCAGTGCCATGAATACAGGGAACTAGTATATACCATGAACTCGAGGTGGTTAAAGGTGGGAAGTGGACCCGAAGCGCAAACCGTAAGAAAGTGTGCGTGTGCCACTTCTCGTTTAGTCCTTGAAATGTTCGCTGGATGGCGGTGCTTCTATATGGGGAATATATGATGAAAAGATGCGAGATGGTGGTGCTTGGAGTGTTAAATAGATGGACAAACGGACTCATAGACAGATGTATGGATGGACGCATGAACGGACGCAGGGGCGGCTGCATGGACGAACGCAGGGACGGACGCACGAACAGACGCACGCACGAACGGGCTGATGGACGCATGGACGGTCACACTGACGGACGCATGGACGGACGGAAGCAAGAATGAATGGACGGACGAATTCTTCGCCCCACTCTCCATCATCCACTCCCTGGATATGCTGCCATTTTTTAAATTTGCATGCCACAATAGATTCTTTACTGAATGCCCACAAGCTGCATGCTACCCCGGAGGCGAGAGCTCAGCAAGTGGTGGGAGCCACCGCTTGCAGTAGTAGTTAATTATACTACTACTCCAACAGAAGCATTGACTGTTTTAAAAGCTGCACAGTAATTTCGTAACCGCCTGGGGGGGTTTAAAATTCACCTTATTTACGAATCATCAAGCTCTGACTCTTCTCGAATCATCAAGCTCTGACTCTTCTCAGTCACTGCGGAATCATCGGCAATGAACGGGCCGATCAAGCTGCCCGCTCAGCCCACACAGAAGATCATAAACTGCGACTACCACTTTCTAGGACAGATGCTGCACGAAAGCTCCGCAGACTTGCTCGCCAGCAAACCACATCGCAATGGAATCAGCCACACTTCAAGCATGCCCGACTGTACTCGTTTGACCCTACACTAAGTCTTCAAGTCCCGTCGAGGCTTTGCCGAGCAGACCAGACCCTGTTATGCAGGCTGTGGTTGGGCGTTGCTTTTACCAACGCCTACGCTTTCCGCATTGGGATGGCCGACACCGCAGCCTGTGGACACTGTGGCAAAGGGGAAACAATACAACATATTCCTTGTGACTGCCTAGCGTATAGTAAACAACGACTATGCCTTCACAAGGAACTCAACAAATTAGATGATCAACCTCTGTCGCAGCAGGGAATTCTGCAGTATCGTCAGGATGCGACTTCACAGAAGAGGGCCCAGAAAGCGCTACTACACTTTTTGCGATCGACCGGCCTTACTGAACGGTTGTAGCTAGGACGCCCTTCCTGTGTGTGTTTTCGTTTTCTTTTTAATGAGTGCGCGTGCGTTTTTTTTTTTCTCTATCTAACCCCTATTTCTTGCCCCTACTTCCCCGCCCCCAGCGCTGGGTAGCAAACCAGATGCCAATGTCTGGTTAACCTCCCGGCCTTTCCTTTATCACTCTCTCTCTCTCTCTGTCTCTCTCTGATTCTTCTCCTAAATATGGCACAAACAAAGGGCCGAATCACTTGATGGGTGGACTACCTACAACAGTTCTATTTTGAAATATTACACCGTCCTGATCTAATACTAACAGACGCAGATGCACTGTTCAAACTACTTGTTCATGAGACAAGCGATGTACTTGAAGAAATGCATTTTGTCAAGTTATGGAAAGGCACAGAAGAAAGCGAGTTTGCTCAAGGGAATTATCATGCAAGATGGACAGTGGTTCCCAAGGTACTACGTCTGTACCATGGTAGCCAAAAGTCGGCAGGACATGATGGTTCCAGCCGAACAAACTCTTGAAAAGGTTAACTTCACTAAACATGAAAAAGAACGTGAGAAACTACATGCGCACGTGTCAGTTATATGTCAAGGGAACAAAGTGATGTTTAAGCAGGCATCGAATGTACTAAAACGCTAAAATACTCCAACGTCCCCTTTGAAATCGTTTACTTGAATTTCGCTGAACTGAAAAAGGAGGGCGAAGGTAACAAGAAAACACAATCATTCCTGCTCGGCCTAGACTAATTATTGCCCAATAGTCGTCATTACAAAAGCAGGAAGAGATGACACGAACAATGTTATTGCTTTCCTTGAAGTCGAGTGCTTAGGGGGCCCGAAAACGGTAGCCTGTCACAACTGCCCGGCTTTTCGAAATGCTAAGCTGGCTAGATGGATACAAGACCGTCTCATTACTATGAAATTTTGCTCACCATACCACCCTGCAGCAAGTGGTCTTGCTGAACGTGAAGTTCGAGACATTAAAGAGGCACTGACACAAATTTTTTACTTGTCTCTTTTTTTGCGTCAAGTGGTAGGCCAAGTACCAGAGGGCGTAGAAAACATACCGATTTCGTGAGTGCGCCCTGAAAATTTAATCACAGCATGCTTTTAAAAGCTAGTTTCTGTCCCTAGTGTACCCTCACGTCACGAATGGATGGATGGATTGAGATGGCTGTACCCTTTAGATCAGGCGGCAGCTAACACCACCTAGCCGTAATACTTAGTGAACAAAAACCAGATTTGTCTTTTTTCCTCTTTAAATAGTAAAGTTAAGGACTGGTACTTTGCAGTGAAGAATTTATTTTCACTCGTGCCTTCATTGTAGCCACCAATCAGATAATATCCGTCTAATTATTTCTACCCGCTTAATGTCTATTTTGCCCTGCCTGTCCCTGAATCGCAGTGCTTAGAAAAACTCTGCGCCATCAACCTGAACTATTGGGTGAAGCCTTTTACGAAACATCATCAAGTATTCGGCAGTTTTCACCTCCTATCCACGCACACTGCGTACCGTGTCTATCCGTTCGTATTTGGCCCGATAGGTCTTGGTTCGCCATACTCTCATCCTGTTCTCAAACAGTAGGTAACTACCCCGAGAAATATCATAGACCCTTTCTTTGGCAATTTCCTGATTAAAATGTAAAAAGTTCGCTAGATCTCTAGTGCCAACTTCTTAATTGTGCCTATTCACCACATGTCAGTCTCCGTTTCCTTTACCTTCTTCTTAACCGATTGTTCTTTTAGGTTTGGCCCCCTGCTGTTTTTCATGTATTTTTACCTGTCAATTTTCTGGTTCGCTTCCTTCATTTTGTATCGACATTCCTCATGTACAGATAGATGAAACCCTTCCTAGCCTAACGCTCCTCCCCCATTTCTCTCAATCGCTTCTCAAATTTTATCTTGCTGCTAGCTTCGCGACCCTCGATGGATGTCCATTCCATATCACCTTGTACTCCCTGATTTGCTGTGTTCCCATGAGCTCCTAAAGCAAGCATACCTATTCCACGTTGCTTAATTTCTAATCTTGCTTGAACCTCTGATCTCATGCACAAGACCGCATTGCCGAACGTCAGACTAGGAAGAATGACCCCTTTCCAAATTCCTCTCACAACATCATACCTATTGTAATTCAACAGTGCCCTATTTTTCATCACCGCTGCATTCCTCTTAGGTTTAGTCGTTATGTATATTTCATGTTCCCTTTGGTACTCGGTCCTATTTCTCATCCATACAACCGGGTATTTGAAAATATCCGTTATCTCTAATGTTACCTCTTGTATCCTAAGCTCACTACCTTCATTATCATTAAACATCATGACTGCTAATTTTTTCTTACTGAATCTCAAATCTCCCTCATTACCGCAGATGTCCATCAATCTCTGCAAATCTTCCTTGATGTCGGCATTATCACTATATCATCTGCGTACATCAATGCTGGTAGTGCCTATTCAATGAGTTTTCCTTGTTTGACGAAAGAGAGGCTGAAGACAAGTTTACTCCCTTCTAATTCAGCCCCTAATCCTTGTAGGTACATCATGAATAACAAGGGTGACAAAGGACATTCCTGCGTGTTTTTTTTTTCATTTTAACTACCTTGTTATACTTATGAATAATCTTTCAATGATTAGTGACTCCATATTTCACACCTAGTGTGTCCAGTGTTCCCCACAAATCCTCTTGAACCACGCTATCGTACGCTCCCCTGATATCCAAAAATGCTGGCCACAGGGGCCTGTGGTCCTTTTCTGCTATTTAGATGCACTGCGTCAGTGAGAACAGATTTTCTTCCAACTTCCTTTGTTTTCGATACCCATTCTGCAGTTCCCCAGCACCCCTTCATCCTCTATCCATGCCTGCAGTATTTCCTCTACAATCTGCATCACCAGCCTGTCCGCCGATGTCACTGCTATAGGATGGTAGTTATTTATGTCAGCTTTGTCCCCCTTTCCTTTATAGATGATGTTCATCCGGCTAAGTTCCCATCCATCAGGTACTCCACGGTCGATTACTGTTTTACTAGCTGCCTCTCTTAAAGTCTGCTTAGACTCGGGACCCAATCCTTTATCAGCATAATTGGGATGACGTCCGTGCCTGTTGATGTACTACTAGCAACCCTCTTCTCAGCCCTTTCCCACTCTCGTTGGGAAAGTAGAGCCACTGCGCCACTTGATCCACCCTTGTCTATTAAGGTGCATAAGGCACTTCCTTGTTGAAAATTTTCTGTCATCCTTGCTCTTATATATATATTCAATAGCTTCGTCTCCGTCTAGCCTAACACCTTGAGCTGTAGTTTTAAACATCTGCTCTAGGCTTGTCTCATTACATAGGGATTTTAGATGGCTCCAAAATTTTTCAGCTGCCTTTGTATTCTTTTTGTGTACTTCTGCCAGCCACATAGCCCCTTTTCTTCTAATTTTTTCATTGATCAGAAGGGATGCGTTCTTTCAACAGTTTAAAAAGATGTCCCTTTTTTTCAACACCATCTGTCGGTTCACCCCGCTGCTTAGCATGTCTGTGTTCCCTAGAGGCTTCCAGACGTTTTACTATGACACTCTTAACTTCCTCAACCTACGAACTTTTGGTTTGTATCTCCTTTTTCGGGGTGATTTAGCACGTGTCTTAGCAAGCTCTAGCCCAAACAGTCTAAATTCGTGTACGTCTACACTGTTTTGTTATATTCAGTGATTGCTTTCTCAATTTTTATAGCTATTTCTATTTGTCTTGCTGAATAAAAATTCCCCTATAGTTGCTCATCTTGTCTCCTTCCCACTTTCATTTCTTTTCCGAAACCTAGTTTGATACGTTTGTGATCACTGCCGAGACTTCTGGAGCCACATTCATCTATGTGCATTTCCCTGAGCCTATCATACATCCTATGTGACATCAGTGCGTAATGTATCGTCGACTGAAGCCTTCCTACCTCCCACGTTATTTGCCCTTCACACTTCTCGGTACTGTTGCAAATGATCAAATCATGCCTTTCACACATATGAATGATTATTTTGTATGTTGGGTAAGTACACCCATCTATATCTTCTATGTGCGCATTCATATCTCCTAGTATAATTATCTCGCACTCTCCTCTTAACTGCGCAATGTCATTTGTTACACACTAAACCATTACCTGGTTTTCTTCTCTGGCCTTTGCTCACGTTCACAAGTACACCAAACCAAGGAGTGTCATCTGCCCAGCTACTTTCCCTTTTAACCATAAATGCTCTCTGCATCCCTGCTTGACTCTTTGCCAACCTATACTTTTATGTATAAAAACCCCAATTCTACCTCCCTTTTTGCTGCCTTCTGTTCGATTGCAATATTCCCATGCACAGTCCGGATTGCAAGGTCGTTGCTCCATGTCCTGATGATGTGTCTCTACAACCCTATATACCATAAGTTCCCCCTTCCTTAACTGGTGTTGGATCTCGTCCCACTTTAACCAATTCCTGCCACCCTGCATATTAATATACCCTATGTCTGATTCACCTCGACCTTTCAGAGGCGAAGCTCTTTAGGGTGTGGGTTAGTCCCACGTCCGTCGTAGTAGCCGCCCCAGCTTCTCCCAATAGCGAAGCAGAGCGGCGGGCGCGTTGAAGACGCTTGCACTCGTCTTTGTTGGCTCGCATCTCGTCGGTGTTACCCTCGCGCCGTCTGCATTCTCGAACGCGATCGTACGCATGGACGCATGTACGAACAGATAGGCACACGGACGCATGGACGGCGGAAGCACGCACGGACAGACAGACAGACGGACGGCGAATGGATGGACAGACATAAATTGATCCGTCAATGTGTCCGTCCATGCGCGCGTCCGTGTGTTGTGCATCAGTCCTTCCATGCTTCCGTGCGTCCATCCATCTGTCCGTTCATGTGTCCGTCCGCGTGTGCGCCTGTTCGTTCGTGCATCATTCCTTCCGTGCTTCTGTGCGTCCATCCATCCATCCGTCTGTCCATGCGTCCATTCGTGCGTCCATCCATTCGTCCGTCCGTTTGTTCGTTCGCCTATCCGTGAGCCCGTCCATCCGTCCGTCTGTCCGCTCCGCCCCACTCATCATCATTCACTTCGTGAATATGCTGTGATTTTTTTTTCTTACGTCAATTTCTTCTCCCACGGACTCCATGTGGCTGGAATATTCAAACCCCTTTAGAATCATCTTTAGATACACGGTTGGCCTCAGGGCTTTGAGACGCCCTGAAAAAAAAAACAACGACATGGTATGAGCAGCGCCACCAGGTGGTATGTGTACGCGCAAGTTTTCGTGAAGTATCCTCGTCAGCACGTCACTCCATCGCCTCATCTGCTGCGCACAGCACGTGTTACAACTGTCGCGGCAGAGAGGATCAACATTTGCATGACATCACTTTAGTGCTGGACACATTGTGTGAATTCGGATGCGATTTGCCATACGGCTGTTCGCGCCAGCAGCCGCATCGAAGCGGGAGCGCGAGAAGAAATGTGCCATTTCTGCAAGGCAACGTCCGTTTCTAAAGCACCAACGAGATATCGAGCCGTGATGGCAAGCCATTTCGCAAGTAAACAAACAGTGGCACCGACCATCTCGGTGGACTTGCCCGCTTTATTCCAACCTGTCCTCTTTACATCGAGGCCGTCGAGTTGCAAGTGTAAAAGCGTCATATATGTGTGCAAGTTTTTATTGTGCTGGCAAAAAAAAACACACAACAATGGGCTCACGATGAAAAGCGAGCAGTGCTACCGAGAACGTCGGCCTTGGTAGGCCTACGCTCGGAGTCATGAATGAATGTGGGCTGTGGCGATGTTTGTCGGTCGTGAAGGCGTAGCATTGTTGGTGATGTGATTGGACACCGAAGCATGGCTGTGTGAGGTTGTTTATTTTGCGATCGATGAAGAAGACACGGTGTCTTCCGAGAGTGCAAGTGGAAGTGCCGTATCTTCCCATGAGTCGTTAATTGTCGTATGCTGCGTTCGCCGTCACACGCCGAATCACATCATGTGTCTAACGCTTTTTAAGGCGCAGTTTCTTCGTCGACAATCCAAAAACTGCATTTTGTGCGCGTGTACGCGTCCGGAGAAAAAAGAGTAAAGTGCGCTTGGTTGGCTTCCCGTCTCCGGCCTTGGCCGCGGGGCTTGTAGTGGACCCATGGTTACCTAAGCGCCAGATCAGACTGGAATTGTGGGAACCTGTGCCCCGTTTCACTGGTGCAGGCCAATTTACAGGGCAAAATATTGGCGCCATGACGACAAATTCGCAGCCAAACGATTCATTTGCCCTCTGATAAGCGTATGCATTGTATTCGCGTGCACGTACACTATATTCTAGACTATACTAACTCGCTTCACATGTACGCTTGATGACAATAACAGCCCTGCCACACTGCGCGAGCAGAGAGGGCGACGCGCAAGTGTCATTTCTCTGTTTTGGTGCTTGACGTCATCACAACTTGCCAGGCGGCTGCGGGAACTCACCAGGATTAGTACTGTAGCCAGACGTCAAGTTAGTGTCTATGTCTGTAGGTGTGCCACGAGATATTTTACCCTAATATCAAAATGAAGTTACACATCAGCATTTTCTGAGCGTCAAACTTGTTCGGAGCCATCTCTGTATACAGGAGATTTGTATTACAGAGTAAGTTCGCCTCATAAAAAAAGGTGACAGTACCCGATTGAACAGTGCATAAAAATGTAACGCAGGTTTCTAGGCGGCAGCATATGATGCCTCGAGGCTTCCACTAGACATCACAACCACTCGTACACCAGTGGTTTAAGATGTAGCCCTTTGTTTGCTCCCTCAGGAGTGGTCCCTGCTTTCCCTGCTGACCAAGAGCTTGGCCTACCTGAAAGCTTGTTCTAAAGGAAGGCAAGAAAAGCGAGAGTTAGGCAGACTCCTACAGACATCGCATGAAGAAAAACTTCGACAAGAGACGTAACATAAACATACCGCATATACAAGTTGAAGACTTAGTTCCTGTCCAGAAAGGAATTGGCGCTACAAGTGATCACTTTCATTGACCATTCTCCGAGGTTAAAACGTAATCTCAAAATGGCGTCCACAAAACAGTTTTGTACCTAGGATCCTCGAGTAAAATTGAGTGTGTTTAATAGGTGATGTGTTCAGATACTACACCAGGAAGTGTAAGCCAAATAAGCATAGGAGGGTGACGCAGACTGCCGTGGACACGTTCGTGCAAGAAGATAAGGATTGAAGTAGGAGAAAGAAGTAGTAGTTTTAGAATAGGAATTCCAATTGGTCTACATGAAAAAAGTCTCACTGAATTAAGTAATCGATTCTTGGCCGATCCCCCTGAGTGGGTATGAGCCATGACCATGAATTCATCATCATCATCATAGCAACAAATAGCGAATGACACCCGTCTTTCGGAAATTATGAAACTGCTATTTATTTAGTCCACGACCACTACATCTATAACACTAATTTATGCCAGTATTGTACCTCCAGAGCGACTCTTGAGCATATCCGATGTGCTTGCCTCGAATTAACCAGCAATCCTGGGGTCGTAGCCTTCAATGAAGACCTGCAGACACGTCGGCGGACTGCGCTGCTCAGTTAAGGCCTGAATGAGCAACTCTGGGCGATCTGGGCGATTCAGCAGGCCAAGGAAGCTTCCGGGAGTCACGGTCTCTCTGTTGGCTCCTAGGTTACAAAATTAATAAAGTTTGCCTCCTTTTATGCTGAATTGTCGTTCCCCGACAGCTGAGCCGAACGTCGCGGGAATAAATCCCGGCCGTGGTGGCCACATTTTCAATCAAATCGAAAATACATAGGGTCCGTGTACTTAGATTTAAGCGCACTTCAAAGAATGCCAGGCAGTCGAGATTCCCCCAGCCCTCCACTACAGTGTCTCCAATAATCATATTGTTGTTTTGGGCCGTTAAACCCCAGCAATTATTATTAATGCGCGGCCTAACGTTCCAAAATCACCATATGATTATGAAAGACGCCGTAGCGGAGTGCCGTGGAAATTTCGACCACTTGGGGTTCTCTAGCGCGCCCCAAAATCTTAGCACATGGGCCTACAGCATTTTCGCCTCCATCAAAAATGCTGCCGCCACTTCCGGGATTTGATCCAGCGACCTGCGAGTGAGCAGCCGAGTGTCTTAGGCCCTATAGACCATCGTGGCGGGCATTATTATTATTATTATTATTATTATTAATAATAATAATAATAATAATAATATTATTATTATTATTATTATTATTATTATTTTTATTATTATTATTATTATTATTATTATTATATTATTATTATTATTATTATTATTATTATATTATTATTATTATTATTATTATTATTATTATTATTATTATTATTATATTGTTGTTGTTGTCGTCATTGTCGTTGTTGATGATGATGATGGTTGTTGTTGTTGTTGTTGTTGTTGTTGTTGTTGTTGTTGAGGCATTTTCATTTACAGGCAGCACCAAATTTTCTCTGCAAACCAACACAGCCAGCGCGTTAAAACTAAGCATCTCGTCCGCATTCAGTTGTAAAGCGCTGCAAGGCGACCTTGCTGAAACTGACCGAAAGCGAGCGTGTTCCTATTGAACTTCCCAAAGTAGAGAGGAGATATTAACAATCCCTCTGGCAAGATTTTCAACTTCTTATTTGGCAAGCCCCGTTCGCAATAATCTGACCCACGACGGCCGAGAGAAGTCACATGAGGGCTTGATGCCCATCCTTTTCAATTGTTCGAGGCTGACGCACGCAGATTGTTCATCAAAGTGGAACTATACGTCATCGCCGCACAGCGAAAACACGAGAAGGCCTACGCGGTACACAAAAAAACCACGCCCACTTCGATACTTCCGCATATTCGCGCTCACCGACTTTTCTCAAAAACTTGACTGGTCACGTCCCGAAAGGCCACTAATATATATATTATGAAGTCTTGGTTTGGATTACCTTTTATTAGGCCCGAGGAACTGGCAGCCGACAGCTACGATGAATGAGCCAAGATGATGATGCTACGCGACAACGATGGGGATGCATGAGCCACACATGATAATGATGATAATGTACCGGTGAAGAGGATGCGTATACTAAATGCCCACATCAATTCCCCCCACGTGAAAGCGGCCAGCCTGGCCGCGGCAACTCAAGGGGACAAAGAACGTCGCATGAAGGGCTTCATACGGGAGACATGGACAACCTCTGTAGTTCGATAACGGCGATCTGCTGGGGCTACAAGTGGCGTCACGTGATAATTCACTGGTGAAGTCTCTTCAAGAACTGTGTACGGCCCAATAAACCGAGGCTGAAATTTGTCGCACAAACCAGGTGTGCGAACAGGCGTCAAAAGCAGCACTTCGTCTCCAGGTTGGAAGGATACATCACGATGCGATTCATCATAAACTAGCTTTCTGTCTTCCTGGCGGGCTTCAGTGTTTATACGAGCTCGTTGGCGGCACTGTGCGAGTCGTGAAACGTATTCCTCTGAAGAGGATGGAGACGAATTCGCTTGGCAGGTAAAGAAGGAGACGTCCAGGAAAGAAGTAGGGGAGCGTCCATAAACTAGGTAAAATGGCGAGTAGCCGGTTGTTCGCTGAATGGCCGTATTGTAGGCGGAAGTGACGAATGGTAGAACAACGTCCCAGTTTTTGTGGTCTGGTTGAATATAGGCGGCGATCATGTCGGCAAGAGTGCGGTGGAATCGCTCAGTGAGGCCGTTAGTCTGGGGATGATAACTAGAGGCAGTCTTGTGAGTTGTGCCGGAGGCCTGAAGAAGTTCGTTCACTAGTTGTGAAAGAAAGGCCCTTCCACGGTCACTGAGCAACACACGTGGAGCACCATGACGTAGTATAATGGCTCGGAGAATGAAATCGGCAATCTCAGAAGCTGAACCTGTTGTAACGGATGCCGTCTCGGCGTAGCGCGTCAAATGGTCAATGGCTGTTACTATCCACCGGTTTCCAGCAGCACTGACTGGGAGGGGGCCATAAAAATCGACGCCTACAACTTCGAATGGTGTGGCTGGGCATGGAAGAGGCTGTAGTTTACCGGCGGGAGCAGATGTTGGTAGTTTTCTACATTGGCAGGTAGTGCAGGACCCGACGTACCGAGCTACGCTAGTGGTAATGCCTGGCCAATAAAACCGACTTCGAATGCGATCGTAGGTTTTATGGTAACCAAGGTGACCAGCAGTCGGATGGTCATGAAGTGCCCTGAGGACTTCGGACCGAAGCGATCGGGGTAGAACGGGAACCCAGCGCTGACCGTCAGGATGGTAAATTTTGCGGTACAGCACCGAGTTGTCCAGCTTAAATTGCGAGAGTTGGCGACGGAGCCTTGCATTAGGTGGACGGGAACTGCCAGTGAGGTAGTGTATAATACGTCGACAGTATGGGTCAGCCAACTGTCGAGAAGGAAAATCGTGCGGGTCGTCCGAAGGCAGCTGGTCCATAGAGGCGAGAGAGGAAACCGCCGTAGACGTGGACTCCGAGGGCGTGTTGTGCAAATTGACGGCGGAAACCCCGAGTGGAGTCGCTGGTAGTGGGCAGCGAGAAAGAGCGTCGGCGTCACTATGCTTCCTGCCACACTTGTACACGATCTCAAAATCATATTCTTGGAGGCGTAGAATCCAGCGTCCGAGGCGTCCCGACAAGTTCTTGAGTGTCGAAAGCCAACATAAAGCATGGTGGTCGGTCACAATGGTGAAATGGCGGCCATGCAGGTATGGACGAAATTTCTGTACTGACCAAACGATGGCGAGGCACTGCTGCTCGGTGATCGTGTAGTTCCTCTCGGCTGCGGAGAGGACGCGGCTGGCGTATGCAACGACTCGCTCTCGCGAAGAGTTGTCGCGTTGCAGGAGCACGGCTCCTAAACCGCGGCCGCTAGCGTCTGTGTGCAGGAAGGTCGGTGCATCATCGTGAAAATGAGCAAGTACAGGGTCGGTCGTGAGGGCACTCTTCAACCTGTCGAAAGCTGATTCACATTCCTGAGACCACTGAAAGGACATACCGGAAGCAAGTAGCTTATGAAGTGGTGCGGCTATGGAGGCAAAGTTTTGTATGAATCGCCGAAAGTAAGAGGCGAGACCAAGGAAACTTCGCAAATCTTTTGGTTTGTCAGGGCGAGGGAAGCGGAGCACTGCCGCAGTTTTATCAGGGTCTGGGCGAATTCCGTCCTTGCTCACAATATGACCGAGTACCTTGATAGATCTGCTGGCGAAACGGCACTTTTTGGTGTTAATTTGAAGACCAGCGCCCGCAAGACAAGTCAGGACCTCGTCCAAGCGTTGCAGATGTTGAGAAAACGTCGATGAAAAGACAACAATGTCATCGAGGTAACATAGGCAAGTCTTCCATTTCAGGCCACGCAGCACGGTGTCAATCATGCGCTCAAAAGTTGCGGGCGCATTGCATAGACCGAACGGCATAACATTGAATTCGTATAGGCCGTCCGGGGTTGCAAACGCAGTTTTTTCTTTATCATCTTCGTGCATGGGGATTTGCCAATAGCCTGAACGCAAGTCGAGGCTCGAAAAGTATTCAGCACCCTGTAAGGAATCTAGGGCGTCGTCGATGCGTGGCATGGGGTATACGTCCTTTCTAGTGATCTTATTAAGTGCTCGGTAATCGACGCAAAATCGTACGGAACCGTCTTTTTTACGTACCAGAACGATGGGCGACGACCAAGGACTGGTTGAGGGTCGGATTATCTCCCGTTGGAGCATATCGTCTACGTTTTCTTCAATAATTTTTCGTTCAGCTAGAGAGACGCGGTACGGACGGCGGTGCACAATGGATGTTCCGTCGGTCTGAATACGATGTGCTGTAGCAGATGTCTGGCCCAGGGTGGATGAATGAACGTCAAAGGAGTTTGCATGCTTTTCCAACAAATCAAGCAGCTGCTGCTTCTGTGAGTCATTCAAGTCTTTGTTGATGGCTGCTGTAAAGGCCGAGGAAGCAGCATGATCTGCAGGATGGCCTTTAGAGGAGACAGGGGTAAGAGGCACAACGCAAACAGGCTGCAGATCGGCAACGCAGGCGACAGTAGTGCCCCGTGGTAGTAAAATTTTATCTTGTGTGGTGTTGGTAGCAGCGAGGACCGTTGATCCATTGTTGAAGCGAGCCACCCCTGATGCCAGAACCGTGCCTTTATTAAGGCAATACGGAGACGGAGTGACCAAAATGTCACCAGAGTCGACGTCGTTGGACAAAACTGTCACTAATTGATGTTCGTTTGGCGGTAACTCGATGTCTACTGCAGCGATGAGTCGAAGTGGCCTGTAGGTTTCGTCGTTGAGCAAGTGGTCCGTGTCAGTAAGATGGACGACACGTTGTGCACAGCAAATAGCCGCAGAAGCAGAGGAAAGAAAGTCCCAGCCTAATATGAGTTCATGGGAGCACGGGGATAGCACAGCAAATTCTATATGATGAAGAATTTCGTCGATTAGTACACGGGCAGTACAAAGAGCGGAAGGGCGAATCATTGTTCCCTGGGCTGTAACCAGTGTCGGTCCATCATAAGGCGTCGTGACTTTTCGAAGACGGGCACACAAATCAGCACGAATAACATAAAACGCAGCCCCAGTGTCCACCAAAGCATCAACGTCCACTCCCTCAACTGTGACCGCAATCATATTGTAGGGGCGCGCTGGAGGAATTGGAGTCTTGTGTTGGAATGCAGTTTGTCCTCCAAAAACTGCATCGCTTAGTTTTCCGGACGCCGATCAGAAGTAAGGGTAGTGGGCTGAAGAGGGGAAGAAGAGCGACGGTAAGGCGACGGTGAACGGCGTCGGGTTGATCGGTGACTACTGCGCAGTTCACCCGATGCTGGCGGAGATGGAGATCGACGCGGCGGTGACGAATAACGGCGACCCTCGTACAAGGCTCCTGCGGTATAGTCCCGTTCGCGTATGTCGTACCCTCGGCGCTCGTCTTGCTGGCGCTTGCGGCAAAAGCGTGCAATGTGACCACGATAGCCGCAATAATAGCACGTAGGCCGAGTCGATCGATGATGAGGGTAGTAGCTTGCGCTAACTGCACCAGGAGAGAGAGAAGTCAGAGGGACAGGTGACGGCTCACGCGGTGGTGATGAAAAGCTCGTGGGAAAGCTTGTGGGAGGTGCGGCAGCAATCGACGCGTACGTTCGTGGCGGGGACGTCGAGCTGACGGTGCCTGGTGGTGCGGCGGCGGTGTGCGGGAACGATGGTAGAGTACGAGAGACAATGGGCTGCAGGTTGGCCTTGTGGGTCATAGACGTCAGCTCTTCCCTGATGACATCCCGCAATGACGTTGAAGAGGACTGAACGGGACACACTGAAGGTAGTGTGAATCCCATTGATTCCAATTCTTCACGTATAATCGCCCTTATCGTATCCCGCAGGTTTGGATCAGTCGTAATACGGGCCGCGTCACTGTCTGATTGTAGGCGCATAGACTCAAGTTCTTCGAGGCGCTGACAGGTTGTCGCAACGTCAGCAACGGTAGCCGGATTCTGGATCGCTAGGGCATTGAATGCGACGGGTGCAATCCCCTTAAGAAGCTGGCGCACCTTGTCTGATTCTGTCATTGGTGTGTCAACCCGGCGGCAAAGTGAAAGAACATCCTCGATGTAGGATGTGTACGACTCCCCGATGTGCTGTTTCCGAGTCGCGAGAGCTTTCTTTGCGAGAGCCGAACGAACAGCCGGTGTGCCAAAGACATGACGAAGCTGATCTTTGAAGGCTGACCAGTCGGGGATGTCGATGAAGTGGTTGAGGAACCACGTCTTCGCGACACCCGTGAGGTAGAATGACACGTAAGCGAGTTTGTAGGCGTTATCCCAACGGTTAGCAGCGCCGACACGTTCGAAATCGTCCAGCCATTCTTCCACATCTTCCCCGCGCATACCAGCGAAGGGATGGGGCTCTCGCTGGAGGCTGTTGATGACGTGAGAAGGCGCGGCACGCGGTGGTTGAGTGGGAACGGCTGCAGCACCGGCCTCATCTTGGTGCGACATATTTCCGGACACCTGGGCCAAGCGGCGACCTGAACGTAGCTCCAGGGGGTAGAGTGGTCGAGAAGATGACGAGGGATCTAACAGCACTCTCCACCACGTATGAAGTCTTGGTTTGGATTACCTTTTATTAGGCCCGAGGAACCGGCAGCCGACAGCTACGATGAATGAGCCAAGATGATGATGCTACGCGACAGACAACGATGGGGATGCATGAGCCACACATGATAATGATGATAATGTACCGGTGAAGAGGATGCGTATACTAAATGCCCACAATATATATATATATATATATATATATATATATATATATATATATATATATATATATATGTATATATATATATTGTATATATATATATTGCTCTCTACAAACCTGCGTCTCCCCCCACTACCCTTACCATCCTCCCCACCTCAACGACGCTCATCTCGGTGACTCCTCTTCGGATCACTCCTCGAGCACCCTCGAGTCCTCCCACCTTCACCCACACGTCGACCCGTCAATACGCCATTCGCCTATGAACGGCGGTCACATACGGCCGTCCTTTCCAATCGATCAAAAATCGCTAGCCTTCACTTTGCTGCAGAAGTTGATAAAGGAGGCCCTCACGGCCGCCGCGTTTGGCTTTAAAAATATCAGCAGCGTCAGCGCCCACACCAAGAAGGCTCGAGTGTTCAACCCATGGCACTCGACGTTCGGGTCACGATGTGAGAAACTTACTTCGTTTCGGGTCAAGAGGGGGCAAGGCCATGCCGGAACTCGACGCCAGCAAATGACGTATTCGACGCTTGTATGCCGACAAACATCAGGGGCGTGTCCGTGAAGCAGGCAAACGGCTGCCCGTTCTTTCAACTATATACAGTGCGGAGTGACGACTTATTAATAGCGAATGACTAGGACGTGTTGGGTGCCCACTTTTTTTATTTTTTGCGTGTACGGCAGACGTGAAGGAGACGTGAGGCTTGATTCTTTTGGGAAAGGGACGACGTACACTATGAAGAGGACACCAGTGTCAGTTTTCCCTGTCATCATGATGGTCCCTCGATTAAGTGGCTCGGCGAAGCACTCCATCATGAGAACACATGAATTGCAGATAGATAGATATGTGGGGTTTAACGTCCCAAACCACCATTTGATTATGAGAGACGCCGTAGTTGAGGGCTCCCGAAATTTTGACCACTTGGGGTATTTTAACGTGCACCGAAATCCGACCACACGGGCCTACAGCATTTCCGCCTCCATCGAAAATGCGGCAGCCGTGGCCGGGATTCAATCACGTGATCTGTGGATCAGCAGATGAATATAGCCACTATACCCCCGTGTCGGGGTACAAATGTATTGCAGTTGGAATTAAACACTTTGAATGTCACGTCCCTTTCCCTGTCTTTGTTGAGTGACAAAACAGATGCGCAGCACAAGCGCAATTTAGATGAGTACATTGAGAAAGGGTTGTTGCATTACTGAGGAGCATAGCTTCCTTTTCTTTCTCTTTTTGTGGCACTCCGTATATCAAGTGGTAAACCATTTCACTATGGCAGACTTTGTTAAAGTTTTGACTTCAAAACCCAACGAGGTTTATGTGGAAAACCAAACGATCCCGAGAAAGCCTTTGTGGCTGGTTGTTGCACGTCTGCTCGGATTCATAAATGTTCAGTTCACTTAGAAGTGTAGCAGCTTGGGCTAGTTGGTATGACATGACGATAGTGATAGTTATAGCGCGAGAACAGAACGACGACACAGAGACGTGTCCTTCTTGTCTCTGTGTCGTCGTTCTGTTCTTGCGCTATAGCTATCGTTCAGTTCACAGCTTGTAATAGTGTTTTCAGCGAAGCTCTCCATAAATATATGCTACGGCGGGTCGTGGCCGGAGACAGAACGATGCAACAACTTTCGGCGATCCTCGTCAGCGTCTACTCCTGTTTTCCATGTGTCGCACGATACTCGGCAGAGCTAAACTCGCCTGT